>NC_090447.1:130391165-130694195 GCF_031143425.1 Pleurodeles waltl | reverse complement strand
CTGTGAAGGACTGCTGCCTTGCTGTTGCCCTGCTACCTTGCTGGCCTCTGACTTTGCTGAGAAGTGCAAAGATAGCAGCGACGACGACAGTGACTATAGCACCTAGTACACAGGGGAGGGGGAGGAAAAAGACAGTGACACACACACACGCAACACGCTACACCCCCACCCACAACACCATACACACAAACAGATCCAACTACATTACAGATACACCCCGTCGCCCCCTGTAAGAATACGAGGACAAAAGGAATTGAGTCAAATTAGTGATATTTTAGAAATAGGCAGATATACTATAGATTTTGAAAAACAGTATTTACACTAATATACAATATGTACAGAAGTTCATACATTGTCCATTCACAAATGTCCGTGGGCCACTGGGCCAATATTCTTGGGCCAAGTCCACACTTGACTCCTGCCTCAATACGGAGAGAACACTGCCGGGGCATCAGGTCGTAATCACACAGGCACCTCAAGGGGATGAGGAAGGGGGGGGCACCTCAGCTGGAAGATGGGACAATGCCACTTCTTCTGCGGGGGCTCCATGCCCACAGCGATGTCCTGGGGAGTGCAAGGCCACAGTCTCACAAGTCTCTCAAGAGGATGGTTTGCCCACTGCCTGGTCCTGGGGAGTGCAAAGCCACTGTCTCACAAGTCTCTCAAGTGGGTGGTTTCCCACTGCCTGGTCTTCGGGAGTGCAAAGCCACAGTCTCTATAGTGGATGCCTTTCTCCACTGGTTCTGGAGGGGGCTTTGTGCCCAGAGTGCTTCATCCTGCCAAGGATAGAGTGAGTGGATGCCTTTCTCCACTGGTGCTGGAGGGGGCTTTGTGCCCAGAGTGCTTCATCCTGCCATAGATAGAGTGAATGGGTGACTTTCTCCACTGGTTCTGGAGGGGGCTTTGTGCCCAGAGTGCTTCATCCTGCCAAGGATAGAGTGAGTGGATGCCTTTCTCTACTGGTTATGGAGGGGGCTTTGTGCCCAGAGTGCTTCATCCTGCCAAGGATAGAGTGAGTGGATGCATTTCTCCACTGGTTCTGAAGGGGGCATGGTGCTCAGTGATGCAGTACTTGGGGTGTGCCAGCACACATTCGCCCACCTGGGTGTCTGAGGCACAAGATTTGCAGGGAACATGTAGCATGATAGCTCATGGAGGCAGGGCTAGACTCCATCCTGCGGCGGATAAGGCTGCTAAGTGATGGTAGTGCTGGTGCATGTGGGGCTGCTGCTAGTGGTGGTGGGGGGCTCCAGCCCGTCTCCTGCAACCTCGGATAGCCGCCCACTGGGGCTGCTGGTGCTGGGAGTGGTGCTACTGTCAGCGGTGCAGGTGGCTGTGCTTGCGGTGGGGCTGCTGGCGGTGCTGGCCCTAGTGCAGGTACCAGTGCTGCCAGTGGTGGAGGGAGGCTCCAGCCCTTCTCCTTCAGCTTCAGATGGCTGGCCACTGGGGATGCTGCTGCTGACAGTAGTGGTGGCAGCGGCGGTGCAGGTGGCAATGCTTGTGGCGGGGCTGCTGGCGGTGCTCCACGCGGTGCAGGTGGCGGGGCTGGCGGTTCTGCTGGTGGGCATCAGGGCTTCACCTGCATCCTCCGTCGGCTGAAGTGCCTTGCCTTCGGTTATCTGCCCCTTCCTCACCTTGGCTGATGCTGTTTTGCCCTTGCCTCTGTCAGCTGGAGGTTTGGAGGAGGCCTTGCTGGGTGGGTCGTGATCCTTGTCCCTGCTGCATGCTGGCCCCTTCTTCACCTTGGCAGGTGATGGTATGGTTTGGTCCTTTTCAGGGGTTGGTGGTACACTGGCTTTCCTGACTGGGGCCCCCATTGACCCGGTGACTTGGTGGCTGAGGTGCTGGGCTGGGTTCTACACACCCAGGCCCGAGGGGAATGACGCGGGGAGGGGTTGGGAACAGGTCAATGTTAGCTAGGAAAAGTTTTTTAGACACACTGAGGTGGGAAGAGGGAGAGGGTTTGGGAATGGAGGAAGAGGAAGTGGTTGTAGGAGGTGTCTGTCTGCTGAGTTTGGGTGAAGGTGCATGTGCTGGATGGTGGGCGGGTGCTTGCGTTTCTGTACTTTGGGAAGAGGGGTCACAGACACACTGGGAGTGGACACATGGGACGTGTGTATGGTTGTGGGGGTGTGTTGTGATGGGCATGCTGTTGATGGAGGTATTGGATGAGGATGTAGTGCATGCAGGTGTGAGTGGAGACGATACTGGGAGGGAGGTGGATGACTAGAAGGAGGGGGACACAGTGCAGGCAGTAGATGTTAGTGTGTCTGCATGGGGATGGTGCTTGTGTGAGTGCCTGTGGGATGATGTGTGGTGCTTGTGTTTGCCTGGACCACTCCTGTGTGTTGTCTTGTGTGCATGCTGGTCTGAAGATGTGCTTGGAATAGGCTGGGGTTGAGAGGATTGGGACTGGGTAGAGGAAGTTGGAGGGGGGAGGCTAGACACAGGGACAACAGCTGCCATCAGTGCTGAGGCCAGAGCCTGAACTGCTCTCTGTTGGGCTGCCATGCCAGAGTGAATGGCCTCCAGGTATGCATTTGTTTGTTGCAAATGCCTCTCGACACTCTGGATGGCATTCAGAATGGTTGACTGCCCAACAGTGAAGGATCTCAGGAGGTCAATAGCCTCCTCACTGAGGGCAGCAGGGCTGACTGGGGCAGGGCCTGCGGTGTCTGGGGCAAAGGAGATGCCCATCCTCCTGGGTGAGCGGACATGGGAAACACGCTGAGGGGCTGCTGTGAGGGCGGTGCTGGTAGGTGGGATGGTGGCTGTACCTGTTGTTGGGATGGGCACAGAGGTGTCCGCCACTGCCAGGGAGCTTCCATCAGAGGAGGAGTCGCTGATTGTGGTCTCTTCTCCTGTTCCGTCGTGGTGCTCCCCTCACCCTCCGTTCCACTGGTGCCCTCACCCTCGGTGGATTTGGCCTTCAGGACCATGTGGGATTCAGCTCCCTCCATCGCCGGTGCCTCTGCTCCTCCACCAGATGATGCTAATACACATAAGGACAGGGCGACAAAACAAAAAGGGTGGGGAAGAGACAGAGGATACACTTGGTCAATGCTGGCAACACTACTACCGTTGGCATACATAACACACATGGAGCAGTCCTATGCTCTAGGCCATGACCAACCAGTTACTAAGATAGTTACCAGCCTATGGGGTACAATGCCTAACGCCATCAGCTGCATCCCAGAAACCCAAAGGGCCCTGCCCAGTAGTGGATGCCCACTGACACTATTGGTGTGGGTGTGCATCAGAGCCTGCCCAACAAGGAACCTACGCTGCCATCTTTGCCCTGGCCTAGGGGCACCCAGAGCCCCCACCCCCCACCCTGGTAACTCTTAACGCGCGCACAGCAGGAGTCAGATTCAGTACTCACCCTTGTGGCTGCTGTGATGCCCTCAAGTGCCCATCCAACTCCGCATAGGCCACCGCCAGGATGCGGAACATCAGCGGGGTCATGATGCGACGGGCACCCCTTCCTCATTGGGAAGCCAGCCCCAGCTGGGCCTCCGCCATCTTCTTTGCCCAGAGGCGCAGGTCCTCCCACCTCTTGCGGCAGTGGATGCTCCACCTGTCAAAGACCCCCAGGGTCTGCACCTCCTTGGCGATGGCACGCCAAATACCCTTTTTCTGGTGGGTGATGACCTGCAGGGAAAAGACAGCAGAAAAGGGAATTAGTCACCCGTCCAAACCGTCACACTCATTGCCCACCAGATCACACCTATCCCCTGACGCACATACATTGACCACCTTACATGCTGCACTCTTCCCAGCACCCCTCAGCCCCCCCCACATGTGGCTTACACACACAGCACTCCAGACATTCATGACCCATACATCATGCTCACAGTCTATTCACCTGTTTGTCTGGAGGTCTGTAGAGTAATATGTACTTGGGTAGGACCCCATCCACCAATTTCTCCAACTCCTCCGCAGTAAAGGCAGGGGCCCTTAACCCAGACACTCGAGCCATTGTCTCTTCCAGACACAGGTCGCAGCAGCACTTGCAGTGTAGGTCCTCTCCTGTTGATGGCCAGGTAGCAAGTGAGTGTATAGATAGAAAATGACGGTTACGTCCGCGGTGGTGCATACCGTCACCACCAGCGTACATCACCATTGGCTCCTGGAACCCATAGGGCCCAATGATATCCAATGCAAAGTTGCGCAGCGGTCAGCGACCACCTACTGCGACGGCACACAACGCCAGCGCAATTACCTCATTTCCACTTGTCACTCCTCACTGGTCAGGCATCCGCCATTTCAGGGGGCAACAGGGCATGGCACCTAACTGCGTCACAGCAGACATTGGCACGGCAATTGATTTCCGGATTCACATTTTGTTTCTGTAAAGTAAAAAAATCAGAAATTAGTGCAATAGATGTGGAAATGTGAACCTCTGCTCACCGTTCTCTTCCATAGGCTCCAACCGATGAGGCTGAATATGAGATGGTGGCATCCTCCAGTGTACAGTCCCCTGTTGGATCTTGCAGCAATGGAGGACAGACACATTATCATTACCTACAGATTTGATCATGCCACAATCCAGGAACTGTGTGCCCAATTGGAGCCAGACCTGATCTCAGCTATCTGGCAGCCCACTGGTCTCCCCCCACTAGTGCAAGTCCTGTCAGTGCTCCATTTCCTGGCAAGTGGTTCCTTCCAAAGAACAGTGGCCATGGCATCAGGGATGTCTCAGCCAATGTTCTCTAACATGTTGACCAGAGTGTTGTCTGCCTGCTGAAACACATGCGAGCTACATCGTGTTCCCCCAGGTGGAGGATTTAGCCACAGTGAAAGCTGACTTTTATGCCCTGGGACACATCCCCAACATCATTTGTTCCATTGATGGTACACATGTGGCATTTGTCTGCCCCCCCGCCCCGGAGAAATTAGCAAGTTTTGAGAAATTGGAAAAAGCTATCACTCTATGAATGTGCATATGGTGTGTTTGGCAGACCAGTACATGTCCCATGTGAATGCCAAATCCCCTGGCTCTGTGCATGACGCCTTTTTCTTGAGGAATAGCAGCATCCCATGTGTGATGGCCCAACTCAAAAGGCACCGGGTGTGGCTAATAGGTGAGCCCAAGGTCCCCACCCAGTATATATTGGTGTATGGGTATGGGGTTGTCCCTAAGGGTGAGTGTGTGTCTAACAGGTCCCTCAATATTTACAGGTGACTCTGGTTACCCCAACCTCTCATGGCTACTGACCCCAGTGAGGAATGCCGGGACAAGGGCAGAGGAACGTTACAATGAGGCAGATGGCCGTACAAGGAGGATTATGGACAGACATTCGGCCTCCTGAAAGCCAGGTTCCAGTGCTTCCATCTGGCAGGTGGATTCCTGTACTACTTACCCAAAAAGGTGTGCCAGATCATTGTTGTATGTTGCATGTTGCACAACCTGGCCTTGAGATGCCAGGTGCCTTTGCTGCAGGAGGATGTGCCTGGAGATGGTCTTGTGGCAGCAGTGGAGCCTGTGGACAGTGAGGAAGAGGAGGCAGAGAAAGAAGATGTTGACAACCAGAGCAACATTATTCAGCAATACTTCCAGTGACACACAGGTAAGACATCGTACGTTCAATTTACATTTTAGTTAACTATTGGACATTGTACACAACAGCCTCTTACCCTATGTCTCTGGCCACTGACTTTACCCTTTGCCATCTCTATTTTCAGATCCCTGTGCCCCACTCTGGCTCCTGCTATGTGTACTGCTGCCCGCTACAGATCATACCAATGTATATATAACTGGACATCTGGATTGAAATGTTTACAGCTTGTTAACCTAATACATATTGCAATCAATTGACAGACTCAGTACTTGTATTTTATCCAATGGTGTTTATTTCATGGCTCACAAGTAGAGGGGGATGTGCAATGGGCAGGGATGATGGTGGAGGAAGGTCCAGTTAGAGCCTAGTCTCTTTGTATCACAGGTGCATTGTCCAAGGGGGCATAGGAAGGGGAGTAATGGCATTTCAAAGTGGACAGGGTGACATAGTGGGACAGAAGGGTGACATTCAGGAGAGTCTTATTTCCTGGTGTGGTCTTGGCAATGTCCTATGGCTTCTGCCTGGATCGCAAGGACCGTTTGCGGGGTGGTTCTCCTTCTGCAGGGGGTGGGGTGCTGGTAGTCTGTTGGTCCTGTGGCAGTGCCTCCTGTCCACTAGCGCCGGCGGAGGTGGAAGGCTGTTCATCTGTGTGGCTAGTGTCAGGGGCCCGATGTTGTACCACTGCCTCCCTCATGGTCTTGCCCATGTCTGCCAGCACCCCTGCAATGGTGACCAGGATGGTGTATATTTTTGTTAGGTCCTCCCTGATCCCCAGGTACTGTCCCTCCTGAAGCCACTGGGTCTCCTGCAGCTTAGCCAGTATCTGACCCATGGTCTCCTTGGAATGGTGGTATGCTCCCAGGAAGTTGGAGAGTGCCTTGTGGAGAGTGGGTTCCCTGGGCCTGTCCTCCCCCTGTCGCACAGCAGTCCTCACAGCTTCCCTATTGTCCTGTGCCTCTGTCCCCTGAACCATGTTCCCACTGCCACTGACCCCAGGTCCCTGATTTTCTTGGGCTTGTGGGGTTGCCTGGGGTCCCTGTAGTGGTGGACACACTGCTGATTGACGTGTCTTGGGGACAGTGGCTTGGGCCCACTGGGTGGGTGCTGTGCTGGTGTTTCCTGAGGGGGAGGCTCTGTGGTGGTATGGGACTGTGGCAGGGTAACTGACTGTCCAGAGGTCCCTGATGGGCCAGGTTGGTCATCCTGATCCAGGCGTGCAGAGCTGCTGTCGTCCCTTCTGGGGGTGGGGGGGCTGGATGTAGCTGGCACCCCCCTCTCCGGTGAGGTTGAGTAGGGGTCCTGTGGGGATGCATATGCAGTGTTAGTGGATCTGCGTGTGCCATCTTGTGCATGGATGTGTTTTACTGTCTGGTAGTGATTTACCTGTCAGCTTTGCCTTGTGTGCGTGGTGATTTTGAGGTCTGGGTGAGTCTCTAAACTGGGCATGCTGTGGTGATGGGTGTCCATGCAGGTCTGTGATGGGGGTACATGCATTGGTGTTACTTGCAGGGCTGGGTATTGGGGTGGGTGGGTTGTGATAGTGGGGTATGTTTGAGTTGGTGGAGTGATGGGGTGAGGGTAGGGGTAGGAGTTTGTGATGGCATGGAGGTAGGGTGGGGAATATGGTATTGAAGATTTGACTTACCAGAGTCCAGTCCTCCTGCTACACCTGTGAGGCCCTCAGGATGCATGATCGTCAAGACTTGCTCCTCCCATGTTGTTAGTTGTGGGGGAGGAGGTAGGGGCCCACCACCAGTCTTCTGTACAGCTACCTGGTGTCTTCTGTACAGCTACCTGGTGTCTAGCAACCACGGAACGCACCTTCCCCCGTAGGTCGTTCCACCCCTTCCTGATGTCATCCCTTGTTCTTGGGTGTTGTCCCACGGCGTTGACCCTGTCTACGATTCTCCGCCATAGCTCCATCTTCCTAGCAATGGACGTCTGCTGCACCTGTGATCCGAATAGCTGTGGCTCTACCCGGATGATTTCCTCCACCATGACCCTTAGCTCCTCCTCCCAAAACCTGGGTTGTCTTTAGGGTGCCATGGATGTGGTGTGAGTGGTATGTGTGAGGGTGTGTGGGGTGATGTGTTGGGGTGTATGCTGTGATGTGGGTGTATGGTGTATGGGTGATGGTGTTTTGTGCCTCTGATTGAGTGGGTGCACCTGCCTTGTGTCTCTCTCTGTTCCCAATCTTTTTTTTCGTGGAAGGAGTCATGGGTAATGTGGGTGTGTGTTTTATAGTGGTGTGGGTGTGTGGGTGTGGTGTGTGTATGCGTGTCAGGTGTGTGTAGTTGCAATTGTCCAATGTGGTGTAGTTTTGTAAGTGTGTGTGTATTTTGAGCGCGGCGGTATGTACTGCCAGTGGTTTACTGTGATTGAAACACCGCCGTGGTGATTCCTGGGTCGTGACACGGTGGGCGTATTCCTGTTGGCGTAACGGTGTGGATTTTGGTACCGTGTCTGTGTGTCTGTATAGTGGCGTATTTCTCTGTGTGGGTCATAATACCCATAACAGATTACCGCCGCGGTCACGGTATGTTGGCGGCGGTCAGCACAGCGGTAGGTGGCATTTACCACCAGGGTTGTAATGAGGGCCATGGTGCCAAAAGCCCACATGCCTGCTATTACTTCCAAGTATAGGCAATGCGTCACCATTAATGGACAAAGGGTGGAGGCTCTGTGTGACCCAGGAGCCAATATGACTACTGTCAGGGGTCAGCTGGTGTCAGCAGAGCAGGTCATCCCCAATACATTCCACCAGGTCATAGTCTCTGACAACTGTAAGAGTCATCTACCAGTGGCTCTGGTTCCCTTTGAGTGGGGGGGTCTTGGTACCCTGAACATAGCTGTGAGTCCTGCCATGTATATAGATTGTCTGTTAGGCAAATACCTTAAGCATACTACCTAGAAGGAGGAAGAGCTAAGATCTCACCGGGACATGTTAGGTTTTCCTGAGCGGGTCTTAATGACCACAAGGTCTATGGCTACCCAGGAAGAGAGTCAAGGGTGTCTGGAGCCTGGAACAATGGCCCAGACAGCTGACAAGGAGAGGAGCAAGGGGTGCAGGAGACCGGTCCCAGAAGTTCCCACGGTGGTTGACGGGATCCCTGAGGAAGAGGCCCCTGAGCCAACTGGGGAGGACATTGCTGCACTGGGTAACCTACCTGAGCTTGCTGGCTGGCAAGTTGAGGGTGGGCCAACCAGGGAGGAATTCTGCAAGGTGCAGAAGGAATGCCAAACTCTTGAGGGTCTGAGGCAACAGGCCTCAGCCCAAGCAGCAGGTGAAGCCTCTGGTGATCACCACATATATTGGGAGAATGATCTCCTCTACAGTGAGCCTAAGGTACCAGAGGCTGAGGCAGCACTTGTGCTGGTAGTCCCCCAGTCCTACAGGGCCTTCCTATTGGGTCTGGCTCACAACATCCCTCTGGATGGACATTTGGGGAAATAAGACCTTTGCCAGGTTTGTCACCCACTTTTATTGGCCCTGAATGCGGGTGGCCTCAGATGCATTCTGTAGGTCCTGCTCAACCTGTCAGGCTAGTGGGAAGACAGGGAAAAGGCTCAAAACCCCCCTGAATCCACTCCCCATCATTGGCACCACCTTTGAAAGGGTGGGCATTGATGTCATTGGTCCCCTGGACCCCAAGACTGCCTTAGGCAACAGGTTTATCCTGGGTTTGGTAGACCATGCCACCCGCTACCCAGAGGCAATCCCACTGAGGACAGTGATTGCACCGGTAGTGACCAGAGCATTTACTCATGTGGGGTTCCCAAAGGAGATTGTGTCTGACAGAAGCACAAACGTCATGTCAGTGTACCTGAAGTTCATGTGGGATGCGTGTTGTGTGACGTAGTGGTTTATCACCCCTTACCATCCACAATACAATGGTCTTGTGGAAAAATTCAACAAGACATTGAGAGGCATGATCAAATGCCTCCCTGAGGCCATGAGGTGTAAGTGGGACATCCTCTTGCCATGCCTTCCCTTTGTTTATAGGGAAGTCCCCAGAAAGTGGTGGGGTTCAGCCCCTTTGAACTTCTTTATGGGTACCCTGTCAGGGGACCCTTAAGCATAGTAAAAGAGGAGTGGGAGAATGCTCCCAGCACCCCTACCACCACGATCTGGTCTGGCAATCAGGCAACCAGATACAACGCTTCTGGAAGAAGCCCAGGAGCAACCTTAAGGCCAGTCAAGAGAATATGAAACAATGGTATGACCAGAAGGCCACCCTTGTACAGTTTCCAACCTGGAGACAAAGTTTGAGTAATGGAGCCAGTAGAGCCTAGAGCTCTCCAGGACCTCTGAACTGGCCCATTTGAAATTAAGGAACGGAAGGGGGAGGGGCACTTATCTAGTGGACCTCAATTCCCTTAGAAAGCCCCCAAAGGGTGCTCCATCAGAACAAATGGAAGCCTCATTTTGAGAGGTCTGAGGTCAGAATGCTTCTGGTGACAGATGAGGGTATGGAAGAGGAGAGGGAAACTCTCCTCGGCCTCCTCTCAGCCAAGGAAGGTGATGTGTCAGTGGAGGGTATCAATCTCTCTGACTCCCTGACCCTAGATCAGAGAGGGGAATGCTACCAGTTATTAGAACAGTTCTCTTCCCTGTTTTTCCTTACCCTTGGACTCAGACACTTGTGTGTCCATGTCATTGACACAGGAGACAATTCCCCTGTAAAGAACAACATTTACAGAGTGTCAGACAAAGTGAGGGCTAGCATCAAGGAGGAAGTTGCCAAGATGCTGGCTCTTGGAGTGATTGAGAAGTCCAGCAGTCCCTAGTCCAGCCCTGTGGTGTTGGTTCCCAAGGCTGCCACTCCCAGTGCCAAGCCAGAACTTAGGCTCAGCGTGGACTACCGGGGTCTCAACTCTGTCATGAAGACAGACGGTCACCCCATCCCGTGAGATGATGAGCTCTTAGACAGGATAGGTGCTGCCAAATGCCTCAGTACTTTTGATCTCACATCAGGGTACTGGAAGATCACCTTAACTAAGGGGCTCAAGAAAGATCAGATTTTTCTACTCCTGAGGGACATTACCAGTTCAGAGTAATGCCCTTTGGATTGAATAATTTCCCTGCTACCTTCCAACAGTTGGTTAACAGGGTCCTAGCTGGTAAGAATATGTTCTGCACAGCCTTCCTAGACAAAATTGCCATCTACAGTTCCAGCTGGGAGGAACACCTGCTCCACCTCAAGGAGGTGCTTCAGGCTCTGTAGCAGGGAGGCCTGGCTTTCAAAACCAGTAAGTGCCATATTGGGCAGGGTTCCATGGAGTACTTGGGACACATAGTAGGTTGTGGCAATCAAGGTCTGGCAACCACCTAGAACCCAGACAGAGGTGAGTGCCTTCTTAGGTCTCACGGGGTACTACCTCATATTTGTGAAGGGCTATGGTACCGTAGTGGCCCCTTAACAGAACTCACATCTAAGAAACAACCTAGGTTGGTGAATTGGACAGAGGCTTGTCAGAAAGCCCTTAACTCCCTGAAGGAAGCCATGTGCACAGCACCCGTGCTTAGGGTACCTGACTACTCCAAAGAGTTCATTGTGCAGACAGACACTTCAGAGCATGGCATTGGAGTGGTTCTAGCAAAGCTGAATGAGGAGGGTCTAGACCAACCAGTAGTCTTTATTAGCAGAAGACAATTACCACTGGAACAGAGGTGGAGTGCTATTGAAAGAGAAGCATTTCCTGTGGTCCTGGGCACTAAAGATGCTGAGACCATTCCTGTTTGGGACTCACTTCCAGGTTCAGGCAGACCACAAGCCCCTCAGATGGCTTAGCAGATGAGGGGTGAAAATCCTAAACTCTTGAGGTGGTCCATTTCCCTACAGAGGATGGACTTTACCGTGGAGCATCGCCCGGGGACTGGCCATGCCAATACTGATGGCCTCTCAAGATACGTCTGCCTTAGCGAGGAGAGCTCCCAAGGGGTTGGGTAGCTCTCCCCAATACCCAACCACCTTCGACGACACAGGCCAACTTCTCGTCTTCTAGAGTAAAGATTGACGCAGCGCTTATGATGCGGCCATAAATTCAATGCACGGCCCTACCAGATCGATGCACAGCTGAGCCCCGAACGATGCAGCCCAACTTCCTGAGTGAAGAATTGATGCAGGACCTGCCGTGCAACAGAAAACTTGACGCATCGCCTACCGGATCGATGCACTGCCTGTGACCTCTTCCCGCATGCCAAGGATCTTTCCCCACTTCGACCCTGGACGTCCAAAAATCCCTGCATCGCAGTGAAGAACGAAGACTGCGTGTAGGAAATCGATGCAAAGCCCCTTACAGCGTGGAAAGAAACATTGCATCAACTGTGCCGCATTGGAAAATTCGACGCACACCCTTTTTCACGCATCTTCTCCTCTGCGGTCTCCATGCATAGTACATTTGACAGAAACCAGGTACTTTGTGTAAACAAGAGACAACTGTTGATTTCTAAGATTTAAGACTCTTTTTAAACTTGCAAAACTGATATCTCATCTTGTGCTTATTGAATCTTGATAGTTTTGACCTTACTTTAACTAGATAAATGTCATATATTTTTTCTAACCTGTGTGGTGTATTTTTGTGGTGTTCTCTCTGTGTTATTGTATGGTTTATTGCACAAATATTTTACACATTGCCATTTAAGTTAAGCCTTCCTGCTCAGTGCCAAGCTACCAGAGGGTGGGCACAGGACATTTTTCACTGTGTGTGACTTACCCTGACTAGAATTGTGGTCCCTACTTGGACAAGGGTGTATACCTCTGGCAACTAGAGATCCCATTTCTAACATGTCCCATGAGTAGAGGTATAACTAAATGTGGTTTCTTGTTTCCCTTTCTGTTAGGTACTTGCACCAGCATATTTCTATAGTGAGTTGCATTTGTTTAGATGTTTTTTTTTAATTATTTTTGTCTTTCCTTTATTTTTGCTTTTGTCAGCATGTGTTAGCCCAGTCCCACACATACGTGTCCAAATTTGTGTTAGTGACAGGAATGGCCCAGCTCTGAAACCTGAAATCTGAAATTGATTATGAAAAACTGTATTTTTATGTTTCATTGATGTTACCATCATATACTTTGAATACTAACAAAATTATGTGCATATTGTGTTGTTGCTAATCTATATTATTCTATATTTGTTCTGATATTAATTAGGTTAAATCTTTTCAGACATTTCGGCCAACCTATGATTTTCATGTATGTTTATAACAAATTTTTGCCCATCATTTACGGGACAGTGACGATTGTAATAAAGCTTTGAAACTTTATTCAGTTTAGAGTTTGAGTTAGTGTTAAATTGATTATTGTGTTTAGTATTATTTATGGTCAATGTTATTGATTTGTGATTGAATGATCCTGACTATTACACTCTTCGCCAAGTCCAAAGATCCAGTAGACCTCAATAGGTGGGAATAGTCATGGTGTCTAACCTGCATGTGTGTGGTTTCTGAACCTGAAGCAGGGAGTAATTCTTTAATTCCCAACACGCCATCAGGTCCTAAGGCCAACAAGAGAAAAAGTCCAAACAAAATTTGGTGGAGGAAGGTAAATAGTTTGGGGGTGACTCTGTAGAGAGGTCGATTTCTATCAACACACCATTAATAAAACTGCTAGGGGTGCTTCTAAAACGTGTGTAAAAGCCTTTTTCGTATGCACACTTTGGCCTCGAGCCAAAAAACTGGCATAACACATTTGGGGTGAGAAGTGACTCCATAAACAAACTTGCCATATGTGTTTGGCTGAAAAGGACTTCTTAATTTCAAGATGTCTTTGAAAATTGCCACTCCCATAAAACACTTTCTTGTATCCCTAATCAGGAAACAGAGTGTTTCATATACATGTAACAATTCAGCATGGTTCACAATTAACTCTCAAGACGAATAGACCCGAGGCAGTCTGACAGTTTCTTCAGCGGGGAATTAACTGCTCGACAGGACTGCAGGTACATAGACAGGAGGAGGTACATCAAGGAATGACAGTCTTGAAATAAATGTATCGAGAGATCCATATTTCACGCGCATTTCAGACCTTACCTTTATTTAACCCACATGATTATGCATGTTCTTCTAATAGGCGTCCCCGAGGCAACCACACACAAGAACCAAGCACGACTTGTCACGATTAGGTGATTTATTATGCTTCTGCAGGGCCTCCTGAAAAAAGAGCCTTCAGTATCAGAGTTAACATGGATAGCCTGACGCCAATCGTGTTTGCTTAGCACCAAAATGAAATAATATTTTAATTATGCCCACCCACGTGCATGAAAAGGCCCCCGTTCCATACACGATGCAGCAACTGAAAGTAATGAACAGGTAAGAAGACAGCTTGGTGTAATAAGTGTCAGAGTAAATTGCAACACATTTAAATTGTTGACAATGCATTGTTTTATTGTGCAGCGTAGATCGGAGGCTACATGTCTCCAGGGACGCAATACTCCTATTCTGGGGTTTCCTTTACTACCGTAATGTTTATTGGGAGTTGTAGTCCTGGTTCACTTAAGCTTCTGCATTAAACTAACATATAAAACACTGCATTGTAAAAGGAAAAGACGGTCAAGACATCAATTATTGACCGGAGTCGACAGTGCAGAAACTACCAGGAGGCCATCTGCATCAAAACCATCCAAAGGCATTTTCTTAGAGAAAAGTAGATGCATTTTCGTCATTTCCAAGAGAAGGAAACAACCCTCCCCTTCTTCCAAAGTCATAACCAAGGACTCAAACGTTTTAAGAAGAGACTGGGAAGCATGAGCAAAATACGTCTCAGTGAGAACAGTAACAACACAATGCAGCCTTCGGACAGGCATCTCCACCGGTTTGTCCACAGGGTCTGCCATCTTTGGTTGCCATTTTACTATGGACAATAATGCTGGAGACCATGAAATCAACCTGCATACTGTCAGAAAAGTCAGTCTCAAAGTCCAAGGTAGGATAAACGTTTTGTCAAAAATGGAGTACCATCAACCTTTCTGACTGCACTCATTCCTTCATTATCATTGAGTGAATACGGGGCAGCAAGGGCACAAGCGGTGTGATCGGTGGTGCTGGAACAATTTTCAGAGTATGGGTGCTGGCCTTTCATGTCATACAAGTAGGCAATGTCGTTGTCACTGTACAGTTTAGTACAGCCAAGTACTTAAGCTTATCCAGGGGTTTAGAAGGAGACATGTTCTGAAATTGGGTCATGTCCAGATCATGGAACATTTTCTAAAAACATTGCTACAGGAAATCTTTTCAACTAATGAACTGTTGGACCTCTGTCTTAGTAAAGGTCATGGTTTTCATTTTATAAGCTGTGTAGTAGAACCGGGGCGGTGCTGTTTCACCTACCGCACCTGTCCTTCAAGGACCACTGGGTGTAATCTGTGCTAAAGTAATCTTCCACGAGCTAGGAGCAAAGGATAAAAGGAGGGAGAATCTAGAGCAGAATTAATATATTTTTCTAATGGGACACAACTTATGCCAGTTTCCACCCCCATACATAAATGTTCTAGCAGACCTGGCATGAATGGGCTCTTCCAGTGTCTTGTCAATGAAGAGCATGATATCTTCCCATCCAACTCAGTCATTTTAGAAACATGGAGTCAAGGAAATGGGGATCCAGAAGAGACTATGTAGCAGACTCAATAAATACCTGTCATTGAGAACTAGACATTCGCAGTAGAGGATCTTTCCCAGCAGAAATACATGACACTGTAGCCAGAGTGGAGAGTGACCTCTGTGAAAGTGCTGGGAAAGTATCTTCCAAGAGATGCTTTTGGTCCTCCGAAGGCTCAATCAAAGAACACTTCAATGCAATTCTGTGGAAAACCAACCACAATAGCCAACTCCCAAAGAAAGCATACAAACACCTCTCACCCTTCTAAACATGTAATCAGCCGTAAACACCTGCAACCACAGGCTCTCATGGAGCCAACAATTCAGCCTTCATTAGCAACTGGGTCAAATCGGGAGGGAATAGGAAGTGAGTCTCTCATGTGCTCTCTCCCAACTGAATGTCTTCATCCTTTTCCTGCAGGGTTGGCAGTCTAGTACTGCAGACAAGATATGTAGACCCCGACAGGCAGAGAAGTGCACAAGGACAGAAAGGGGAGCTGATTTGCATCAGTATACCATGGATTGTTTTCGCCAAATCCTCCGTGGTCCATCATGAAATTATGCGGAAGCGCTGAACGTTTAGCTGGAAGCCTAAAAGAGTGACCTAATATGTCCCACAACAATTCTAAAATTGCAAAAAAACACTGAAGAGGACAATCATCAATATGCGCTCATCTTACCTGAAAGTACCACATGATGGCGTCTGCAACAGCCAGCTACTAGTTGAAAGACAACAGGTAAAACATACAGCATTTGTAGAACACATGCAATCTCTTCGTGGGGAAACCCATAATTAGTGGGAGGAGTGTTTGTTAACTTCATTGATTTTTTTGACAGCCATGATGCTTATCTTTGAGAGGGTTGCTCCTGCTGTCCAATAGAAGTTGACTCTTTTCATTTTTGTTATTGTAGTATGCAATGTATATTTAAATCTACAAACAGGACTGCAACTCGTAGAACTAGAACTCAAAGAAAGAATCCAAACTAGATCGGCTGTTCTTGAAACCGGTAAGTATGAAAGGTCAGTGCATTTGACATATTAGCACAAATCCTAGATGATTTTGACAGCATCTTGAAAATAAAATATCAAATCACTATTGGCTTGCTGAGACAACTGGGTGTAATTCTGTATATATCACTGTCAATAACAAGCCATAGTATGCAACTAGATGCTAAACATGCCTGGTGTGACCATCTTATTCCATGTTATCGTAGACACTGTCTGCAGTCCTGGACATTAATTTGACAGCCTAATGCATTGTGGCTATTATAGTATTAGTTTGCATTCACTGAACTACGTAGACGAACATACCTGATGACAATGATTTCCAAAACTGGAAACTATTTTTGTGATTGTATGAAAAGAGGTGGCCATCCTAGACCTATCAATTCAACAGAATACAACTGGTTGCTGTGAGAAATCTGGTTACTGGTTAATATGGGTGAACCCCTATTCAAGCAGAAACCACAATCCTTGTCAGGCTGAGGCACAAGCAAACCACAGATTAGCCTCTACTGCACCCCTCTGGTAGCTTGGCACGTAGCAGTCACGCTTAACTTAGAGGCAAATCCTGCATCAATTTACAAAAGCAGAGTAAAATGTAACAAATAAAACAAGGTCAATACAACAAAAATCCAATCAATAGAACTGTAGATATGCATTTTTAAAGATTTAAGAATAAAATAACACCAAAACGTCCAAAGCGCAGCTCATAGCTATCTGCTTGTGCAAGACCGAGAGAAGGTCAAAAGTTTAGGCTGACCGAGATGCTGCATGGGTTTTATATAGGTACTAGGTTAGTCTTGCTGAAAAATTACCTTCCAGTGCAAGGAGTCCCATTCACAATGGAGGGCTCCGCGAGCATCAGGGGAGCATCATGGATGTCATCGACATAGTGCAAAGAGCAGACCTGGCACCGCGGATGGTCATCGCTATATTGCACAGTACCTGTTCTTGTTGCAAACGGTTGGGTCGGTGCTTCATGATGGCATTTCCTGTGAGCGGTCGAGGCTGTAGCGTGATGCTACACCACGGGTCACATCCTGCCCAACAGCTTTCTCATTTCCTGCTCTATGCAGGGGGAGGCACTGTTTCCTTAACTGTTGGGTGATGGCTGTGCTGGAGGGCCACTGCTGGCATCCAGGGGTACATCCTCATGGCAGCCTTCAGCATTCCTCTCCCTGTGGGCTATGTTGGAAGACACCATACTTCTCCTTCCCAGAATTCCTAGGAAGGATTTTTCTAATCCCCGATCTATCATGGTGGCTTACTCGTTCATTATTGAATTGCTTTCCCAATCCAATATGCAGCATCATTTTCTGGTGTAATTTTCCTAAGGGTATATAAGGAATGAAATTTCCTTCCTCTTTGCGTTGTAACACTTCTGTGCTCCTGTAGGTGTGTTTCCACACTCCTGTTCATCATTCCTGTAAAATCTTCAGTTTGGTTGCTCATGTTTTCCTGCTGAGTTCTTCATCATTCCTGTGGGAGGTCCCTCTTCTGGCTAGTGCCTGTACAGTGACTGCACAGTTCCAGTCTGCTGGATTCTTTGGCCTCTGCCCTCACCATCTGGGAGCCTACCATTGTAATTGGAGAGTTTTTTCTCTTTGGGGTTTCTCTACCTAAGGGGCTAAGGGCTCCTTCTGGAAGCCACTATCAGCTTAGGTGCTAAAAGTGTTGGCTGCATCATGACTACCATAAGGGATCTTTCTTATCTCTGGCAGAACAAGACGGTCAAGACTTGGGCTCAAAGATCTTCACATTGTCCTAAGCCATCATCCATCAGCCAGAAGTTCTCAACCGGAGAGTCCTGACAGACCTGACAGACTGTAACACCAAGCTTCTGGCACAGGCTGGGATAGGAGGAATCCTACACAAGACCTAATGCATTCAGGACAAGCAGACCGGATGCAAACCTTGGATTTGCTAGTGCAACAACAGGCACAGCAACTGCAAAATCTGCACAATAGAACTTCATCAATTGCTTACTGCAAGAGCATCTGATGTTCCAACCATTACTCCTGCAACTCCTCGATTTTCCAGGGATCCCAATAAGTTAAAGGAATTCTTGAGCTGAATGACTGCGTTTTTTTCCTTTTATCCGGCCCAATTTACTTTAGATCAAACCAAGGTAGGATACCTCATCATTGCTATGATAGGCCCAACAATTTCCTGGCAGACCCCCCTGGTAGCCACAGAAGATCCAAGCCTTTTCAATTATGTGGCCTTCCTTCTTGCCTTCTAGTGTATGTTCAAGAGACCAAGTTTGGAGAAGTCTGCCAAAGAAGCTCTCTGTGATATTCAGCAAGGCAATCAAGATGTTTTGATGTATTTCACTCGCTTCTGCCAGTTAGGCGCAGAGACTTCATGGGTAGAATGGACCCTTTTCACCTTTTTTTCTGCAGGGTGTTCAAGATGAAACAAATGATGGGCTAGTTCATCCAGCTCACGACAAATTAACGTCTACCTTAATGGATCAAGCACTATCAGTTGAGCACCACCTAGGTGAAAGACTGTCTGAAAATGTAGATGACAAATTCAACAGTCCCAATTAAATACCCTACCACCTAGCCGAAAAAGTAAGGTTTCTTCTCCTGAGACCTCTTTGTTATAAAGTGAAGAGCAATGTAAATATGGCTTCCTTGTGGAGCACTATCAGAATCTGAATGAGAACATAAATACAATCAATGACTGTGGATGTCTTGTGGTTCTCCGCGGCATTTGATTCATGCTTGTTCAATTCACCCCAAAAGGCTTCCGGAAACACCTGGTCCCATCCTCTTTGAAAAGGGAAAGGATTCGAAAGTCCACTAATCCTTCAATCTGTACCTCTAGGGAAATGCTGATATCACTTTTCCTTTTGTCCATGCAGTTAAAATGTTCAAATGGAATGATTGTTTAGGCGCTACCGCTTCTGGATAGTGGAGCCACTGGGTTATATTTAGATGAGAATTGGGCTCATGAGAAACGAATACCGCAAATTCCCAAGGGATCCCCAGAACTGGTTCACCCATTAGGTAATACATCATTGGTCTCAGGGCCTGTGAAGTAGATGGCAAGTCCATTGGACGTAACCTTTAGAAAACATCATGTGGTGCTCTCCTTCAATCTCATTTCCTCACCATATCATGTTATGATTTAAGGGCTTCCATGGCTTTTCGAGCACAACCATATATCAAATGGGAGACCAGAACTCTTTCCCTCTTCTACCAATTCCGTAACCAATTTTGCTATGCTACAGAGAATTACAGGGCCCTTATTAAGAATCTTAAGAATATGGTGATCGAGCATGGTACTACCAAAGTCTTGCAGTGTGTTCCCCCACACTACCAGGAATTTGGGGATTTGTTTCTAAAACCCAAAGAGGCTCTCCACCTCCTCATCAAGAATTTGATTGTGGAATTCCTCTGGATCCTGGTGTCACAGACCCCACAGGTATAATATACTCTTTGCATGAATCTGAAAAGGAGACCTTAAGGCAATATCTACAAAAAAACCTCTAAAATGGGGACATCACTTGGTCTTCTTCTCCCACCAGGCCACCCTATTTTTCATACCAAAATAATTGAAAGAACTGTACGCTTGTATAGACTTCAGAGGTTTGAATATAGTAACCATCAACAATATATATACCTTACCCTTCATTATAGATATCCTAGAGTCTGTTTGAGGTGCCAAACTCTTCACCAAGTTAGACCTTCAGGGAGTCTGCCATCTCCTACAAATCAAGAAAGGGGATGTATGGAAAACTGGTTTTAGAACCTCTCCAGGACACTTTGAATACCACGTCATGCCATTTGGATTAAGCAATGCTCCATCAATATACCAGCACTTTGCGGATCATGTCATTGAGGATTTGTTAAATCCAATAATTGTGGTCTACTTAGATGACATTTCAGTCTTTTTTTCCGCTGATCCATCTTTACATCAACATGTCTCTCAAGTACTGGATAGGATACAGCAACATCATTGAAAACCTGAAAGATATGAATTTGATCAACCTGAGGTAGAATATTTGGGCTATTGTCTCAAAGAAAATGGAATAGCCATTGATCCTTGAAACACCTTGACCATTGTTGATTGGCCTTCACTTTCCTCAGTCAAAGAAACCCAGTGTTTCCTTGGATTTGCTAATGTATACTGGCAATTCATTGGGAATTTTGCTTCCTTTGCAAGTCTTATCACCCAGCCCCTTAGAAATGAAAATCACGGCACGTGGCATGGGTTCAAATTGGATGACCGAGCAGAAAAGCTAAAACTAGTATTTACTCAAGCTTCTGCTTTATGCCATCCAGACATCCCAAGAAGTTCATAGTTGAAATACATGCTTCAGAATGAACCGTGGGAGTGGTTTTGCTGCAAATTCTCGAAGGTAATGGATATCCCATCTTCTACCTTTCACACATCTTGACAGATTTTGAAAGAAATTATTCAGTGATAGAATAGGAACAATTGGCCATGAAGCTAGCCTGTAGTGAGTGGAGACAATTCCTAATGGAACAAGGGAACACTTTGAAGTTGGGACTTACCACCAAAATCATTAAAATCTTCATAACATGCAGGAATAGCCTGTAAGCACGAAGGGCCTAATTCTTCAACCAATATGACTTTATCATCACTTACACACCTGGTTTCAAGAACGTAATAGCTGCTGCTCTTTCTTGCAGATATCCTGAATCCCCAACTACCTTCATTCAGAATGTACTAGCCTCTCCACTCATAATTGGAGCTACGCAGTTATTCTTGGACAGGGTACTACCTGAACCTGGAACAGTTACAAGGGAGGTCTGAAGTGCCTTACCTGGACAGGTCCAAAATGAAGATGAATACTACTTCAAGGGCAAGGCCTTTTCCATACCAAAAGGAGAGTTAAAACTTGAAGTTCTAAAGATATGCCATGATTCCCCTATTGCTGGTCACCACCTTAGAACTAATACTTCAGTCTTTCTGTTGGCTTTCAGTATGTACTAACAGTGAACAGTATGTCACCTCATGTCCAGTTTTGTGCACAAACCACCTCGTACCTTGCCTTTAGGTTTGCTGCATCCTTTTCCCATTGCACCTGCAACTTGACACACTATGGCCCTCATTACAACATTGGCAGTAAATCCCGCTTACCGTTGTGCAGAAGCCCGCCAACACACCGCCACGGCCGCGGAAATCCGCTACAGCTATTACACACAGCCGCGCTCAAAATACACACACATTTACAAAACACAACCACATTGGACAATTCAAAATACACACACCTGATACACATACACACACCACTCCCACACACCCAATACAATATAAAACACAAACCCACACTACCCACAAACCCTTACAACGGAAAAATTTGGACGAAGCAGAGAGACAGAAAAGCAAAGACCACACCAGCATACAGAGGCACACAACACCATCACTCATACACATCCACGCTTAAAACAGCACACACCCCAAAACATCACCCCACACATCACAACAGACACCACCTCACACATCACCCACACCACCCCATGGCACGCAAAGACACCCCAGGTTTTCTGAGGAGGAGCTCAGGGTCATGGTGGAGGAAATCATCCGGGTAGAGCCACAGCTATTCGGATCACAGGTGCAGTACACCTCCATAGCTAGAAAGATAGCTAGGAAGATGGAGCTATGGCGCAGAATCGTGGACAGGGTCAACGCAGTGGGACAGCATCCAAGAACAAGGGATGACATCAGGAAGTGGTGGAATGACCTGGGAGGAGCAGGTCTTGGCTATACTGCATCCTGAGGGCCTTGCAGGAGTAGCAGGAGGAATGGACTCTGGTAAGTCAAATCTTTAACTACCATATCCCCCACCCTACCTGCATGCCAACACATACCCCCACCCTCACCCTCACCCCCATCACTCCAACTCCTTACATATGTCCTATTATCACAAACCACCCATCCCAACACCAAGCCCTGCATGCAACACCAAAGCATGGACACCCATCACCAAAGCATGTCCACTACACATACACACATAGACCCCAAAACAATTATCACACATGGTCCTACACAAGAATGTAAGCACTGGGGTACAGGGTCACCCACCCCTTGCACACCATTGCACACACAGATGCAATAATCATGCCTTTACACCCCTGCAGGACACCTGCCCAACGTCACCGGACAGGAGGTTCCAGAAATGTCCACCCCCCCCAACAGAAGAGGCCAAAGTGATGACAGCATTTCTGTCCAACTGGATCTAGATGGCCAGCCCGGCCCATCTGGGACCTCAGGACAGTCGGTTCCCCTGGCACAGTCACAGGCCACCACAAAGCCTCCCCCCTCAGGAAACACCAGCACAGCACCCACCCAGCGGGCCTATACCTCTGTCCCCAGGACACGTCAAGCAGCAGTGTGTCCACCACTACAGGGAACCCAGGCAAACCCACAAACCCAAGAACAGCAGGGACCTGGGGGCAGTGGCAGTGGGCACACGGTTCAGGGGACAGAGGCACAGAAAATCCGGGGAACTGGGAGGTCTGCTGTGCGACAGGGGGAGGACAGGCCCAGGGAGCCCACTCTCCACGAGGCCCTCTCCAGCATCATGGGAGCATACCATCATTCCCAAGAGACGATGGCAACGGCACTGGCCAAGTTTCAGGAGACCCAGCGGCTGCAGGAGGAACAGTATTTGGGGTTCAGGGAGGAACTCAAGTCCATGAATACCATCCTGGGCACCATTGTAGGGGTGCTGAAGGACCTTGTGAACACCAGGAGGGACACTGTGGCACAACAAGAGGCCCCTGACACTAGCCTGGACGATGAACTGCCCACCACCTCAGTGGGCGCTAGTGGACAGGAGGCACCGCCACAGAACCACAACACCAGCACCCCACCCCCTGCAGATGGAGAACTACCCCACACGCGTCCCTGAGATCCAGGACAAAGACAGAGAACAATGTCAAGACCCCCGCCAAGAAATGAGACCACCCTGAATGTCATCCTTCCGTCCCACTTTGTCACCCTGTCCATCCTTAAACTGCCCAAGCTCCACTTCCTATGCTCCTTTGGACAATGCACCTGTGAGACTAATAACTGGACTCTGCCATGGACATTCCTCCACCATCACCCCTGACCATTTTACAACCCCCTCCGCTATTTAGCACTTAAATAAACACCCTTGAATCACAAAACAATCTAGAGTCAGTCTGTGCTTTCACAAATGTGTATTTGCAATAACTGAGAAAAATAGCAATGTCCATTCTATTGTCAACATACCTATGTCACACAGCTCTAGTCCATGAGGTAACATAGCAGAGGTCACACAGTGGGACCCACATCTGTGAAATGGAAAGGCAAAGTGACAGGTCAGGGTCCATACACTGGGTGAAAGTGACAGACAGATGAAAGGTCTAACAATTTTATCAGATGTAGGAGGCAGTGATGTCTTCTTACCGGTGTCTCACTGGAAGTATTGCTGGATCACGTTGTTTCTGTTGTCTATGTCCTCTTCTTCTGCCTCCTCTTCTTCACCGTCCACAGGCTCCACAGCTGCCAGAAGACCTTCTTCTGGACCATCCTCCTGCAGAAAAGGCACCTGGCATCGCAAAGCCAAGTTGTGCAGCATACAGCAGGCCACGATGATTTGGCACACCTTCTTTGGTGAGTAATACAGGGAACCAACTGTCATATGGAGGCACCGGAACCAGGCCTTCAGGAGGTCGAAGGTTCTTTCAATAATCCTTCTAGTTCGCCCATGTGCCTCATTGTAGCGTTCCTCTGCCCTTGTCCTGGGATTTCTCACTGGGGTCAGTAGCCATGACAGGTTGGGGTACCCAGAGTCACCTGCAAATGTCGAGGGACAGGTGTTAGACACACACTAACCCTTAGGGACAACCCCAGAGAACTATTCACAGGGTATAGGGTCCTTGTCCTCACCTATTAGCCACACACGGTGCCTCTGGAGTTGCCCCATCACATAAGGGATGCTGCTATTCCTCAGAATGTAAGCTTCATGCACTGAGCCTGGAAACTTGGCGTTCACATGGGAGATGTACTGGTCGGCCAAGCACACCATCTGCACATTCATTGAATGGTAGCTCTTCCTGTTTCTGTACATCTGTTCACTCCTGCAGGGCGGTACCAAGGCCACATGTGTCCCATCAATGGCACCTATGATGTTGGGGATATGTCCCAGGGCATAGACGTCACCTTTCACTGTAGGCAAATCCTCCACCTGAGGTAACACGATATAGCTGCGCATGTGTTTCAGCAGGGCAGACAACACTCTGGACAACACGTTAGAGAACATAGGCTGGGACATCCCTGATGCAATGGCCACTGTTGTTTGAAAAGACCTACTTGCCAGGAAATGGAGTACAGACAGGACCTGCACTAGAGGGGGGATTACTGTTGGATGGCGGATAGCTGACATCAGGTTTGGCTCCAACTGGGCACACAGTTCATGGATTGTGGCACGATCAAGTCTGTAGGTGACTATTATATGTCTCTCTTCCATTGTCGACAGGTCCACCAGCGGTCTGTACACTGGAGGATGCCGCCATCTCCTCAACTGCCCCGGCGGACGTGCCCTATGGAGGAGAACAGCGAGCACAGAGTCAGCCAACACTGAGGTAGTAAGTCAAAAATGTTATTGCACACATTTGTCAATACGCTATGTGCCTGTCTCTGTGTATATGCAAGGCCTATATATGTGTGACGCATTAAAAATGTATGCCATGTGCCCCCCTGAAATGGGGGCTGCCTGACCTGTAAAGTGGGACAAGGGGATATGAGGTAACTGTGCGGCGCAATTCTGCATTGGTTGGGCCCTATGGGTTCCAGGAGCCAATGACTATGTACGCCGGCGGTGACGGTACGTACCGCCGCGGACGTGACCGCCTTTTTCTCTCTGTTCACTCACTTGATACCTGATCTTCGACAGGAGAGGACCTACACTGCAAGTGCTGCTGTGACCTCAGTCTGGAAGCGACAATGGCTCATGTGTCTGGGGAAAGGGCCCCTGCCTTCACATCGGAGGAGTTGGAGAAACTAGTGGATGGGGTCCTCCCGCAGTACACGCTACTCTATGGTCCTCAAGACAAACAGGTGAGTACACTGTGAACATGCTGTATGGGCAATGCCTGTTTGGAGTGGTGTGGATGGAAGATACGCGGGGGGAAAATGAGGCCTTCATGATCGGACGGTGAGTGTATGTGTGTCAGGGCAAGGGTGGAAATGTGGGACAATGACTGTGATGGTCCGGACAGTAAAGTTTGACATTTTCCCCTGTACTATTCCTCTAGGTCAGCGCCCACCAGAAGAAGGATATTTGGCGTGCCATCACCAAGGACGTCCGGACCATGGGGGTCCACCACAGACGGAGCACCGACTGCCGAAAATGATGGGAGGACCTTTGCCGCTGGAGCAAGAAGACGGCGGAGGCCCAGCTGGGGACGGCCTCCCAACGTGGGAGGGGTGCCCGTCGCACCATGACCCCCCTGATGTTCCGGATCTTGGCGGTGGCATATCCGGAGTTGGATGGGCACTTGAGGGCATCACAGCAGCCACAAGGGGGTGAGTACACTCTCATTCAGCTGCTTCTACATGCATTGGAGGTGTCTGGGTGGGGGAGGTGGGCAGTGGGTTCCCCTAGGCTAGGGTGAGCTTTGTAGGCAAGGACCCTTTGTGAGGCAGGCTAAGTGGCACCCCATCCCCACCAATGGTAAGAGCCATCTACACCTAGTAAGTTTCATGTGACTTCCATGTGTGCAGCAATCTGGCATAGGCCATGTACCCCATATTCCTGTGATTAATTAGGGAACTCTAAATGCATGGTGTAGTGCAGAGGGCTGCTCTGTCTGTAGTGTCCGCCAACTGTAGCGGTATTGTATGCACTGAACATGTCTTTCTTCTTTCCCCCCCCCTTTTTGTGGTCTCCCTGTTCTTGTATGCATTAGCATCATCAGGCGGAGGGGCTGTGCCACCGTAGCAGGAGGGAGCTGCATCCCACTTGGCCCTGGAGGGCCAGACAAAGGAGTCTGAATTCAACAGTGGGATGGAGGTCGAGGGGAGCTCCACGGCGGGGACAGGAGCAGAGACCAGCGACACCGACTCCTCCTCTGATGGGAGCTCCCTTGCAGTGTTGGCGGTACATTGTGTTCCGCCTGTCTGTTGGGGGTGACCGCCATGCTGTTTGTTTGTACTGCCCCGGCGGTCGGAGTGTTAAAGTGTCTGTCTATGTTGGCTGTTTACCCCATGGTCATAATTCCATTTTTTTTACCGCTGGCCTGTTGGCGGTTTTACCGCCGCTTTACCACCGACCGCCAGGGTTGTAATGAGGGACTATATCTAATGACTTTATTGACACTTCACCTCCTTCAGCAGGTAATTGAGTCATAATGGTAATAGTGAATTTTTGTTCCAAGATGACACACTTCATTCCTCTTAAGAAATTGCCATAACTCAAAGACTCTTCTTACATGAAATATTCTTCATACAAGCCCTTCGTCAACTAGTAGTGTGAGATCGAGGTCCACAGTGCAAGCCGCTTTGGAAAACATTTTGCAAACGAGTGCATATCAAGGTCCCATTATCCTCTGATTTTCGCCCACAGACCAATGGTTAGACAGAACATCTTAACCAAAGGCTTGAACAATACCATCAAGGTTTTTTTGCAATTCTACGCAGAGTGACTGGTTTACTTTTTTGTCTCTTGATTAATTTTTATATAATAATTCAGTTCCCAGCATATTGAAAACATCACCATTTGTCTGTTGTATGGGCTTCATCCTTAAACTTTCCCATTGGGCCAGGAGGGGTCTGTCTCAGCTCCTGCTGCTGCTTCTTCCACTCATCATCTCCAAAATGTTAGCTGTTTAATTTTTCCTTAATTTACAGGAATCCAAGAAAATTATAAAAGTTTATTTGACGCCCATTGGCGTCCATCTCCCACTCATCAAGTTGGAGACAAAGTGTGGCTATCATCTAAATACTTACCTGCCCACCTCTAATTGAACAAATTTAAACCACAGTTTTATGGGCAATTTAAGTTTGTTTGTGTTATCAATCTGGTGGCATTCCGGATTCAGTTGCCCGTTTCATGGAAGGTGCATCATGTTTTCTATTCCTCACAATTAGAACCCTATGTAACAAATCCTTTCTGCCATGTTTTTTCTCGTTCACCTCTGATTTTGGTCAATAATGCTCCTGAATATGGATTTCAGGACATTCGTGATTTCCGTTTCCTTATGAATTGCCGCAGTTTTGAATTAATTGGAAGGGTTTTCTTTCTAGTGAGAGTTCATAGGAAGACGGCATCTACATTTCATTCCTCTATTCAGATTCATCAATTATTTAAGCAGTTTCTTGACAAGCCCAGGACCTCAGGATGGGGGCATTCAGGTACTTCCTGGGGGGACATTGTGACGTGCATCCCGCCCAAAAGTTTTCCTGCATAGAGAACAATGGGCTGTTTCCTTGCCTGTAGTGTGGTGGCTGTGTTGGTGGGCCGCCACAGGCATTCAAGGGTACATCATCATGACGGTTGGCCCACCAGGGCAGTCTTCGGCGTTCCTTTCCCTGGGGGCCATGATGGAAGCCACCATAGTTCTCCTTCCCAGAATTCCTGGGAAGGAGTTTTCTAATCCCCAATCCCTCATGGCAATGTACTTATTCATTATTGATTTACTATCCCAATCCGATATGGCAGCATCATTTTCTAATATATTTTCCTGTCCTGAGGGTATATGAGGAGTGGGATATCTTTCCTCATTGCATTGCAACACTTCTTTGCCTCTGTAGGTGTGTTTTCATGCTCCTGTTGTTCCTCATCCCTGTGGCTTTTCCAATTTGACACAGCCTATCAAAGGGTAAGTAGGGCTGTGCCCAGCTCTGCCTTCCCATCCTGCCAGTTATGGCCCATCCAGGCACATCTAAGCTCTCTATTGTGTGTGAATGTCTAGGAGGAATACATAAAATGTAACTGTCAACTACACCCAGACATGTGACCTAGACGCAGGCTTGAGGCTCCAAATGGCTAAGTCAGGAAAATGGCAACTTTCTAAAAATTTAATTTAAAATCCAACTTCGCCTTGATAGAGCACTTTTAGCAACAATTCCAATGACATCAAACATGAACTGGTTATCTCGCCACTTTAGAAATGATCACTTATTAGATGTAATAAGGTAGCTCCAATATTAGCCTGTGGAGAGGGAGGCTTTGCAATAGTGAAAAATGGATTTAAGAATTTTTCACTACTAGGGCATGTAAAACTAAAAAGTACATGCCACACTTTTTAAATCTCTTGCACCCTGCCCTCTGGGCTGCCCAGGGCCTACCCTATGGGTGACCTATTTGTATTAACAAAGAAGGTTTGGGCCTGGCAACAGATTTATTTTGCCAGGTTGAAATGGCAGCTTAAAACTGCACACACAGGCTGCAATGGCAGACCTCAGACATGTATAAAGTGCTACTTGAGTGGGTGGCACAATCAGTGCTGCGGGCCCACTAGCATTTAGTTTACAGCTCTTGGGCATAGGTGCTGCCACTTCATTAGGGACTTACAAGTGAGTTAATTATGCCAATTGGGTATAAGCCAATTTTACCAGGTTTTGGGAGAGAGCATAAGCACTTTAGCACTGGTTAGTAGTGGTAAAGTGCACAGAGTCCTAAGGCAAGAAAAAATGAAGTCAGAAAAACAGGCGGGTTGAAAGCAAAAAGTTAGAGGGAAAACATGCCAAGGATGCCAGTCTAACAGTTGCCACATCACATGTCTAATAAAGAGGGAAGCTTTTTTACCTACTTGCTGAAATGGTATCATCTCCTCTACAGGGACCTGAAAGACACAATGGGGGTCATTACAAGTCTTGGGGTCACTAGACTGTCAGACTTGTGGATGGTGGTCAGACCGCTGCCAGTGTGGCGGTCCCAGAGCCCTACTACAACCCTGGCGGTTGGGCTGCCGGGGAACCTCTAGCTCCGCGAGGATCGGAGATACTGGGGGTCTGGAGGTGTTGGGGGCCCTAATCTGCCAGGGCAGTGCTTCAAACAGCACTGCCCTGGGGATTATGACCCCCTTCTCCGACAGCAGTTTCATGGCGGTACCACTGCCATGAAAATGCTGGCGGAGAATGGGTGCAGGGGGCATGGAAGTGCAGGGGCCCCACTGGCCAGCACCCTTGCAATATTCACTGTCTCCGATCCTGGCGGTCTAGAGGTGGTGGTGGTCCTAATCTGCCCTGGGGATTACGACCCCCTTCCCCGACAGCTGTTTCATTGTGGTACCATTGCCACACCCTGCAGGCTACAGCATTGCCGCCGGCTTGATTATTAGCCAGAGACAGTGCTGTAGCCTGCTTCCTGCGAGGCCAGTGGGCAGAAACGTATGTTTCCACCTGCTGACCTAGCAGGAAAGTCTTGTTAACTCCGGTGGAGAGGTCGCCACGTAGGTGGTGGCCACCCTGTTGGGAGTTTGGCGGACAGAGTTTTCTGTCCCCCAAACTCAAAATTGGGCCCTATGTCTTCTTCCAGTAAATAAAATTAATTTCATTGTTCTCTCTCTTTATTTCTGCAAAAACAATCCCTCCCAGTACTAGAATAGCAGTTCAAATAATTTACACTTATGGATTTACATGTATATCAGGTGTAATTTTCCAATTCCTGTAGATGTGTACATGTGGGAAGCTGAAACAGTCAAACAGTCCAGGAAGTGCTCATGGGAAATGTTTGAAAATTCCCATTCATGTATACTCAAAGACATTTCCAGACTTATAAATGTAGGTATGCATGGGCCTAGGACCAGCCCATCTTGGTTCTTCATGGGGTTATCTCTTGTGTACCTCAAAACTAGAAATCACCCTCGAAGTGTGGAACAGCACACTTCCTTGTGACACCACTGCCTAATTATTAACATGTTCCGTGCTTTTACTCTATGCCTTATTTTTTTCGACCCCACATAAAGTAGAACCTGTCTTCTAAAGCTACGAGAAGAGCAAGCTTGTGATTATGCCTGGGTGAAATTTTTATTTTGCTGGAGTAATCAAAGTAACTTCAGTAATTACGCATCACTCTTGTGATCGGAAATTACTGAAATTATGCCATTATGGCAGTTGAGCAATTAAGAGTAATTTGAGGCAAAAATCCTACCTCAGAAGCAGAGGAACAATGAACTAAGAGAGAGAACAGCTGCCGGCTACTTCTTTTTGTGTCCTGTAGCAATAAGTGTTATTTTATCAGCGCAAAATGCATCCTCTGGTTCATTTCCGATGTGAGGGTGCATTTTGCACTAAGAAAAAAGAGCTGAATGCTGGATTAAGCTTCTCATGTCATTATCCAAAATGTGAGTAATTTTGTCCAAATGACGAGTAAATACAGTAAAGATGATTGCGCCAGTTATGCTCAACCCTTTTTATAATATGAGGTGGACACATATTGTTCCACAATGGACTAACCGAGCTCGCCTTTTGACTGTAATTGTGAGTCGGTTTTATGTAAATGCATGCCTCTTTCAGACATTCTCACTTCACAATAGGTGTTAAATCTAGTCTCATTGGTATATTAAAACCGCTGTGTAGCATCAGGACGTGTACAACTTGAGAAAGAACCAGAAATGATCGTCGTCATTTTCTCACTACAGATCCCCTCCCCTACTTTAGCATCCAAGCCTCTGTGCTTCTCACAATGGTCAGGGCTGCTAAAAGTTGTGCTACCGGGAGCATTTTGTCCATGAGCCATCTGGCTTGAACATATACATATAAAAACCTCTCGAGAGTGAAATAGCATTTTCTTTGTTTATTTTTTTTTTACACAAAAATATTTTTCCTGTCAAGAAATATTTTCCACAACACATCCTCGAATTTAGAGATGATTCCCTTTAACGTCCTGGTAAACGATGTATTGCTTGCATAAATTACTGGTCTTTTCCAGGGTTTGAATGAACCTTGACAGAGTTTGTGAATTACATAATTCAGTAAATAAGAGTCTTTCTTCTACCCTGGCGCTTCTCTTGAAGTGACATCAAGATGCATGTCAATGTTCTTTGACAGATAAGATATCAACACAGAAAGGCATACTGGGGCGTGGCTGATCAAAGCTGGAAATTGGTCAGCCTTTGACCTCCAAAAACCTGTTAAATAAAGATGATCGATGTGACTCACTCTTCACAAACTATCGAGGTTTGTCCAATATTTGCTAAAAGAACATTATTGTTCACCACAAGGACTTCCCACTGGGGCCTGTTCAGAATTGGGATGCAGAAACATTATATGGTCCTCTGGGATTTGTCTTCCCAAAATCGCATTCTTATGGTGTGATCTTGGGTTTTCTTTGTGGAAAGCAAGAATGCCAAACTTTTGAAAGCCATTACCAAAACTACAAAATGTAGACACTATTATCATAATATTTCTAATTAATATTAAATGTGCTGTGCATGGCTCTCATTGATAACCAGTATCGTGAATACAAGTTTCAAAACTGATAGCTATGATGTGACAACGGAAGGAAATAAAAGTTGTTTTCCACTGTTACTACTTATAAGTGAATTCCAGGCTGATCTGACACTCTCTTTGGAGAGCCTGTCGATGTCGTGCTGATTGACTGGTTGAGTGGACAGCAGAGAGCACAGCGTTAGAAAAGTAGGGCTTACTGAGGAGGGGGGGGGTGTTTTGTTTTACATTTGCAACATTAAGGAGGGTCCTTGTTATGTATGGTTCCTATTTTACTTTTCTGTCCCTGACTAGCATTTTAAAGCAGGTGGTGGATGATTCAGGGGGCCATACACAACATAAAATTCTAGACTGGTAAAAGTGAATGATGGATGCTTTTCATCCCTGGGTACAGTGAAACTGTGGATAACTTGAGCTTCAATCTCGTCTATCTGATGTCACTCACACCACATTTGCGAAACACATCACAGTTATTCACTGCTCCCAGTCTAAAATTCTATATGTTCTAATAACACGCCCAAAATAAAGAACACATTGGCAATGTCTCTGTCCAACTTCCTATCACCTCATTCCTGCTTCCCTTGTCTTTTTTGCTATTTTTGGGGCACTTTTCTCGGATCCCTTGTGTTTCCTATCACAACCCCATCATTCTCTTGGCCTTCCTCTGTCCCCACAGACCCACACCAGATACTGCACCATTATTTAAAAAAATACTTAGGGGCCAGATGTATCAAATAATTTTGCACTCGCAAACGGCGAAATCGTCCGTTTGCGAGTGCAAAATCGTGGTCTGCAATGCATCAAAGGCATTCGCAGACCACAAAATGAAAATCGCAAAAATTGCGATTTTCTGCGTTGTGACCTGGATTTTGCAAATCGCAATTTGCGATTCGCAAAATCCAGGTCGCAAGCAATTCTGCAAAAAATCGCAAATTGCGATTTTTCGCAGAATGGTATTTTGCACATGCAAAATACCATTGTCTGCAACCAGGTGGTAACCTGGTGCAAAATTAAAAAATGCAGTAAAACTGCATTTTTAAATTTAATATGTAAAGCACACATGCCCTTTTGGCATGTGTGTACTTTACATTGTAAAAAAAAAAAAAAATTGGGGTGCAGGAGAGGGGGCCTTAGGCCCCCAGCACCCTGGCCTTTTGCATTTCCCAAATTGCGATTTCTGGTTCAGAAATCGCAATTTAGGAAATGCAAAAAATTCGCAGCTATGGGCCAACAGGCCCATAGCTGCGAATGGGGCCAGTATCGTAATTTGCGATTCGGTAATTGCATTTGCGATTTTTAAGAAATCGCAATTACCGAATCGCAAATGTGATACATGGCCCTTTGCGAGTCGGTAATTGCGATTTCTTAAAAATCGCAATTACCGAATCGCAATGGGCCAGAATCATACATCTGGCCCTTAGTGTCTGCCTACAAGTTGAGTCATTATTTATCGCCCCTGATGAATATCGATTCCATGGGGTATGTTATTTATCCGGTGCGATAAAACACCTATTATGAATTTATGAGGAATAATGTGCAGAATTTTGTGTTTAGCATACCAAAATCCGCATGATATGTAAATACTGTATGTTTTCCCCTGTTAAATTTCAACAGGTTTAACCTGCTGAAATGTAATTAATGTTGGGATATTTAACACATCTGATGATTAGCGAATATATTAAAATTGCGTCTAGTGCGTAAACTGGGGTTTACTCATGGGATGAAATTAAACACCCAACTTGTAATCAGGCCCTTAGAGCCTTATTTAGAGTTTAACAGATGAGATAATGTATCACAACTGTGAAACACATCCCATCCGCTGTATAACAGGTGCATTGTAGCCTATGGCACATGAAATGCGACAGACACAATACCTGTCACATTTTGACAGAGTATGCCATCCAACAAACTCTTCATAAGTCTCTTAGGCCCATATTTATACTTTTTTAATGCTGCATTTGCATTTTTTTACGCAAAATCGGCACAAACTTTCAAACTACAATTGAATTTTGTACTTGTGCGCCGATTTTGCGTCTGAAAATTACGTAAATGTGGTGCTAAGACAGTATAAACATGGGCCTTAGTTTTTATATGTATGTATTTATTTAGTAAGATTTATAATGCACAGCAAATGCCAGAGGTCCAACTTCTGGTGCAGTACACATACTTTTCAAAAAAGTTGTTTCTTATGATAGCAAGTTAACCATTGACAATAATAAACAACTAGTGCCCTTGAAGCAATCTGTTTAAAGGAGGGAAGAGCTAGGACAGAAAGGAGATAAATGGTGCAAGTATTTCGTGTTATTCTGCATTTTCAACATTTTTATTTTTGGGCTTCATTTGTTACATTTATATTACTTATGTATTCCTATTGTTGTTTTAATGGATTTCCAAACATTAAATCAATTCATTGTTTTAAAAGTACTGAATCTCACTGTAGCTTTTTGCCAAATTATTAGCATATTCTCACTTTCCTCTTCCTCCTGAAATATCATTTGGTTTCTTATCTCAAAATAGATACTTGTTATATTTAATTCCCTCTGAAAAGACTGGGTTATGGTATGTCTTCTTTTTTCATGAATATAAATTCTTATTCAACAGGATTCAGCAAACAAATCAATCTTACTTTGCTAATGCTTTTTAGCCACCGTTACTGGCTTTGTCAGTGCTTTTAAATTGCATTCAATATTACCGCTACACTGAGTGGTGCAATGTTGCCTGATGCAATGTGATGGCCATCTTGAAAGTAAGCCATTCACTGTGCTGTACTCAGAAATAAACTTTCAAGATGGCCGGTAACTGCTACAGGCTTGCAAATGCCCACTCACTATTGAAAGTGTCCGACGCCGCCATAGTAACTTGGGGAAGGGAGAACATACCAACTGACACTTGTTTGTGTGTGGAAAAGGCTGCTTTATTGGAAAACAGGTGCACTCACAATTCAACCTTGGCCTTTGCCTTATAAAACTAACTACCTCACTATACATTCAAATCACCGATCAAACCTCCCGACCCTCCCCTCCAGCACCCTCCCCCTGCCCTTTCAACTTGACCTTTTTGGTCTAGTACTCGTTAACTGATCCAGCTGTTTATTCCCAGTTGAAACTGTTCTTATCAACCTTGTGCTGCAACCTAACAACTGAACTTGCAACTAGCATAACCCCTAATGCAACATTTCCTTCCTGTCTTGTAGTGGCATGCTGTTGCCCCCTTTGTTGTCAATGTGTAATGTCAGGTTTGCAATTCGTCCGTATTTATGCCATGTGACACTCTGTCTCCACATGCACCTGCTCCAAGCGACAAGTTACAACCATTGTTCCCCGTACACCCAGTTTCCAATGAGTTGGCCCGTCTCCTGACCACTCCCCTGCTGGGAACCCTGACCACATACTATTCCCTAGGGAGGGCGGGAGGGGAAAATTCCCTGCTCCTAATGCCAGCCATGGGTCACCTTCCAAAATGGTGCCCACACTTTGGAATGGCGGCTATATATTCCAATTAAGGTAGCCCACCAATGTAGCCCAAGGCATAGCCCAAGTCGGTTGGGCTGTACCACCTCTCAAAACCTACCCACGGGGAGACCTTCCTCCGGTTGGCAGTCCCCCCCAAGTCCTCTTTGGAAAAGGGAGAACATACCAACCGACATTTGTTTGTGTGTGCAAAAAAGCCGCTTTATTGTGAAACAGATGCACTCATAATTCAACCTTGGCCTTTCCCTTACAAAACTAACTACCTCACTATACATTCAAATCACCTACCAAAACTCCCACCCCTCCCCTAACCTACCTTCCCCCCACCCATTCATCTTGACCTTTCTGATCTAGCACTTGTTAACTGATGCTGCTGTTTATTCCCCGTTGAAACTGTTCTTATCCTTGCCAGCCTTGTGCTGCAACCTAACAACTGAATTTGCAACTAGCATAACTCCTAATGCAACGTTTCCCTCCTGTCTTGTCGTGGCCTGCTGTTGCCCCACCTTTGTTGTCAATGTGTATATTCAGGTTTGCAATTCGTCCGTATTTACGCCATGTGACACCCTGCCTCGGCCACCAGAAAATGTTTCTTAATAGGTCTTGCAGGACTTCCCGTATTCGCAATAAGTACAATTCCATGCCGATAAAGGACAAATTGACTCCATCCTCTCTAAAAAAAACTCCACATCTTCATATTGCAAGTCCTTATGCTCTAAACAAGTGATACCTACTGTCAGACAAAACTCCTTCATCTTCTTATTAACTTTCCTCTGTGTGCGCTCAAACGCCCCTTTTTTTTTTGCCCCCCTACAAAATCTCTCTGGAATGAACGCTGTCCATATCACATGGCATCCAAGCCACTGCCTCAAAGTTTTGAACAAGTCCTTCTTCATGGCTTTTAACACATCTAACGCTGTTTGAACCATCAGGTCATTTTCACCTAGATGTATTAGCAATAGGTCTGGGCAAGATCCCCTGACTACGGAATGCTGCAATCGCAAAAGCAATTCCTGCCACCTCATACCTCTCTTCCCAACCCAACGCACATTATATTGTTCCTGCTCCAACCCCAAATTTATGCCAATGAAGGTTCTATATGCCTGGTGCTGCACCCAATTTATGAAAGAATGGCCCACAGTCCAGAGCAATATGCCGCTTGCAATGAGACCTGGAACCACACCTGCAAGAACAGAAACACAAACGGTTAGACGTCATTTCCCAACTCCCCTTACTTAAATCCCTGCACATACTTATTGTAACATTCGGACCTCCAACGCCCAACCCCTATCAACTGAGACTCATCCCACCCATGCCTGCTAGCCTCCATAGCCATTCCCACCCGAAACGAGTGTGTTCCAAATAAAGACGCATCGTACCCCAATGTTCCCAAAACCTTGTGCATGACCATGAGTAGTTGTAAGGGGGTTACCTCCTTTCTGTCCAGATGCTTAAAAACCGGGCCTACTTTGTTCACACTCATGCCCCACAGCTGGTACCACAGACGCCATGGGCAGATATCCTTCACTGGGTACCTCTCCAGCATTACTGCTGCTCCTGCTCCCACCTGATCCGTTTTTGACTGGTGCAGGAAGGCATTTACTCCATCCTGCCCCACGCAGACATCCTTCCATTTCAATGCCTCAGATGCCGCTCTCCCTTGCAACTCTGATACTCAAAACACTCCAAAAAACATCCATGACATCAAAGTTCCGAAAAGCAAAAATTCACATTCCCCCACACAAAAACCCAGTAACCTGACGACAAATTATTTTAATAATTTCAGCATAACAGGGCCTCTATCCCGGCCTGTACCTCCAACCTCCCTGGCCCATCCTTCCAGTATTCGTCTACCCAGCTCACCAGCTGACGGTGGGTACCCCAAAGCAATTTACCCATGAACCCGATACCAGTTAATTTCCCCGCGATGGTCACCCTCGACTGTCCCTTGCCAATCATACCTAAAATGAACTGCAGCACATCCTCCACTCTGTCTGTATTGCTCTCCTGCCGCTGCGTCCCTGACTTAAAAAACTCTTGCCATGCCCACAGATATGCCTCCTGCATTGAAGGAGCTAAGGATTTTACCAACAAGAGAAGCATCCTCCTCTGCCTATACTCCATAATTCCAATGGCATCTCTGTCCTGACCAGTTCCTCTTCCGTGAGCAGTCCAAGGAACCTCGCCCACTGTGAATGAGACAAGGCATCCGCAATCTCATTAGTCATTCCGGGAACATGCCTCGCCCGAAATGCAATATCATGTCGCTAGCAGCCTAAAACAAACACCCGCAGCAATTGCAGCACTGGTGGATCTCTAGCGGGCTGTCTGTTAACGGCGTGCACCACCGCCAAATTATCCACGTGAAAAACTACCTTTTGATGCTACAGAAGCTGTCCCCACATACACACCGCTACTGCCAACGGTAATAGTTCCAAGAAGGCAATGCTCTTCCCCCATGCTTCCACTCCTCTGGCCACTCTTCCACACACCATTTCCCCTGCCAATAAATGCCAAAGCTTGCCGCACCTGCTGCGTCCGAAAAAAGTTGCGCATCCCACTCGCATTCTTTCCATACCTGCAAATGAATCCCATTGAATTCCTGCAAAAATCTGCACCACATTCGCAAATCCTCCTTCGTTCCCACTGACAAGCGTACATGGTGGTGTGGTAATCATGACCTGAGAGCACCAACCCCAGTCGCCTACAGAAAGTCCTCCCCGCTCTGACCACCCTGCATGCAAAGTTGAGATAGCCCAAGAGCACCTGAATGTCTCGCACCATCACCTTTTTGTTGCATAACATGTCCTCTACCGTCTTCTAGCAAACTGGCCATCATGTCAGCTGAATCAAGTTCAGTCCCTAAAAATGACAAACCTGTTGAGGGCCGCATAGTCTTGTCTGGGGCCAAGGGCACAACCAGGTCCCCCGTGAGTGAGGTAAATTGGCCCAGCATCTCTGCACAGTGCCCTGAACCTGCTGGTGCCGCAAAAAAAAATCGTCCAGATAATGCGTCACTTCCTTGTGCCCTGTAACTTGTGTGAACACCCATTGCAAGAATTAACTGAAACATTTAAATAAAGAAAAAGAGATGGAGTAACCCATGGGCAAAGCCTTATCGATGTACCACTGTCCTTAAAATTGAATGCCCAAAAGTTCAAAATCCTGCGGATGCACCGGCAGAAGCCTGAAAGTGGACTTAACTTCCATCTTTGCCATAAGCGCGTGTGCCCTCAATGATTCGACCATCACCATGGCTACGTCACCAGAGGCGTAGAACACCTTTGTCAGGTCCTCCGGTATATAATCATTAACCAGCACATCCTCTGGCCATGACAAATGTTGAATGAGCCGAAATTCCCCTGCTTCTTTTTTAGGCACTATTCCTATTGGAGAAACAATGAGATTGCCCTGGGGCCAGTCCCCGAACGGGCCTGCCATGCGATCTTCCTGCACCTCCTTCCTCAACTTCTGCTGCACTACTTCCTCCCGACCTCTAACTGTCTTCAAGTTGTCTGCCCACCATCGCACCCGCGGTCCTTTGTACCCCAACCTAAACCCCCAAGCAAACCTCTCCCGCAGCAAGTCCGTCTCCTCCCTCCTGTCATATCGATCCAACCAAAAACCCAGGGGCTCCAACTTAATTGAAGTACAAGCCTTTTCCCCCAATCCCTTGTCCCCATCTTCCTTTTCACGTCTGCCATCTCTGCTGCAGGCTCCCTCCCCATTCTCCCTTCCCTTGCCCCAATCCACTAGCGGAAGGGGCCACGTTTCTGTTTCTGTAACAGTTCACCAATGCGTGCCTCCGGCGCATTTTGAGCATTCAATCTTGAACTTGCAATATTCCTTGGTGCACAACTCTTTAATAAAATCCCAACAGGGGTGCGCCTGACACTTTCGATGCACATTGTCCTCTCCCTGCTGCCCCCACCCCTGCCCGGGTGGAACAATCTCCAAAGGGTTTATAAGTGATAGGAAGCCCGCTAGCCGTGAAAATAGACTTACCAAATTTTGTTGGGCCCATCGTGTGCTGCCACAGATCAGAGTCAATCTCGCTCCATTGCACCGCCGGACCTGCCACCATGCGTGCACAAAACTCCTCATCATACTGCGCCTACGCGTACCCCCCGTAATTCAATTGTGCCTTCCGAATGACATCAATATACTTAAAGATCTAGCTGGATAATGCTCACAATAAACGCTGGCAATGATCAAAAAGGGCGCTGTCCAGTTCTCGATTGTCACCGGAACTTTGGGACGCTTATACTCTACATCCTTTGACCCTTCTTAGACCCTAACTTCTCTGTGGAGCAGTTTCAGCATCTCCACGTACTCCCTTTCCATATTTTTTCCTTCGTCGCCAGAATGAGGTGAGTGCCTAATGGCTTGGCCGTACTCATATACGGTAATTTTTTGCCCTTCTCTGACTTTTCTTCCTGTCATCCGTTATTGTCACCCCCTTTATTCTCCCCCTGACCTACGTCCTTGCTGTCCGTCACGTCCTCCGCACTCACCCCAATATCAACCAAATACATGCCTTTTTGTAAGGGGTCCTCCCCTCCACTACATCTTTCCTTGGCCTCAATGGCCACCAACACCATCTCCGTTACCACACCAGCTCCCTTACCTGGTGCCAAGGTCGGCAGCCGTTCCTGTGCCTTCTGCCTTGCTGATAGGGACTTCCCCTCCTGTAGAGTTTTTGGTGTGTGGCATATTACCCTTGCCTGTGGCTCGTGCCCAAGGGCTGCATTCTGCCCTCTATGCCACTCGATGCACTAGGACGCCTTCTCCTCAGGGTCACAACGTTGGTGGGCGTACTACCCCTACCTTCACATGACCCAGAAGCAACTTCCTTAGTCGTCCCTGGCCATACCGACGTCTGCTCTAGTGATGAAATCCAGCTGGCTGCTCGTGGCCCTGCCTTTACTTCTCCCCGGGTCACGGAGCCGCACTTGGCTCCCCCAGGTCCCACTGCGTCACTCCTTTCTCCTCCTGCCAACAACACGAGAGATTTGATGTGCTGATGCTATGTCTACTACCTCCAGCCTCTGGGCCCCTCCACTGCTTGCGCACTGCCCTCCGGTCTCCCCTATCCCCTTCTCCCCCCTGTCTCCCTCCTCCCCTCCCCAGGCATCCCCCAACCCTTCCCCTTCCTTTCTGCCACTGCCCCTGCTGCCCCTCTCATAAACCCTTTTGTGGGGCCCTACTCTCAGCTGCTTCCCTCCCTGGGAGCCTGCACCCCCAATATGGCCCCTTACATCACCCTCCCCTTCCTCCTCCCCATCACTCCATACTAACATGGTATGGGCCAGTGCTGGGACTCAGGTAAGTTTTGCTCTTCCCCCTCCCCACTCCCTCTCCCTCTCCTCCTATTCTTCCCCCTTCAATTTCCCCCACCCCTCTCCCACACCCTCTCCAATCCTCTGCCTTCTCCCCAGGGAGAGAAAAGCCACTGTTTGCCTCGCTCTCCCCTGCTGTGTGGAAGGAGTCTCTGCTGTTGCCGTCCCTCCCCTTCCCGTACCTGGCTTGAAAACGGGCCCTCTTCTGAAACCCGTCCTCCTCCCCCTTGCTTGGGGCCTCCTGTCGATGCGCTGCAGCCTGGGCCGGTCCTGGAAATCCCAGGGGGAGGGGCTTGCCGACCCCTTCCCTTGCCTTTATTTTTAGGGGCCTGCCCCCCCCCCACACCCCCAACTCCAAGGCCGATGCAGCCTGTATTTTTTGTCCACCCTCCTCCCTTTTGGAGGCCGCTCCCTGCCCCCGAGAGCATCCCCCCCTCACCTCTATCCCGAGGCTCCTGCTTTGGCACGGCGGGGAACAGGCCCACACGGCCGCCACCATGCCGCTTGCCACTCTGCGTGCAGGGTATGCCTCAGCCAGTGTGACCTCACCCAGTACATCCATGCTGCCTGCCTGCCGCAGCAGCTGCACCACTTCCTGTACGAGCTCATCAAATGACATACTCCTAAAGGTATTGCTGACCCCCGCATGCATTGCCGCACCGACCCCGCGCTCCTCTTCCACCGTCCTCCGACCTCTCCCTGGCAGTGGGAGGGAGAAAAAGCAGGGGAGGAAGAGAATGATGTAAAGGAGAAGGGGAGACAGGACACTGAGATGTAACAGTGCACAGTGTGGAACACTCACGGAGGGGATGGGAAGATAGAGAGACAGGGTGGAGGAGGTTTGAGGAGTGATGGAATGAGTAAAACTGTGCTCTATGTAAGGAAGATCGTAATGATTTTATAGACCCCAAAAAAGATATATGTTGGGGTCCCGTTTGAATGAGTTTCAATGTATTGCTAATTTTAAGCTAATTCTAGCCCTTATGATTACTAACAACTGTTATTTATACATTAACCTTTCAGAAACCCACTGGATAAACATGCTAGAGCTTGTGTTTATTGTACATGTCACAAAAGTGCACTTTTCCCCCAATACTATTTGGTGACAAAGCCCTTACATACAGTGTATATTAGTCACTGTGTCATTCATAGCCCTCGTTGCATCACATAACACCAAGTTGGAAGTACATTTAACATACAGGTCAGTCTGCACTGAGATGCCTGCTCCCAGAAGGGCACCCTGCTCTCCATGAAGTGAACCAGTGAAAGAGGATGGATTATTCCCTGGGTTGAGCCAGGAGAAGGAGCAAGAGAGGCAATATAGGAAAGAGTAAATTAGAGGAAGGTAGAATTAGAGAGACATAAAGAGAGGTAATAAAGACAGGGTGACAGACAGATAAAAGAACATCAGATAGGTGAACTAGAGAAAGAATAGATAGATAAGTAGAGTTGTGGGATAAGGATGGGTAGAGAGAGGAAGGGTCAGAGGCAGAAGTAGAGCGAAAAAAAAGGTTGACATAGAGAACGAGTAAAGCAATTATTTTTAGTGCCCAAATCATTTCATCATGGGGTCCTTTGATAGGGAGAGGGAGCTGGACAACTACCAACTTTGTCTATGCCTTAAACCGTCTCTGCTCTATGTGCAGACCCAGTGAAAACAAGAAGCAAGTTGCAGGATATGCACTCCCAAGGAGTGCTAAATGAGATATTAAAGTAAAAAAATAGTTTTGCAACACAAGCAGTGGAAGCATATATTCAATCTAAGCAAGGCTAATGAATAAATGCTCCAGGGGCAGACAAGCACAAGAATATGGAGGGAAACTTTCCAGTACAAAGCTGGGAAACTAGATAGGCAAGGAACCATCCAAGAGCATAGGTCTGACCCTAAGCCCCATCTATGTATGCAATTCTGCCTGTGACAGACAACTGAAGCTGTCTGTATCAACAGTGGTCAGGTTGCCCATTTAGAATAGGCTATGGCCTGCAGTTAGACGTGGTCTAGATAGGGTATCAATTCTTGTTGTGCTTGGTCCAAAGTAAGTGACAAGGCTGAGGGTTAATTCTGAAGTGGTTATAGTTAGGGCTGAGCCCGTCACCGCTCCTTTTGGATTTTGCAAATTATAACCCAGATTTATGAAAAATGACGCACAACTGTGCTAGCGCAGTCGTGCGTCAAAAATGTTAAGGCAAGCTACTATCATTCCCTAGCGTATTCAGTGCATCATATTTTAAAAATGATGCACGATGGTGCTAAGGAATGGTTAGCGCCAAAAAAATTATGCTAACCATTATGGCATGCCAGAAGAAAAAATTACGTTAATGCTGCAAAAGTGACGCTTGACCATTTAGTGGCACTTTTTTTTACGCAAAACGGGTTAGCGCCATATTTAACTGCATTAGTGTTAAACAAAAGTGTGAACTAGAAAATAACATTTGGGAAGACCAGATGGAGAATGCAGGCCAGGAGAGTCCCCAGGGAGATCCCAATCAGTCAAGTACCAGCATGGAGGGTCTAGCAAAGTCCTAGGAGAAGGAGAAGAGGCTGCTCTGAGCTGTGCCATGTGAGAAAAAATCAGGTCCTAAGTGTGCAACCTGTGGAACGCAAACTGCACAGGGTGGACCAACAACAACTCTCATACACCTCCATGCACCATTTGGGAATGGCCACAAAAGTTAACTCATACAACACATGGGGCATGTCTGTGAACATAATTTGTGCATCTGTACAAGTAGCTGCAATCTTATCATCTAGCAAGATTGAGGGCCTTATTACAACCTTGACGGAGTAGTTTTCTACATTACTAATGTGACGGATATCCGTCCGTTGTATTACGATCCTCATTGAATATAATGGGATCATATTACGGCGGACAGGATATTTGCGACATTTGTGATGGAGGAACCTCCTCTGTTAAGGTCATAATAAGGCCCTGAGTGTGTTGTGTGAATGGTTGGTGTACTGTTTAATGGGACATTCAACATGTGTAAGAATTGGTGCAAGTGGCATCAAAGTTGCACTACCGGCACAATGTCACTAGCCCGTAATGCAACTGTACCATCATACAAATAGTTGCCCATGTGGATCCAAGCCTCACATTCCCCTTGTGTTACATCAACCACGTCTCAAAATGGATGCATTGATCCACATTCTACAGCCTTACACCAACTTATGACTGTGACAGATATGCTGTATGCAAGGAAATGTCCCAAATGTAGGGAGGGACAAACTAATGGGGCAGGCAATCCATCATGGTTGCACTGTTCCTTCCAATTAGCACATGTGTGGAGCCTGCTAGAGGCAGATGAGAATGTACTACAAGCTTTGTACGTAATGGACCTACCTGTGCTATGCTACAATAGTGCTATCATTCATAGTGCCAATGCATTATAATATCACAAAGAGTGACAGCACACATTACACTACTGTGGGAATATCCACCATGGTGAATTGGAAGGCAAATAACATGCTACCATGGTGTCAGTGGCAAAGGCAAGGAGCCTGCAAGAAAGTAGGTGATGTGGATCAAAGCACACAATACCTTGTAAGGTTGCCCCATGTGTGATGCACAATGCTACAGATAATATACAACTACAACCTAGAGTCTGTAACATGTCACTGACCCTCCATTAGCAAGTAAATAATGTGCCATGTCAACAGCCACCACAGTCAAAAATTGACATATCACTATCTCACTGCAGAGGATGATGCCTTACCTCCTGCCGACCTGCCTGTCCTGGATTTTATAGATGACATGGATGACCAGCATCCGACCATCAATGAAGAGACTCTCCAGAATGTCCCAGGTTCCCTTCAGACACCACCTCCAGAGCCAGGGAGGACACACAGTGTTACTGGGTCTCCACATGAATTACACAGCTACCAGCACACAGCACCAGCCAGATCTGACACAGCCCTGAACTCCGAAGACCCAGACATCACATTTCAGAAGACAGTGGTAGGAGCCAAGCAGATGCGGGTGGGGATGGAGACTGTAGCAGGCAACCTAGAGGGAGTGCAGAGGTGCCTCAGTCCAATTAGGGACACCTCAGCTGCCATCACCCAATCCCTGCTACATGGACTCCAGCAGTCCCTGGCTGACATAGCTGCTCTCATGAGGCAGAGGCTTCAACAATCACCCTCCCAAAGTGGAGGCAGCATGATAGACAACAGGCTTTGGGCTATACAGAATACCCTGGAGTCCATAAAGTGGGAAGTGGATGCCCTCAGGGAAAACATGGCTGCCCACCACTGTGATGTTGCTGCAGTGTTGAGAAATCCGCAGTTATTCCTTTTTGCAGTGATGCCTTGTGTGTTCCCACAAATGGCAGCTGCATAGACCTTTGACTCCACATCGCTATCCCCTTCTGTGTGTGTGGCCCCCTAAACCTCAATAACAGCACCACCTATGTCATAGGAGGCACCACACACATCAGAGAATGGGGATGTGAAAGGAAAAACATTCACAAGGAAAACCATCCGGTAGCACCAGTCTGTGCCACATGAACAGTATCTCCTTAGTTCGGTGCTTACAGTCATGCCAGTGTTATGACAGCTGGCAGTGTGCCCTCTTCACTCAAAAACGTTGACTTGTCTGCTATGTATTGTCATTGTCTCAAATCTTACCTATTGGCAGTATGGACACTTCCTCACTAATGCACACATCTCCTAACTATGTCTCATGACATGTCCCTCATCCCTGGACTCTGATTGTACAACAGATGGTTCATGATCTCCCATGCGGACTGTGAACTGGACATTGTATAGCATCGGAAAATACCCTTGCACCTGTAAATAAATCAACTTGTTCACATGTAACATTTCCGCATTTACTGTAAAATAGCAAATCAGCTAAATGTATGCATTGTGTGCAGCTATGTCAATGAAAACAGAACATAATCACATGTGTGCATTACTGTCAGACACAAAGCCACACACTATGAGCCTAATATGAAAAAGGTGAATGATGATATTGTGGGCTAAAACCAACTTACAGAATCTTAAATACATGTCTTGAACAGATATCCATGGAAGATGACATATGGATGTATGGGTCTGAACCAAGTGTATGGTAATTTACCCATATAAGAGCATTAGTGCAACTAAATTGTGTGGTTCAGAAGAGGCAAATGTAAGAAGGGCCGGGCAGTTGTCAGTGTGGCAGGATACAGACCCAGAAATGGCTAATGTCATATATGCCACACATTCCACCAATAATACTGCCAGACCTTAGCAATGACAGTTGAAGTTCCATACTTACCTGTCCAAGATACCGTATACATACACTTTGAGAATGGCTGGAAATGTAGATGACAAATGTTTTGAGTAGCTTATGTCATTTAGCAGCCAATCTGATAACTCCTTGTTCATAGGGGGTGCACATGGTCATCCATAGATATAAAGACAGAAAGCATACCCTAAGCCATTCCTCCTACTTGGCCAGCGCACACCTGAGAACACCCAGACACTCAATCAACATGGTGAGATAATTGTCTAATACTAACAAGATTTATTAAAACATATGAATAATCATATCAAAACCTAACCTATACACTTCCTTACACTAAACTAACCTAAACTAACTTATCTTAACTTACACCTTCACCTATCTATCATATTCTAAACATATCTTACTCATGTAATGCCACACTCTAAACATTTTCCCCCCCACCACCCTTAAGAGACAAGACATGAGTAGTACAACATAAACTAAGGCTACATATGTACTAACCTCACCTATTTCTTTCCTGAACAAATATATATTGTTTTCTAAGTTTTTTTTTAACATAGGAACCCCAACATAACCCCCCACCTAACCCCCAAAATAAAAATTGTACTAAAAGCCACCCCCACCTATACTTATGCTAACCTACACCTAAAGTACACTATTTTACTATCCTAACACTACCCACCTAAAACCCACTCAAATTATTTACATCAGTAAAAGGGAGAGGGAAGGAACTGGGAGGCTGTGGCACAAATAGTTTACAACTTCTTCAGGTTCTTCTTGCAGTACTTAAGTAATTTGTAATTTCTGGTATTGTCTCTTTCCGACTTATCCAGCCTTGCCATCATGGCTGTCATGTCCTGTCTCACGTTGGATTTGAAGGTTGAGCTTGTGGCTGGAGCAGGTGGCTGTTGGGGTGCCTGGCTGTGGATCGGTGCAGTAGAAATGGATGGGGTAGGACCAGCAGTGGTCCCCCGGGCTCCAGATTTCTTCCTCTATGTGACCTGACCAGTTGTAGGCTGTAGCTGAAGTCCCCCATTAGAAAATGAACAGCAAGCCACCGTGGATTTCTCCCTCCTATATCTCTTCTCCATCCTTTGGTACCTTGCCTGTACAGCCATTATGTGCCTGTACCTATAAGCCCAAAGACGTGTTTCTTAGCTGGGGTGATATTGGCGGCTGAAACATGAGGAGAACATGGCATTAAATACAGCATTGGGTGTAGGTAGAACGGACATGCAATGTACACAGCATCCTCAAATGACACATGCAGTCCACCACACATTCCACAACACTGACAAGCTCCAAATTGTTACTAACTTCCTACCAGCCATCTACGGTATTATGTACATGTCACTGGGGTAACAGCTATCCTTTGTTGACCATCAGGGTCCAGAGGTAAGTGGACTGCTGTGTCCTTGCTCAACATTTGTGTCATCAGACTAGTGAGGATCAAGTGGCCTTACAATTCCAGATTCCCTGTGCCATTGTCAATACGAAGCGCAATATATGCAATCTACCACTTTGACACCCCTGGTGCGACATCAAGCCTTAGCCAGGCATTATGGATACAAGGTCGGGATCATCTGGCAGGGGGACAGGAAACTTCCCACTGGCAATTCTAAAGTTTGGCAAAGCATCATTCATGTGTCCTTGGAATAACACCTGCTCAGAGCACATGTTAAAAGGGGGCACACCATTGCTCACAATGGGCCCAAATGTACAGTTCAGGCTTAGTGCCTGTTAGAAATGGGGTCTTTGATTGGCAGTCAGGTTACCCCCTGTCCAAGCAAGGACCCTCACTCTAGTCAGGGTAAGTCACACACAATCCAAATTATCCTGTGCCCACCCTCTGGTAGCTTGGCACTGAGCAGTCAGGCGTACCTTAGAAGGCAATGTGTAAAGTATTTGTGCAATCAATCATGCAGACACACAGTATAGCACCACAAAAATACACCACACAGTGTTTAGAAAAATATATAATATTTATCTGGTAAGATGCAGGTCAAAATTATTAGAATGCAACAAGAATATGTTGAGATATCACTGTAAAAGTGATATAAAAGTGTCTTAAGTCTTTTAAAAGCAATAAATGTCTCTTTCAAGAACAAAGTACCTGGTTTGCGTGCAAAATCTCTGCAATGAACCGCAGAGGAGGAGATGCGTGGAAACAAAAGGGTGTGCTTCGATTTCTCGGGCCGCACACTGTGATATGTAATTTAGTTTTCCAGCAGGGATGGCTGTGCGTCGATTTCTGGCGCATGGTCGTGGATCCTCTTCGGGTTGCGGAGTTTTTCGGACGCCCCAGGGATGGTGTGTGGATTTCCTGCGCTGGCAGGACAAAGTCATAGGAGCTGCATCGATTCGGTGGGCGTTGCGTCAAAAACTTTCTACCGCACAGCAGACGCTGTGTCGATTCCTCTCTGGTAGTCGAGCTGCATCTTTACGGCTCAGCTGCTCGTCAATCCAGTGGGCCATGTGTCGAATTTCCAGTTGCTATGCTGGCGCTGCATCGATCTTCTCGATGCGAAGTCGGGCTGCGTCGTTCCGGTTCGGCGTACAGTGAGTTTTTCACCGAGGTGCAGGCTGTGCATTGTTTCTGGCAGGCTCTGCGTCGAATTTTGTCTCAAAAGGAGTCCTTCCCACTAGTTGCATTTAATCTACAGGCCCTGGGTCATATAGCGCACTTTACTAGAGACTTATAAGTAAATTAAACAATTCAATATGGTATGATCCAATGTTAATATGTTTAAAGAGAGAGAGCATATGCTCTTTAGCACTGGTTAGCAGTGGTAAAGTGGGTAGAGTCTTAAAACCAGCATAAACAGTATCTAAAAAGTGGAGGGAGGCAGGTAAAAAGTTAGGGGTGACCACCCTAAGGCTGTCAGGTCTAATAGTGCCCATATTGTTTGGCCAAGGCATGAATAGTACATCTATGTTGTCTACAGATTTGGTAACTATTGCCCCCTTCCCTGTGCTATGTTGTGCACATTGGGTAAAGGGGACACCCATGATGGCTGGATGGGTGCCCTTAGGGGCACAGTAAGATTGGAACTGCACTGGGTGCAGCTATAGTATTCCTATTTATTGAACAACATGTCCACTTGTCAGACATCTCCAAAGTACCAGGTACAGACTCAGCATTTACATTCTATGCACATGTGATGTGACCAGGATTACTCAGAAATATCATGATGGGTAGACCATGTTGGTAAATCTGCACCCATCTAGCTTAACATGTCCCACAACCTACTTGAGCAGAGTTGTATTCTCATTGTGTACTCAACTGACTACTGGCCAGCACAATAAGGCTTCTTGCTCGACCACTGCCTCACTCAAAATCTGAAGTAGTGAAGCACCAGTGGTGCAAGTATCTTCTGCATAAGCCCCCTAGAGACCTCAAAATGTTTACATCATCTGTACCATTTCCTGAACATCTGAAAGCTACGTCTGGCACAAAGTGTTGTCAAAAGTGCTATGATAATTTGGCAACTGGGATGCTAATCAAATAAACAGCAGCGCAGACACATATCATGATTTACATCAATGTATATGTGGGCATGCTTTCCTTTTCCTAACACCCACTATTCCATAGCAGCACATGTTGGCACTTGTGCAAAAATCAACTCATACTTCATCTTAAACATAGCATCAGACATGATGTCCATATCCTAACTCAGATGACGTCATCTCATTGGTCACACATTTCATCATTGTATTGAACACATCAGACCCTCTCACACAAAACCCAAGAATAACACACGTGATGTGCAGGATGACACTTAATGGCTGCATTGGGGTCTTCAAATCGGTACACTTCTCCACTGGTGTATGGTGGAGGCCCACCTGCAGTACATGACAGGTGATTTTTTGACATTTCTGTGGATGGACAACATGTAGAAGGCTGGACTGGTGTGTGGTGGGTGCTTACAGTACTTACACCTTATACCAGGTCGAGGTATCCCTTATTAGTGTAGTGTAGTCAGTGTCTAGAAGCCAGGCTCTCTGGAGGCAGCTGTGGATGAGCAGCCAAGGCTTATCTAGGAGACGTGCAAAGCTCATGCAATACTCCTGTAGTCACACTCAGTACTTACAAACAGGAAAGAAAACACTCAGTGTTACAAATATAAAAGTGCTTTATTTTGGGGACACAAATACCAAAAATACCATAGAGGCTATTTTTCCTTAGGAAATAAGTAATAAACAAATTATATATACTAGTATGCAGGAATAGGCATAAAACAGTTAGGAAACAGTGCAATAAGTGAAAATCACAATGGTGAATAATGGACTTGGGGGGAGCACAAACCATACAATAAAAAAGTTGAATGCGAAAGTCGGTCCCCCACCTAGGTAAGTGGAGTGTGTAGAGGGGAGCTGGGAGTACTCGTAAAGCCCCAATGTAAGTAGCACAACACCCCCCAGCGACCAGGAAAGCTGTAGTAAATCACTGTAAATTCCCCAGAACACCCACTTAGAAGTGAAGAAGAATAATGCAAAGCCCAGAAGAAACTGCAAGACACCAACAGTGAATTACCAGACAAGAGGACCTGTGGAAGAAGGGGACCAAGTCCAACAAGCGCAGCAGAGTCCAGGAAGGGCAGGAGCCCCTACCCACCAGACTCAAGGTGCAAGAGAGGAGTCAACAGTGAGGAAGGAGAGACAGCACTGCACCCTAGAAGACTGAGTCGAGTTCCCGGAGGATGCAGGTGATGCACTATGCCAGGAGGAGGAATGCAGTCAAGGTGGCGCATTCGGATACTACCAACAAGCCTTGGCACACGTAATGCTCACAGTTGTAGGAAAGTGGTACAGCCAAGAAGGCCCAGGTGGACTCTACCCAGGAGGGAGAGTTAGAGGAGGCGCTCAGCGACACAGAGAGCCCACAGAAGCCCAGGCAGCACCCACAGGAGTCCCACAGGACGGGGACACAGAAGTCAAAGAAGGAGCCCTTGCAGCACTACAAAAAGGAGCCCTGCGACGCTGGAGAACCACTCAGGGAGCTGTGCGTCACAGGATGGAGTGCTAGGGGCTGGAGCTTCAAGATGCCTGAAAATCTCTTCGAGAGGATGCCAACAAGCCTTGGCAGCTGCAAATGACATGGTGCATGGGGGTACTGTCCTGCATGGGAAGGCAATGGATTACCTCCACCCAAGTTGGACAGCTGAAAGAGAGGACCATCGGGACCACTTCAGTCCACCAGCCGTGTTGCAGGATCCACACAGCTCAGCAGGAGAAGGGATCCACAAAGCCAGTCGTCGTTGCAGTTGGTGCAAGCAGATGCAGGGGAGTGACTTCTTCACCCCAAGGGAGATTCCTTCTTCTTTCTGGGGCAGGCTGAAGACAGGCTTTCCTCAGAGGATGCACTACCTGGTAAAAGTTGCAGTTGCAGGAAGGAGCTGTGGGTACAATGTTGCAGGCAGAGTCTTGCTTCTTTGTTGCAGCTTGTCGGGTCCTGGAGCATCCATATGCAGTTTCTTAGGTCAGAAGTTGAAGTGGAGGTTGCAGATGAATCCTGCTGGAGTCTTGCAATCTGAATCTGAGGAAACACCCAAGACAGAGACCCTAAATAGCCCTGTAAGGGGATTGGTCACCTAGCTGGGTGACCACCTATCAAGAGGGGGCTCTGAAGTCACCTGTCTGCACTGGTCACTCATATGCTCCCAGAGTTCTCTCCCAACCTTGAATCCAAGATGGCAAAACCCAGGGACCCTTTGGAGGAGCTCTGAGCACCACCCCTGGGGTGGTGATGGACAGGGATGTGGTCACTCCCCTTTCCTTTGTCCAGTTTCACACTAGAGCAGGGACTGGGGGTACCTGAATCGGTATAGACTGGTTTATGCAAGGAGGGTACCAAATGTGCCCTTCAAAGGCTACCCTCCCAAGCCTGTAACACCTATTTTCAAAGGGGGAGGGTGTAACACCCCTTTCCCAAAAGAAATCCTTTATTCTGCCTCCCTAGGCTTGAGCTGCTCAAGGAACAGGAGGGCAGAAACCTGTCTGTGAGGTAGCAGCAGCTTGGGCTGCCTGGTAAACCTCATAAGGCTGTAATGGCAATACTGGGGGTCCTCTAAGGAGCCCCCAGAGTGCATGGAATCATACAACGAATACTTGCTAAAGCATTGGGGTATGATTCCAACATTTTTGATACCAAACATGCCTATGTTCGGAGTTACCATTATGTAGCTAGACATAGGTATTGACCTATGTCTGGTACACTCGTAAAATTGCGTCCTCATACTCACGAAGTCTGGGAAAATGGGCCTGGAGATTGTGGGGGCAGCTGAAATGTTACTGGTAACCAAATTTAAAGGAGAGAGCATAATCACTGGAGTCCTGGTTAGCAGGATTCCAGTGAACACAGTCAACTACACTGACAGACAGGCCAAACAGTGGTGGTAACCAAGCTAGAAAGAGGCTACTTTCCTACACAACAGTTTAACATTCAACCTATTAAGATGAGTCAGCAAGTAAACTTAGTGGTAGGTCAGAACAACTGCCAAACATTTATAATCTGTCTGTGAGTTGAAGGGCCAGATAATGGAGACCCTGGCACCACCAAAACTTCACTTTCCCTGTGGAATCATCACTAGCAATGCGGTCAATGCAACTCTATGCATTGACCATGCTGCCATTACCACGTATATGCATTTACTACACATGAGTTTAGCACGCATATGTGAGGTAACGGCAGAAAGAGCAGTCCAGGCGGAACAGAAAGGAGTAGCGACCAGAGGAGAGAGAGATAAGTGGGGCCAGGTTTTGGGGGGATGGGGAGGGAAATGGGTAGTTTTTAGGACTGGGTGGGATAGGTTTTAGGGCAGGGTAGGTGTTAGGGTTTAGGGTGGAGGGTCAGGGAAGTTTTTAGGACAGGGCAGGGTAGCTTTAAAGGTTTAGGGCGAAGGTGAGGGGCCGGGTAGTTTTTCAGACAGGGTGGGGTAGGTTTTAAGGTTCAGGGTGAGAGCGGTGGCACAGGGTAGTTTTTGGGAAAGGGAGGGTTAGTTTTTAGGACAAGGTAGGTTTTAGAGCAGGGGTCAGGTAGTTTTTATGACAGGGCTGGGTAGGTTTTAGGACAGGGTAGGTTTTAGGGTTAAGGATGGGGCAGGCAGTCATAGTAGTTTTTAGGACAGGGTGGGTGGGTTTTAGGACAGGGCAGGGTAGCTTTTAGGGTTTAGTGTGGGGAGGGGTCGTTTTTAGGTCAGGGCGGGTTAAGGTTTAGGACAGGGTAGATTTTAGGGTTAAGGGCAGGGCGTTCGGTGTAGTTTTTAGGAAATGGCGGGGTAGTTTTTACGAGAGGATAGGTTTTAGGGTTCATGGTGGGGTGGGGGTGGAGTAGTGGCGGGATAGGTTTTAGGACAGGGCAGGGTAACTTTTAGGATTGAGAGTGGGAGGTTGGGGTAGTTTTTTAGGACAGGACAGGGTAGGTTTTAGGACAGGGCAGGGTCACTTTTAGGGTTTAGGGTGGGGGGTCAGAGTAGTTTTTAGGACAGGGTAGGGTACGGTTTAGGGTGGGGGAGTCGGGTAGTTTTTAAGAGAGCGTAGGTTTTATGGTTTAGAGGAGGGTTGGGATTATTTTTAGGACAGGGCATGGTAGGTTGTAGGACAGGGCAGGGTAGGTTTTAGGGTTTAGGATCAGGGCAGGGAGTTGGTGTGGGTTTTAGGACAGGACATGTTTTAGAGTTTAGGGCAGTGGAGTCGGATAGTTTTTTAGGACAGGATGGGGCCGTTTTCAGGGCAGATTTTAGGGTTTTAGGGTAGTTTTTAAGACAGGGTGGGGTAGGTTTTAAGGTTCAGGGTGCGAGCGGGGGCACAGGGTAGTTTTTGGGAAAGGGTGGGTTAGTTTTTAGGACAAGGTAGGTTTTAGAGCAGGGGTCAGGTAGTTTTTAGAACAGGGCTCGGTAGGTTTTAGGATAGGGTAGGTTTTAGGGTTAAGGATGGGGCAGGCAGTCATAGTAGTTTTTAGGACAGGGTGGGTGGGTTTTAGGACAGGGCAGGGTACCTTTTAGGGTTTAGTGTTGGGAGGGGTAGTTTTTAAGTCAGGGCGGGTTAAGGTTTAGGACAGGGTAGATTTAAGGGTTTAGGGCAGGGCGGTCGGTGTAGTTTTTAGGAAATGGCGGGGTAGTTTTTACGAGAGGATAGGTTTTAGGGTTCATGGTGGGGTGAGGGTGGAGTAGTGGCAGGATAGGTTTTAGGACAGGGCATGGTAGCTTTTAGGATTGAGAGTGGGAGGTTGGGGTCGTTTTTTAGGACAGGACAGGGTAGGTTTTAGGACAGGGCAGGGTCACTTTTAGGGTTTAGGGTGGGGTGGTCAGAGTAGTTTTTAGGACAGGGCAGGGTAGGCTTTAGGGTGGGGGGTCGGGTAGTTTTTAAGAGAGGGGAGGTTTATGGTTTAGAGGTGGGTTGGGATTATTTTAATGACAGGGCATGGTAGGTTGTAGGACAGGGCAGGGTAGGTTTTAGGGTTTAGGATCAGGGCAGGGAGTTGGGGTAGGTTTTAGGACAGGACTTGTTTTAGAGTTTAGGGCAGTGGAGACGGATAGTTTTTAGGACAGGGTGGGGCCGTTTTTAGGACAGGGCAGGTTTTAGGGTAGTTTTTAGGGCAGGGTAGGTTTTAGGGTGGGGGGTTGGTAGTTTTTTAGGGAGGGTAGGTTTATGGTTTAGAGGTGGGTTGGGATTATTTTTATGACAGGGCATGGTAGGTTGTAGGACAGGGCAGGGTAGGTTTTAGGGTTTAGGATCAGGGCAGGGAGTTGGGGTAGGTTTTAGGACATGTTTTAGAGTTTAGGGCAGTGGAGTTGGATAGTTTTTAGGACAGGTGGGGCCGTTTTTAGTACAGGGCAGGTTTTAGGGCAGTTTTTAGGACAGGGCAAGGTAGGTTTTAGGACAGGGCAGGGTAGCTTTTAGGGTTTAGGGAGGGATAGTTTTTATGTTTCAGGGTGGGGGTCAGGGTAGTTTTTAGGACAGTGAGGGTAATTTGTAGGACAGGTAGTTTTTACAGTTTAGGGTGGGAGGTCATTGTAGTTTTTAGGACAGGGTGGGGTACGTTTTAGGACAGGGCAGGGTAGCTTTTAGGGGTTTAGGGTGGGGTAATTTCTTGGACAGGGTAGGTTTTAGGATTGAGGGTGGGGTGGGGGGTCGGGTAGGGCGGGCGTTAGTACTCTGGGCATGGGTGGAAAGGGCAATTTTAAGGGCTTCTGCAGGTGGAGTATGGTGTCAGGTGTAGGGTGCAGGGTGGGGGAGAACTTACGACGCATGTTCCTTTACCAAACATTCTTTTACAAGAAATGTTGTTGTAAATGAATGCGTGATAAAGGCATGCATGGTAGAGATGCGATTGTTGTAGAGACCTCGTTGTAAAGCCATGCGTGATATATGCATGCATTGTTCCATAATACATCTGTTTCCCTGACACTCCTGTGGTGCATTTCACTGCATCATATGTACATGGATTTCTCATGCAGCTGTTTATTTGTGTTACACCTCCATCTCCGTATGGGGCAGCATGACACAGTTCTCTGCATCAGAGGGGCATGCAATGGTTGTTGCAGTGGCCGTTCCATTGTTACACCCATTGCTTTTGACCCAGCCTCAGATGTTGAAGACATCTTACTCATTATCAGCGCTAAAAGACTAACAACTGCACAGGATTGGTGTAAGCAAAGCAAAGTGTTGAGGAATGCATTGATACATCCTTGTTCCTTGTCACTAATATGCGTGTGCCATTTCAAGGCACACACACTAGAGCTAAAATGCCATGGCAGTTTCTTCATGTTCACGTAGTTGTCCCTTCCTGCACATTAATTGAATAACATTACAGTTGTCTTGCCAATGCTATGTGAGCAGCCATTGTCACTATAGTAGACCATTTATGTCCAGGAAGGGATACCAACCTGCGCATATACATTCTGCTCAACACTGGCACACTTGTACTGTGGTCCAAATATGTCCGCATTGGTGCAAGCTTCTGAGTAATGTTCTAGTGCTGCTGCAGATGCAGGCCTGCCCCATACTGTCTGTAAAAGGGGTCAGGCATGTGGTACAAATTCAGCACATGTGTCAGATAATAGAAACATTATGGGGTGTACATGATACACAATGTAAACAAAGAGGAATGTGCAAGTAGTCTGAACACGGTGCCTAGCTAAGCTCCTTTAAATGCCATTGGCCAAAGACACAAAAGGGTTAATATAAGGAAAGAAGTGCTGTGCCTATTGCCTCGCATCTGTCCTTGCTCCCCTTAGCACCCTCCTTTCCCCCTACCATGTGTGTGCCGTATGAAATATACAGCACACTATGCCGTAGGGTAGGGGCAATTGCGTCATTTCATATAGATGCAAATTATGTACTCAGAAGAAGTGGCACCAAAAATTGTGCACTACTCCTGCATAGTACATAGGGGACCATCATATATAAAGGTATGTCCCATTTTTAATGCCTGCTCTGAGCAGGCTTACTAAGCATGGGAAAAATGGAGCTCAGGTATATAAAGTTATGCCCTGCCCCATTTATTATGTCCCCCTTACAAGGGTAGTCCCCCATCTCATACATGATGTCTGGGACAGTCATCATGTTGTGCAATGCTTAACAAAGTGGCGCTATGCATGCATCGCACCACTTTGTTAGTATGGTATGGGGAAAATGGCACTTCAGCCCTGCCTTAGCGTCATTTATGAATTTTGCAATGCAGCGCTAAGGTGGCGCAAGGGACTCTTAAAATTGGCCCACAACAACCTGTCCTGACCCTTGACAAATGATGTTGTACTCACCTTAAGTCCTGTCATGCACATGCAAATAAGGATGTTGCAATGCAAATGGGGTACTTACCAACTGGTCCACCAATCTGTATTCCAGGATGATCCAGTGGAACTTGCTCCTGTGCTATTAGGTCAGCCCAACAATGTTTCAACTGGTGGCCAGTGCTCACTACTCCAAATATTCTGCCTAGGTTGTGGAGTGCCTTGCCCCACCGCAGCTTCTGTGCTTCTGTGGGGTAGCCCTGGATTAACCAGCCAGCCACCCCAAACTAGCATCATCGGAAGGTAATGGCGCACCAGCCGAATGAACCCTGCCAGTTCATCAGCTACCATCTTGGTTGCTCTCCCTTTCCAATACATTATACAGTATGTGCAAACTGCTAATGTAACAGCCCAAAAAAAAAAAAAAAAAACTACCCCACCTAACCCCAATTACCCCAAAAAACTATGCTACCCCTGGGCAAACACCCAACTACAATCACAAACACAGGACTAAAACACTACTAAAGACTGAGGAAAAAGACAAAAAGCACACAACGGCAACAGGACACAGCACAAACCTCCCCAACAACACCAATCCTCCACAAGCTCCACACACCCTCACACAGTCACAGACAAAAAGACTGTGAACTGAAAGTGAATGCACTGTACCATGTATGTAGCCAGGAAGTCCTGTTTTATCACTTCTTGGGCCGATGTGTCACGTTTTCTGATATGCATTGGTTTTTTTACGCATGACGGTCATGTGTCAATTTTTTCCCCCATTGAGGCTGAGAAGGCCTCAAGACTTGCGATTGACGTGCAGGGGCCAGGCATCAATTTTTTCTTAGCAAAGTAAGAAGTATTTCTGTTTGCGTTGAACGTTTTGTCATAGACGGTCGTACATGGTATTCCTTCCCATGGAGCCTGACAAGGCCTGTGGACTTGCGATTGATGTACAGGGGCCAGGTGTCATATTTTTGGCATAGCAGAGTATGGAATATCGCTGTTTGCTGTTTGTCTAAATTTTTTACGCTGGCAGGAATGTGTGGATTTTGTTTTGAAAGGCTAACAGTGCACCCAGATTCACATACCATGTCACAGGGGTTATGCATGTATGTAGTAGGTATGGTATGGCTACCTGTGTGTGCATGTTCATACAGATCTTTACAGTAACATCGGTATGTGTTGCCATTATATTTGTATGTATGCGTGATGCATGCGATGACTGATAATATTTGCATATGCGCATGTGTTGCTAGACTTTGTACACATGCATGTTACCACACATATACTAGGAGTGTACATATGTGACTAACACATATTTGTGGGTCTACCACATTGTTATGTGTGATTTCCAAATGTACATATAACAATAACACAGTAGATATGAATAGCTATGTCTAATCCATGGTAAAGCATGTGATACCCATGACACATTCTACACAGAGCATGCAGAGGACAATGGCTGCATTGATTACATGTTACACCTGGCAATGTGAGTGCATATGTGTCCACAATGAGGTGTGTTGTTGGGTTCATGCTTCATGATGCTCTGCTACATGTGTGACATGTAGTTCCCCATGCATATGTGATGCAGGTGATGCTGAATTCACATGAGTCAATGAAGGTTGGTATGTGCTGTGTGTGTGGAAAGACATGTGCAGTGTCATATATGCAAAATTTAACAAAGCAATGTGTTGATGGGATATGTAAACTCACATATCTACCTTCCTGCATGGACACATGTTGGACTTTGTTAAATGGCAGTGTAGTCATATCAGTTCCCCCAATGTTTCTGTATGTTGGAAAACATCTGATGGTCATTTAAGTCTGTCAAAGACCATATGATACAAATGCATTTTCTTTAGTGAAAGTTGACTTTAGTTCAGACTCCAATACACAATACCAGTCCTGTGCCATTTAAGTGGTACACGTGTGCAGAGACATCAGACACATGTGTGAATTCCACAAACTAGGTACTTACAATCGACCACAACATGTTTGTTATGACTGTCACAAACAATAGCATACATCTGTGTAGCAGTGTTTAAGTCAGGTAATGAAGGCAGCTTAGTGATCATTTGTACTGTGTGACTTTTTATGCCCACACAGACACATGGTTGGATGTTTTGGCGCAGGTATACAGTGCTCCACTCTGCTCAGTCCACTGTGTACCTGCATCAGACCCCTGACTGTGTCAAGAGTCAATGTAGCCTCAGCACTGGAGTTAGGGGGTGTTGGGTGGGGATCTAGCCTCCTCATGATAGCTTTTCAGCAGAGCAATGCGCAGTCCCATGCAGACACATGTACATTTGTGATCAAATGGCCTGGGATTTTCATTTTCCTTTGGGGTACTTGATGCCAGGCTTTCCCTATCATGTACAGAGTACTGGTCACTTGTACATGTCTCATCATTTGGTATGGTCTGACAGACGTGGTAATACATTCTTAGTATTTCCATTTGCAGCTTGGTTAAGGCCTGTATCTCTAGTGTAACGTGTACATTTTGTATGACTCAGGGGATAGATGATGTCATTTGTCACTGCCTACTGTCACAATAGTATGCAATGGGCAACTACAACGTTGTTGTAGCAAACATGAGTGGGTTAGGTACTGACCTAGGTAACCTCTCTGAACATGTTGGGTGATCACATGGTGAGATTGTTGTGCTGCACAGTCAGTATTGGTCTATGTGTGTACCTTCTCCCTCATTTATGGCATATCTTGTTTGGAGTACTTTAGGGCCTACACATTGCTGCCATTCTTTAGGCTGCTTACACTGTGTACACATCTTCTACTGCAACATTGTCCAGTCGTACGTGGACCGGATGCAACGTGATAGCTTCCCTCCATTTCCAGGCATTGCAAGATTATATGACTTCCACACACACATGACACCTGCCACAGCACTTGTGTAGTCTCCAAGTGTCCTCCCCAGGTTGTATCTCCAAGTACCTGTGGGTTTCTCTCAGCTGTCCTTCCACATCCTTTGGTGTGCATGGGTTTGCACTAATTTCAGCATTCCACAGCCTATGTCACTGTCACCATGAGTGTATATTGTTCGTGAGTGAAATCATCTCAGCTCTGTGTTTTTTTGCCCCATGCAACATATATGTCTCCTTCTTGAGCTACACATTTTAGAATGGGTCTGTGACATGTTTGGACATGGCAAGACATACCTGCACATCCCACACCTGAGTTGCATGTTGGAGTCCTAGACATTTTAGGGGATTATGTCACTGTTGGTATCTTTCTCTTGGCCAGGCATGTGAGTGTCAATGAGAGGTGTGTTTTCCTATGTAGTGTGTGATGGTATCATACAGACTATAACGGTTAAACTTGCTGAACATGTCAACCATTGTAGGTAATTGCAAACCATTTCCTAGCTAGGCCATACACCTGTACATCAGTCTTAACATGTATATACGGAATAACTACAGTGTGTTAGAATGTTCATAGGGAGTGGGACAGACTCTGCCTACATTCCACCCAGACATTAATTTTGTCGTATATTCTCCCATTTTATAGTTAAATCCTGGCTATGAGCCATGTGTATGGAGAGTAGATCAGCACCCATTGCTGCTTCACCTGTCTAACAACCCTTAGCGCACTCCACAACCAACATGTGTGTGCTACATATGAGGTACAGCACACCATGTGGCAGGGATCAAACTTTGATTCCTATCCCTGAACAGTCAATGAAGGTCCATTGATAACAATGGTCTTCCCCCTTGTCACACATGTTCAGTGCTGGTGTAGCAGCTATCCTACTGAGATGTGACACAGTTCAGTTCCTATTTTTCTAATGCACCACTTGGAAACAGCCCCTACCATATGTACTCACCCGTTGCAGACATCTTGCCAAGTGTGGGAATGTTGTGGACAAAGGGGTAGGAATTTGCAGAATGCCCACTCAATGCCACATTTTCTTTGTGGTGCGTGGATCTAGGCCTTCGAGAGCCACATGGCTGTGAGGTATGTGACACTGATGTGGGGAATTGAGGCACTAGATCCTCTTACATCACAACCTATGTTCCAACCATCTTTGTTACTGTTGTGTTTCTTTCCTGCTCTCTGAAATATAAGCAACATTCCAATGGTATATGTAGTGGAAAATGAATAGACATTCAGGTGCAAAATGATTTATTGATGGTAATTACAAAGTGATATTATTTGTACAGTGTCTAGGTGTAGATGCTCTATACAATTTATTGTCTCCTACGAACTCCAGCAGCAGTGTTTTGTAGTTTCCCCTCCAACTTTGCTGTACCATTGTTATCCTCCTCCTCACTGGGGACATCTACCAGTTCATCCCAGGGAACATTGGTCTGTATAAATATGTTAAGCAAGATTGCACACACAAGTATCATCTTGCATACCAGGGGTAGTGCATACAACAGGCTTCTTCCTGTCAGGGCCAGGCACCTGAACCTTGAGTTCCAGAGCCCAAATGTCCTATCCATCACATTTCATGTCCTTCTGTACCCTTCATTCTATGCACGCTTTTCCACCATTGTTGGGTTGCCAAAAGGAGTACCAATGGCTGTATGCTGTAAACATGTCAGCTGCAAAGGAATGAGAGAACATGTGTTGGTAATACATATTTGTGGTTTTGTATGTTCCATGGGCGATGTTAGTTTTAGATGGAGTGGTGACTCCGACTTGCTTCTGGTATTGTGTGTGTTCCTGTTTTGTAGTATGATTCCATTGATTTGTGTTGATGGACATTACTATCATGGGTTGTGACTCAGGGACCTGGTGATTGTCAAATTAATCCAAACTGACAGTTCAACCATGCCAAACATGTGTTGTGTTGTCCATATTTGAGGCTGTGTCCTGTGTGTAGCGGGACCTACCACCTCCTTGCGCCACAATGGTGTCATTTGTATTGACACCATGGTAGCCCTACAAAGCCAAACTCAGGCCTCCATGTCACCATGTGGCCCTACGCATGCAGTGCGACACTTTGTGACCTTTTCTGGCATATGATGGCTGTGCCACCTATTATGTGTACAAGGGTATGATTCACACAATTGGAGGAGTAGTAAAATAGGTGCAGTGGAATGTCCAACATTCCTATACATGATATATCACAGACACTTTCAACACATGGACAGTGCAGGCGTTTCGAGGGGGCAAACCATATTTTTGCCTCGGTCCCTATGTATGGTCAATGAAATGTCAGGTATGTTCTCAATACTCCTACAGAGTCCTACTATGGCATCCATTATCTTTACCTTATTGCACCTACTGTGCACCATTGTGGCCCATTTCTTGTATACGGTGCACACATGATGGTGTTGGGGGGGCTAAGGGGCACACGTGAAGTGGCAATGGACTAGGTGCAGCATCACTTCTCCTTTTTCTGCCCCATGGTCTTTCATGGCTGGCGATTTGTATTCCTATGTTTGTGGCATAATGCAGCAAACAGGTGAAGGTGCACACTACAGGAACATCAGGTATGTGTAGGTGATATGTAGTTGGTCACTGCAACACTTGTGTGACATTTTATATTGGTGCCGCCAGAGGCTTGAACACCATGACATATATGGGGCTGTGCCTATGTGTGACTTTCTTTACATTGACATGGCCTATGCCATTCACATAGCTGAGCTATTCATTGTTTGGTGTAATGTGTGTGAGATCTGTATTTAGTTGCCAACCAGTGGTCACTTGCAGTGGTTCGGGCCCAGCTTCTGTATATAAAGGAGACATAGCTCCACCTGCCTTCACATGGTGTGCCAGTCGGGTTGTGGCTGTATTATGTACATATCGGTGTATGTGTGTATGGTGTGCAGTGAATGCAGTGTAGTGTGGCAGGTGCCATATGTATTGTTGTCTGTACATCTGTGTTTCCCTGCCTATGTGTATTTAATGTGGTGTCTGTCTTGTTTGTCCTACAAGGTTAGTGTGTTGTCTGTGTACTGATTGGTTTGGTGGCTTACTTACGAGTAGGCCATTGCCATATTGCCCATCCTGGAACCGCTCATTGATGGTGGAATGCCGGAATATGTAGGTATAATGGACGCTGCTGGGATATTTGGCTAGGATGTTTGTGAAGAGCCTACGGTGGTCCACAGTGACCTGCACATTTATTTAATGGGTGTGTTTGTGGTTCCTGTAGAGGTGTTTCGTTGCAGCAGGTGGCACAAGTTGGACATTGGTGCAGTCCATTGCACCCAGCACATGTGGGAACCCAGCAATTAGGTAGAAACCTTTCTTGGTCTCCTACTGTAGTTGCTGGGTGTGGGGGACGCAGATGTGGTGGGGCGTTTGCATCCAGAACCTTTGGACAGAAGGCCGAGGAGGATGGCTGGGAAATACCAGCCACTTGTGCACCCATTGTCTGGAATGATCCTGACGCCAGCAAATGAAAGACAGCGAGGAGTTTGGCCATGGGTGGATTATTTGTTGGAGTTTCCACTCTTGCAATGATGTCTGGCACTATGTGGTGCAGCAGGCGTACAATTGACTCCCGCTTCAGATGGTAGGCTCTGAGGACATCTTGTTCCTTGAGCCCAAGGATGGTTGTGAACTGTCGGAATATCCCCTCCCACCTTCTGTGCTGCCTTTGTGGCTGCTGTGGCGGTGTCTGGGGTTGCTGTGGTGGTGCTGGCGGGACCTGTTGCTGTCTCTGTCGTCTGCGGCATGTGCCAAGCTGGAGCATTAAAAGTTCCATGTTGTCCAGGAGGTTGACAATGTTCCTTCTTTGTGTTTTCCCTAAGTGGTGGTGTGTGGTCCTCATTTTAATGCCTGGTCTGAACACACATTAAAATTTGTCACAAATCAGGCTGTGCATAATTTTTTAGACTAATTCCTTTCTGTGCGTCATTTTAGCGTCAGACAGTAAATATGGCACCAGAGGGCTAACGTCATTTTTGGAAGGGAAAGCCTACCTTGGATATCATTGTCGCAAAACGATGCAAGGTGGGTTGGCGCTCCCAAAAGAATGACAGTAACTCAGATATTTTAACGATAGACAGGTCTAGTGTCAAAATGTAAATCTAGCGGTAGGTTTGCGCCGCTTTTGTGTAAAAAAAATTACGCAATGGCGGCACAAACGTCATAAATATGGGCCTATGTCTGTTGTGTCCACTAATTTTTAAGCGTCTTGAGACAGGAAGTAAAACTTTATACCATACTGTCAGATACATAAATATCTTCTCTGATTAACCCCTTCTGTGCCGAGGACGTAATGGTTACGTCCTGCGGCACAGTGCTGCTGTGCCCAGGACGTAACCATTACGTCCTGGGCACCCAGCCCACAGGGAGCGCTAGCGCTCCCTCTGTGGGGTTCCCCATCACCCCCCAAAGTCAGGGATGGAAGGGGAAGCCCTTCCACCCTCGACCCCCCCCTCACCCCACCTGTGACACCAGCGCGCGAGCACGCGCTGTTTGTCACAGGGCCTCCTCCCATCGCGCTGGAAGCTCAGCTTCCAGTGCGATGATCAGAAGAGAAATGCTTTGCATTTGTCTTCCGATCACGGGGAGGAGGCAGAGAGGCATAGAGGCTTCAAAGGGAAGGAAATGTATTTCCTTCCCTTTGAAGTTTCTCTCTGCATTTTGGCAGCCGGATTGTAAAGCAATCCGGCTGTCAAAACGCCCACTAGACACCAGGGATGTCTTTTTTATGATTGAAACTGGCATAAGGGAGCGACCCCTTGGGCAAGGGTCGCTCCCAGGGGGGGCATTTTTTTTTAATGCCTCTTCTGCCCCCCCCCCTGGGGGCAGAAACCTCTAGGCACCAGGGCTACATTTTTTTTTTTTTTGTTTAGTTTTTTTTTTTTTGAGGTGGGGGCGACCCCTTAGGCAAGGGTCGCTTCCACTAGGGGGCAAATGGAGTTTTTTTTGTTAGTTTGTTTTTCACGTAAGGGGAGCGACCCCTTAGGCAAGGGTCGTTCCCCTGGGGGGCAAATTTATTTTAGGGCATTTCTGCCCCCCATGGGGGCAGATCAGCCTATTTTTATTAGGCCGATCTGCCCCCACGGGGGGCAGAAACCCCTAGGCACCATGGATTTTTGTTGTTGTTGTGTTTTACAGATGGGGAGCGTCCCCTTAGGCAAGGGTCACTCCCCTGGAGGGGCAAATTATATTTAGACCATTTCTGCCCACTTTGGGGGCAGATCAGCCGATTTTAGGTCAATCTGCCCCGAAACCACTAGGCACCAGGGATCTTTTTTTTTCGCCGTCACACAAGGGGAGCGACTTTGTAGGCAAGGTTCGCTCCCCGGAGGGGGGGGCAAATTTATTTTAGGCCATTTCTGCACCCCCTGGGGGCAGATCAGCCTATTGGTATTAGGCTGATCTGCCCCCAGGGGGGGCAGAAACCTCTAGGCGCCAGGGCAATTTTTTTTTTTTTTTTTTTTTTTTTTTTTTAGAGATGGGAGCGACCCATTAGGCAAGGGTCGCTCCCCTGGGGGGCAAATTATATTTAGACCATTTCTGCCCCCCTTGGGGGCAGATTGTCCGATTGTAGGTCAATCTGCCCCCAAGGGGGGCAGAAACCACTAGGCACCAGGGATCTTTTTATTTTAGTAAATTTCTGCCCCTCCGGGGGCAGATAGGCCTATTGGTATTAGGCCGATCTGCCCCCAGGGCGGGCAGAAACCTCTAGGCGCCAGGGCAAATAGTTTTTTTTTGTTTGTTTTTTTTGTTTTAGAGATTGGGCGCGACCCATTAGGCAAGGGTCGCTCCCCTGAGGGGCAAATTGTATTTAGATCATTTCTGCCCCCCTCAGGGGCAGATTGGCCGATTGTAGGTCAATCTGCCCCCAAGGGGGGCAGAAACCACTGGGCACCAGGGATCTTTTTTTTGCGCCGTCACGCAAGGGGAGCGACCTTGTAGGCAAGGGTCGCTCCCCGGGGGAGGTGGGGGGGCAGAAACCTCTAGGCGCCAGGGCAAATTGTTTTTTTGTGTTTTTTTTTGGTTTGTTTGTTTTTTTTAGAGATGGGGAGCGACCCATTAGGCAAGGGTCGCTCCCCTGAGGGGCAAATTGTATTTAGACCATTTCTGCCCCCCTTGGGGGCAGATTGTCCGAATGTAGGTCAATCTGCCCCCAAAGGGGGCAGAAACCACTAGGCACCAGGGATCTTTTTTTTGCTCCGTCACGCAAGGTGAGCGACCTTGTAGGCAAGGGTCGCTCCCCTGGGGGGGTGGGGGGCAAATTTATTTTAGGCCATTTCTGCCCCCCCGGGGGCAGATCGGCCTATTGGTATTAGGCCGATCTGCCCCCAGAGGGGGCAGAAACCTCTAGGCACCAGGGCAAATCGTCTTTTTGTGTATTTTTTTTGTTTGTTTGTTTTTTTAGAGATTGGGAGCAACCCATTAGGCAAGGGTCGCTCCCCTGAGGGGCAAATTGTATTTAGACCAATTCTGCCCCCCTTGGGGGCAGATTGGCCGATTGTAGGTCAATCTGCCCCCAAAGGGGGCAGAAACAACTAGGCACCAGGGATTTTGTTTTGCGCCATCACGCAAGGGGAGCGACCTTGTAGGCAAGGGTCGCTCCCATGGGATGGGTGGGGGGGCAAATTTATTTTAGGCCATTTCTGCCCCCCTGGGGGCAGATCGGCCTATTGGTATTAGGCCGATCTGCCCCCAGAGGGGGCAGAAACCTCTAGACACCAGGGCAAATAGTTTTTTTGTGTTTTTTTTTTTTTTTTTTTTTGTTTTTTTAGAGATTGGGAGCGACCCATTAGGCAAGGGTCGCTCCCCTGAGGGGCAAATTATATTTAGACCAATGCTGCCCCCCTTGGGGGCAGATTGGCCGATTGTAGGTCAATCTGCCCCCAAGGGGGGCAGAAACCACTAGGCACCAGGGATCTTTTTTTTGCGCCGTCACGCAAGGGGAGCGACCTTGTAGGCAAGGGTCGCTCCCCGGGGGGGTTGGGGGGCAAATTTATTTTAGGCCATTTCTGCCCCCCCGGGGGCAGATCGGCCTATTGGTATTAGGCCGATCTGCCCCCAGAGATGGCAGAAACCTCTAGGCGCCAGGGCAAATAGTTTTTTTGTTGTTTTGTTTTTTGTTTGTTTGTTTTTTTAGAGATTGGGAGCGACCCATTAGGCAAGGGTCGCTCCCCTAAGGGGCAAATTGTATTTTGACCATTTCTGCGGCCCCTGGGGGCAGATCGGCCTATTGGTATTAGGCCGATCTGCCCCCAGGGGGGGCAGAAACCTCTAGGCGCCAGGGCAAATAGTTTTTTTGTTGTTTTGTTTTTTGTTTGTTTGTTTTTTTAGAGATTGGGAGCGACCCATTAGGCAAGGGTCGCTCCCCTGAGGGGCAAATTGTATTTAGACCATTTCTGCCCCGCCGATTGTAGGTCAATCTGCCCCCAAGGGGGGCAGAAACCACTAGGCACCAGGGATCTTTTTTTTTGCGCCGTCACTCAAGGGGAGCGACCTTGTAGGCAAGGGTCGCAAATTTATTTTAGTCCATTTCTGCTCCTCCGGGGGCAGATCGGCCTATTGGTATTAGGCCGATCTGCCCCCAGGGGGGGCAGAAACCTCTAGGCGCCAGGGCAAATAGTTTTTTTGTGTTTTTTTTTGTTTTGTTGGTTTTTTTTAGAGATTGGGAGCGACCCATTAGGCAAGGGTCGCTCCCGTGGGGGGCAAATTGTATTTAGACCATTTCTGCCCCCCTCGGGGGCAGATTGGCCGATTGTAGGTCAATCTGCCCCAAGGGGGGCAGAAACCACTAGGCACCAGGGATCTTTTTTTTGCGCCATCACGCAAGAGAAGCGACCTTGTAGGCAAGGGTTGCTTCCCGGGGGGGGGGCAAATTTATTTTAGGCCATTTCTGCCCCTCCGGGGGCAGATCGGCCTATTGGTATTAGGCCGATCTGCCCCCAGGGGGGGCAGAAACCTCTAGGCGCCAGGGCAAATAGTTTTTTTGTTGTTTTGTTTTTTGTTTGTTTGTTTTTTTAGAGATTGGGAGCGACCCATTAGGCAAGGGTCGCTCCCCTGAGGGGCAAATTGTATTTAGACCATTTCTGCCCCCCTTGGGGGTAGATTGGCCGATTGTAGGTCAATCTGCCCCCAAGGGGGGCAGAAACCACTAGGCACCAGGGATCTTTTTTTTTGCGCCGTCACGCAAGGGGAGCGACCTTGTAGGCAAGGGTCGCTCCCCGGGGCGGGCGGTGGGGGCAAATTTATTTTAGGCCATTTCTGCCCCCCCTGGGGGCAGATCGGCCTATTGGTATTAGGCCAATCTGCCCCCGGGGTATTAGGCCGATCTGCCCCCAGAGATGGCAGAAACCTCTAGGCGCCAGGGCAAATAGTTTTTTTGTTGTTTTGTTTTTTGTTTGTTTGTTTTTTTAGAGATTGGGAGCGACCCATTAGGCAAGGGTCGCTCCCCTGAGGGGCAAATTGTATTTAGACCATTTCTGCCCCGCCGATTGTAGGTCAATCTGCCCCCAAGGGGGGCAGAAACCACTAGGCACCAGGGATCTTTTTTTTTGCGCCGTCACTCAAGGGGAGCGACCTTGTAGGCAAGGGTCGCAAATTTATTTTAGTCCATTTCTGCTCCTCCGGGGGCAGATCGGCCTATTGGTATTAGGCCGATCTGCCCCCAGGGGGGGCAGAAACCTCTAGGCGCCAGGGCAAATAGTTTTTTTGTGTTTTTTTTTGTTTTGTTGGTTTTTTTTAGAGATTGGGAGCGACCCATTAGGCAAGGGTCGCTCCCGTGGGGGGCAAATTGTATTTAGACCATTTCTGCCCCCCTCGGGGGCAGATTGGCCGATTGTAGGTCAATCTGCCCCAAGGGGGGCAGAAACCACTAGGCACCAGGGATCTTTTTTTTGCGCCATCACGCAAGAGAAGCGACCTTGTAGGCAAGGGTTGCTTCCCGGGGGGGGGGCAAATTTATTTTAGGCCATTTCTGCCCCTCCGGGGGCAGATCGGCCTATTGGTATTAGGCCGATCTGCCCCCAGGGGGGGCAGAAACCTCTAGGCGCCAGGGCAAATAGTTTTTTTGTTGTTTTGTTTTTTGTTTGTTTGTTTTTTTAGAGATTGGGAGCGACCCATTAGGCAAGGGTCGCTCCCCTGAGGGGCAAATTGTATTTAGACCATTTCTGCCCCCCTTGGGGGTAGATTGGCCGATTGTAGGTCAATCTGCCCCCAAGGGGGGCAGAAACCACTAGGCACCAGGGATCTTTTTTTTTGCGCCGTCACGCAAGGGGAGCGACCTTGTAGGCAAGGGTCGCTCCCCGGGGCGGGCGGTGGGGGCAAATTTATTTTAGGCCATTTCTGCCCCCCCTGGGGGCAGATCGGCCTATTGGTATTAGGCCAATCTGCCCCCGGGGGGCAGAAACCTCTAGGTGCATGGGCAAATTGTTTTTTTGTGTGTTTTTTTTTTTTTTTTTTTTAGAGATGGGGAGCGACCCATTAGGCAAGAGTGGCTCCCCTGGGGGCCAAATTGTATTTAGACCATTTCTGCCCCCCTTGGGGGCTGATTGGCCGATTTTAGGTCAATCTGCCGCCAAGGGGGCAGAAACCACTAGGCACCGGGGATTTTTGTTTTTTGGCGCCAATGTCACGCAGGGGGAGCGACCCCATAGGCAAGGGCCGCTCCAGGGAGGGGGGGGTTGGGGGACAAGTTTATTTTAGGCCATTTCTGCCCCCCCTGGGGCCGGCTGAGCTAGAGGCCAAAATCTACAGAAAGGCACTGTTTTCTATGAAAAAATGTGATGTGTCCATGTTGTGTTTTGGGCCATTTCCTGTCGCGGGCGCTAGGCCTACCCACACAAGTGAGGTATCATTTTTATCGGGAGACTTGGGGGAACGCTGGGTGGAAGGAAATTTGTGGCTCCTCTCAGTTTCCAGAACTTTCTGTCACCGAAATGTGAGGAAAACGTGTTTTTTTAGCAAAAGTTTGAGGTTTGCAAAGGATTCTGGGTAACAGAACCTGGTCAGAGCCCCACAAGTCACCCCATCTTGGATTCCCCTGGGTTTCTAGTTTTCAAAAATGCGCTGGTTTGCTACGTTTCCCCAAGTGCCGGCTGAGCTAGAGGCCAAAATCCACACGTAGGCACTGTTTTCTATGAAAAAATGGGATGTGCCCACTTTGTGTTTTGGGACATATTCTGTCGCGGCCACTAGGCCTACCCACACAACTGAGGTATCATTTTTATCGGTAGGCTTAGGGGAACGCTGGGTGGAAGGAAATTTGTGGCTCCTCTCAGATTCCAGAACTTTCTGTCACCGAAATGTGAGGAAAATGTGTTTTTTTAGCCAAATTTTGAGGTTTTCAAAGGATTCTGGGTAACAGAACCTGGTCAGAGCCCCACAAGTCACCCCATCTTGGATTCCCCTGGGTTTCTAGTTTTCAAAAATGCGCTGGTTTGCTACGTTTCCCCAAGTGCCGGCTGAGCTAGAGGCCAAAATCCACACGTAGGCACTGTTTTCTATGAAAAAATGGGATGTGCCCACTTTGTGTTTTGGGACAATTCCTGTCGCGGCCGCTAGGCCTACCCACACAACTGAGGTATCATTTTTATCAGGAGACTTGGGGGAACGCTGGGTGGAAGGAAATTTGTGGCTCCTCTCAGATTCCAGAACTTTCTGTCACCGAAATGTGAGGAAAATGTGTTTTTTTAGCCAAATTTTGAGGTTTTCAAAGGATTCTGGGTAACAGAACCTGGTCAGAGCCCCACAAGTCACCCCATCTTGGATTCCCCTAGGTCTCTAGTTTTCAAAAATACACAGGTTTGGTAGGTTTCCCTAAGTGCCGGCTGAGCTAGAGGCCAAAATCTACAGGTAGGCACTTTGCAAAAAACAGCTCTGTTTTCTGTCAAAAAATGGGATGTGCCCACTTTGTGTTTTGGGACATTTCCTGTCGCGGGCGCTAGGCCTACCCACACAAGTGAGGTATCATTTTTATCGGTAGGCTTAGGGGAACGCTGGGTGGAAGGAAATTTGTGGCTCCTCTCAGATTCCAGAACTTTCTGTCACCGAAATGTGAGGAAAATGTGTTTTTTTAGCCAAATTTTGAGGTTTGCAAAGGATTCTGGGTAACAGAACCTGGTCAGAGCCCCACAAGTCACCCCATCTTGGATTCCCCTAGGTCTTTAGTTTTCAAAAATACACAGGTTTGGTAGGTTTCCCTAGGTGCCGGCTGACCTAGAGGCCAAAATCTACAGGTAGGCACTTTGCAAAAAACAGCACTGTTTTCTGTGATGTGTCCAAGTTGTGTTTTGGGGCATATCCTGTCCCGGGAGCTAGGTCTACCCACACAAGTGAGGTATCATTTTTATCGGGAGACTTGGGGGAACATAGAATAGCAAAACAAGTGTTATTGCCCCTTGTCTTTCTCTACATTTTTCCCTTCCAAATGTAAGACAGTGTGTAAAAAAGACGTCTATTTGAGAAATGCCCTGTAATTCACATGCTAGTATGGGCACCCCGGAATTCAGAGATGTGCAAATAAGCACTGCTTCTCAACACCTTATCTTGTGCCCATTTTGGAAATACAAAGGTTTTCTTGATAGCTATGTTTTACTCTTTATATTTCAGCAAATTAATTGCTGTATACCCGGTAGAGAATGAAAACCTACTGCAGGGTGCAGGTCATTTATTGGCTTTGGGTAGCTAGAGTTCCTGATGAACCTACAAGTCCTATATATCCCCGCAATCAGATGAGTCCAGCAGACGTAACGGTATATTGCTTTCGAAGATTTGACATTGCAGGAAAAAGTTACAGAGTAAAACGTAGAGAAAAATGTATGTTTTTTTTACCTCAATTTCAATATTTTTCTTTTTCAGTTGTTATTTTCTGTAGCAAACCCTTGTAGGATCTACACAAATTACCCCTTGCTGAATTCAGAATTGTGTCTACTTTTCAGCAATGTTGTGGTTTCTGGGATCCAGCGTTGGTTTCATGCCCATTTCTGTCACTGACTGGAAGGAGGCTGAAAGCACAAAAAATCTTAAAAATGCGGTATGTCCCAGTAAAATGCCAAAATTGTGTTGAAAAATTGGGTTTTCTGATTCAAGTCTGCCTGTTCCTGAAAGCTAGGAAGCTGGTGATTTTAGCACCGCAAGCCCTTTGTTGAATCCATTTTCAGGGGAAAAACCACAAGCCTTCTTCTGCAGCCCCTTTTTCCGATTTTCTTTGAAAAAAACGAAATTTTCACTGTATTTTGGCTAATTTCTTGGTCTCCTTCTGGGGAACCCACAAAGTCTGGGTACCTCTAGAATCCCTAGGATGTTGGAAAAAAAGGACGCAAATTTGGCGTGGGTAGTTTATGTGAACAAAAAGTTATGAGGGCCTAAGCGCGAACTGCTCCAAATAGCCAAAAAAAGGCTCGGCACAGGAGGGGGAAAAGGCCTGGCAGCGAAGGGGTTAATATATACGTGTAGAGCAAGATTTTAAAAAGTTTTAATATTTATCTAGTTTTATAGGATCAAACAATAGCTTTGAACTTGATTCTTTAAACTTGGACGGCTATCAATGTCTGAAATTGTGTGCAAGTTTACCGTTTGTCCCTCAAAATGTGTACATCATGTTAGTGAAGGTTAGCAATATCATTCTACTGTTAGAGCAAGTGCATTTTCTTCAATTCTCTCAAAAGCCTTTTGATCAAACGCTTCTTATGTTTTTCTTTAGCACTTAGAGCCTTGTGGTTGTAATGTTTTGCAACTTTTCCAGTTCTTGCTTCTCGTAAAAGATGTTCCTTTTTATGGGCAGGGACTCTGGCAGAGCAATTTCTCTAGGTGCCTGGAGGGTTTACAAGCACAACTTGGCAATGCCCTGCTTTTTCCACCGCCATCGGTCTGGGTCGCTTGCGTTTATTTCAGCCTCTCTGAAATGAGAAATGAATGTCTTCGGTGAAGCCCAAAAGGACAATATTTTTAGTCCTTTTTCCCTGAAGGGCAGAATACTTAATTATAAAAGCTGGTCTTAGCTCCAAAGAATGACGCTGGAAATTGTATTTAAGTGCAGCCAGAACGCCTGCATAATGCAGGCATCATAAATCTGCAGTTCTGTACAGTAGCCACTTACTCTCGGAGGGGAGCAGCTGCCCAATGGAGGAGCTCCAAAACTGATGCAGTAAAGAGCTTGGCATTTGTACCACAGTCCACACACTCGCAGTCTTTATTTATTGTTTGCCCTGCTGCCATTTGTTCAGCACAGTGCTCGATAATGGTTTTGTTATTCTCCATCAAGACGGAAGCTGGGAGGTGTTGTTTTTTTTGTTTTGTATTTTTTTTAAAGTATCGATCAAAACATGTTTCACATTTGAAGTTGAGGTCTTGGCTTGGCATTCTGTGCTAGATGATTCTTCAGGGCCGCGCAAGCTCGGTTTGCCACAGTAGTTCTAAAATGGGAAGACGTTTGTGTTTTTTTTCCTTGGACTGTTTCTGGGATATGCTTCCACCAGCGAGATAAATAACGCAGCACTCATCTGTAATGGCACAAGCTTCAAACAACAAAGCAGACACAGTGATGAATAGGCTAAGATCGGAAACGAGTGACCTAAGCATTTAACTTCTTTTGGGCCCTTGTGTATCAGCACATCTCATAGCGACAAAATACGTACAACGCTGTGATCTATGAGGTCTTTCTTTGTAGGATAAACAGCTGGCATGTTCGGTAATACCACCGAGCAAAACTGCTAAAGCAAGGAATTATGTTTGTATGTCAGTACAGAATTCAAAGTTCTATAAAAGAAAATGTATCTCTAATGTCCGATACAATTTCATTTTGTGATGGTATTCTTTCAATCGTATCCACAAATATTGTATGACTCAAAAAGAAACGCAGTTACCCAGCAAACATTTGTTTCGCAATATAATTTCCAGAGCTGTCAATCAACAAAAAATAAATCAGTTGTAAAAAAAAAAAAGCTTAATAAATTGTTTATTTCAGATACATTTCCACTCCCAACATTTCAATTACCATTATTCTGAACAATTACACAATGTTGTATGAATCTTACGATAAATCTTATTGGCTTCTCTTACCTCCAAGAGAAAATTATGATTTGACAATAATAATACTCTGTTTATCCATAAATAGTCCCAATTTAATATAAAATTGTTTACACCTCAAACATCTATTCGTAGTTTAAATTTACTATCTATAACACAAACTAATCCTGAATCATATATTTTAAGAAATCAGTTCAATATGCTGAGTTGTAGTCAATTTGATGTAATACCACGTTTCACTTATTATGTTACAAATTATTTGTTGAGTAAATTAAAATAAATAATTCATGTATAAGAATCTTATAAAGTGTTATTCAGTTGTCACTATGCTTGTCCTTCAACAACTGCTACTGCTCCCAATCTGCATCTTAATAAATATCACATAAATCACAATTATTTTAGACTCATTATTGGTATATACCATTTCAAGAGTAGTCTATCATACATTGATCACATAGAACAAATATTTGCTAGTATTTAGTCATCACTCCACCATTGGAGAGTATCATCTTCTTCTGAAAATCCAAGTCTATCTCAAAAGGACAGAATTCTCATACACTTGTTATTTTACAAGAACATAATTTTTTCAAAAATAACATATCAAAAGTCAACATCCCCATCAGAGTCTTGAACCCGAGTCAAAACACCGCCAAAGTCCTACTCCTCGACAGGCACACCTTAACTTTGCAGTATCATAGCCACATATAGGACAACAATCATTCACTTACAAAATAAAAATAAATCTGGTGTGAGTTTGTTTGTGAATTGATCATATACAGATTCACTTGGCATAACATGACTAGCATTGAACCCAGTCTGTGCCCTTGTAATTATAAACGACATCACAAGTGTTACTTAACAATCACTAAATAGTAACATCCTAAAATCATGTATCTGATTTCACGAATTTGCCGCTTGTACCCAACATTTCAGGTCTCCTTCACATTCAGCTCACAATATTTAGTATCTGAAATCTATATACATAAAATCAGAACACAACACGCACACTAGATAATGCCAAGGTTTCTGTTATGCCCCTGTCTACCACCCATCTTTCCTGTCTCATCTGTACTTTGTTGTCCTGCCTTCGGAAGCTTTTCCTATGCATCCCTTTTATTTACCCTAAGCATTAATGGGGTTCGGTTCCATGCTGAAGTTCTCTTTGGGCCAAATCCGGTCTGGCTCATTAACCGGCAAACTGCAAAGTCTCTTGATTCGCCAGTAAAAAAGCCTTGGGACCCCAGAGTGATGGCTCACCTCTTCCAGTTAGCTTTGTGGAACTCCAGTGAGATCTCGCAAGATCACTTGGGATTTCAGCCTAGTCACATGATCAATGGCCATTTTATGGATAGACGGGTATAAATACCACACAGCACCCACATACATGTGCTTGACTACATCTCTCAGCCTTGAGAAGACCTCTACTTACCTGAGTCAGCACTCCGTAGCATCCTGATCTCGACCTGCAGTTTCTGGTCCATTCCAACCCCACCAGACCAACTTAACTGCCTCCTAATCAAAGCCAGATCACTGTGCAAACATGCCAGTGAAATCTGGGACATCATCACCACCATTGCCCTGACGTGACCTTCATCACAGAGACCTGGCACATCCCCACATCTGCTCCAGACATCACCATGGCAACTCCCTGTGGCTACAAGATGAAACACCAACACCGCACAAACAGACGCAGTGGAGGCATCACCATCGTACACAAAGAATCTATCACCTGCACCATCACCAACGAAAACACCACACCAACTATGGAGCACATGAATTTTCAGCTCCACACTGACACCAAAACCACCATCAAAGGCACCCTTGCATACAGACAGGCAGGACCACAAACAGGCATCAGCAACACCATTGAGGAATTCATCACCCCACTCGCCATCAAATCTGAACATTACATCTTCCTGGGAGACCTCAACTTCCACCTGAACGATCCCACTAACACCACCAACCTCCTGGAAAGACTAGAAAACATCGGCTGAAGCAGATTGTCACTGACCCTATACACAGAACAGGTCACATGCAATACCCCATCTTCATGTCCAGCAGCAGACTCAGATACAGCCACACCTCAGAACTCATTTGGATGGGCCACTCCATCGTACACTTCACCCTCACTGGTCCACCTAGCATTGCCGCCAACCAACACAGCACCCCCTACCACAGCAGGGCCAAGGTAACACAGCAACAGTGGGCTTACACTCTCAGAACCGCTCTGCCCAACTTTACCACCAAACTGGACCAGACAGCAGAGAATTTCGAAACCTGGATCACCAGTGCTGCCAAACAAGTCACCCCCCACCAAACCAACCAAAACACACAGACCCACCATGCGAGCCAGCTGGTACATACCAGAAACTCAGCAATTCAAAACACCAGTGTAAACAACTGGAAAGAAGATGGCAAACCAGCAAAAACAACACCAACCAAGTGGCCTACAAATCAGCCCTGAACGACTTCCACACCAGCCCGAAGCCGCAAAAAAGGAGGCCCTGACACGCTGGATCGAAGTCAGCGTCAACAAAACCAAGGAACTTTTCACCATCATCAGAGGGTTCACCAGCCCTTCAGCCACTGAACACTCAATCCCTCCCTCACAACAAATCTGCTTCTCCCTCGCTGACCACTTCCACAACAAGATAGCAACCATCTACAGAAATGTTGATCTCTACCCTTCAAACCTCTTCTGCAACACAACAACCATGATCATCAACTACCTGCTCACCGCCTGGGAAAACTTAGCACACTGACAACTATTACCCTTATGAACTCCGTCCACTCAGAAGCACCCACCGACCCGTGCCCCCACTGACTCTTCAACCTCGGAAGCATTGTGATTAGCCTCCAGCTCGCCTCCATCCTCAACACCTTCATATTGACAGCCACCTTTCCCGATGTATGGAAACACGTGGAGGTCAGACCCCTACTCAAGAAACCTTCAGCAGACCCCAAAGAGCTCCAGAACTACCGTCCGAACCTCCCTCCTCCCAGTCCCCACCAAAGTCCTGGAGAAGGTCATCAACCTCCAACTCACAGATCATCTAGAAAGAAGCAAACTGCTGGACCTTGCCCAATCGGGTTCCAGAGCTAACTACAGCACAGAGACAGTGCTGATCGCAGCATCAGATGACATCTGAGCCCACTTGACATAGGAGAATCAGCCGCCCTCATCCTCCTTGATCTCTTTGCAGCTTTTGACGACATCTCCCACCACACACACATCGATTGACCATGCAAGATTGGAATCACAGAGGATGCGCTCAGATGGATGGCATCTTTCCTCATGGGACACACCCAGAGAGTCTGCCTCCCTCCCTTCACTCTGCATCCCAAGCACACCATCTGTGGAGTACCCCTGGGGTCATTGTTCAGCCCTACCCTCTTCAACATCTACATGACACCACTCGCAGACATCATCACATCTGACAACATCAACACCATCTCTTACACAGGTGACACTCACCTCATCCTCTCACTCTGGGTGAACCCCATCTTGACAAAGACCAACTTCCACAACTACATGAAGAATGTTGCAACATGGATGACAGATAACTGCCTTAAACTCAACGGAGACAAAACAGAAGTTCTGATCTACAGCAGACACACCGTCTTGTGAACTGACTCCTAGTGGCAAGCAGAGCTCGGACCTACCCCCACGCCAAAAGATCACACTTGCAACCTCGCCATCATACTGGACAGCAAACTCTCCATAAAACATCAGGTCAACACCATTGCTTCAGCCTGTTTTCACACAATCCACATGCTCCATTAAATCTTCAGATGGCTCCCTATCAGCATAAGGAAAACTGTGACGCAAACCCTCATCACCAGCCAGCTCGACTGCGCCAACACACTTTATGCCGGCACTACCACCAAACTCTTGAAAAGACTCTGGACAATCCAGAAAGCAGCAGCCAGACTGATCCTCAACCTCTCTAAGAGGAAAAGTATCACTCTGCAATTGTAAGACCTCCACAGGGTCCCCGTCCAGTTCAAGCTCCTCACCCACGCCTGTCTACATGAACCACTGTCTGATCTTCTATTAGCTGGCCAGAAACCTCTGCTCTGCACACATTGTCTTTGCTTAGACCCCCCATATATGCCGCAGCCACTCCAGAGCACGCTCCTTCTCCCATCTCACCTCCAAAGCCTGGAACACCCTCCCGCTCTTCATCTGCACTTCACCCTGGCTGAACCACTTCTGGAAGGGTTTAAAGACCTGGCTCTTCAACTGATACCTGCAGCACAGCACCTGGATACTCCCTGGGGTGATTAGCCGCACTATACAAATACTACTTGATTGATTGATTGATTCCTAGTGCCCAATCCTTTGTCCTCTCCAGTGGCTGTTGCTTTAGTTCGCGTGGACGAAAGAAAGGCACTTGAAAGAAAGAAAGGGGGAGATTTGTATTGATAACACAAAACTGAGCAACAGCCTCAAGGTCAGTGATTTTAACTAAGGCATAACAGGAAAGCATAAAAAGTAAAATGGGGGACAGGGCTTTCTCAATAGCATCCGCTAAGCTATGGAATTCTCTTCCAATTGAGATCAGAGGAATCTCATTCGGTGTATAATTCTTAAATTGTGTGGACCCAGATGCCTGCTTGCAGGTTATTATAGAGAACAACTTGTGCTTTGCGGGGAGAGTAAAAACAAGGCAGATGAGATTTAATTACAAGTGCAGTACATTTTGAGGATGAATAGACAGATTTAAATTCCTTGATAACTAAACAAGACGGCTACAAGATCGCCAGGAAAGACCGCAGCAACCAAATCGGAGGAGGAATCGCCATCATCTACAAGAGCTCCATCAACGTCACTACCTCCACCGAAGACACCCTCCTCGCCGAGCACTTGCGCTTCCAGATCCACACCGACCCCAGGACCACCCTCAGAGGCACTCTCGTCTACAGGCCCCCTGGCCCACGTGCCCTATTCAGTGAATCCATCACAGACTTCATCACCCCGCACGCCCTAGCCTCGCCTGACTACATCCTCCTCGGGGACCTGAACTTCCACCTGGTGAAGAACAACAACGCCAACACCGCCACCTTGCTCAACAACCTCGCCAATCTCGGACTCAAGCAACTGGTGAACACCCCCCACACACCGCTGGCCACACGCTCGACCCCATCTTCTCCGCCAGCAACCACGTATCCTTCAGCCACTCCTCTGAGATACACTGGACCGACCACAGATGTGTCCACTTCACCTTCAGATGCAAGACCCACCACCTTCACACACAACTAATCATCCGCAGACCCTGGAACAAAATCTCCACAGAACAGCTACTCTCCACTCTCAACCATAACCAACCTGCCATCAACTCCAACACCAACAACGCAGCCCTTAGCCTCACACAGTGGATCACCAACTGCGCCGACAACCTCGCCCCCCACAGAAGCCACCCAAGACAGACCAACATCAGGAAACCTCCTTGGTTCACAGACGCCCTCAAAGAATCCAAGAAAACCTGCTGTACCCTCGAAAAAACCTGGCGCAAAGAACACACTGCAGAAAACATGTCAGCCCTCAAGATCGCCACCCGTGAACATCACCAGCTGATCCGCTCCACCAAAAGAGCTTCTTTCAAAGAGAGACTGGACAAGAACACCCACAACAGCAAAGAACTCTTCACCATCGTCAAAGAGCTCTCCAATCCCAACGCCAGCTCCATCTCCATCAAGCCCTCACAAGAACTCTGCAACTCCCTCGCTACTTTCTTCCATCGAAAGATCACCGACCTACACGACAGCTTCGGACCACAGATCCCGCCGACCACCACTGAACTCACAGCCCCAACCATCACCCTCAACGCCTGGACACCCATCAGCTCCAAAGAGACTAGAACCACCATGAACACCATCCACTCCAGCGCCCCCTCGGACCCGTGCCCCCATCACATCTTCAACAAAGCCGACGTCATCATCGCCCCCTACCTCCAGAGCATCATCAACAGCTCGTTTGCATCTGCCACCTTCCCGAGAGCTGGAAACACGCAGAAGTCAACGCTCGCCTGAAAAAACCTATAGCGGTCCCCAATGACCTGAAGAACTTCCGCCCCATCTCGCTCCTCTCCTTCCCGGCTAAGGTCATCGAGAAGGCCGTCAACAAGCAACTGACCAACTTCCTCAAAGACAACAACTTGCTCAACCCCTCCCAGTCTGGCTTTCGGGCCAACCACAGCACGGAAACCGCCCTCATCGCAGTCACCGACGACATCAGAGCCCTGATGGACAATGGAGAAACAACCGTCCTCATCCTCCTTGACCTCTCGGCTGCCTTCGACACGTCTGCCACCGCACCCTAATAACCCACCTCCGCTCCACTGGTATCCAAGGACAGGCCCTGGACCGGATCACCTCGTTCCTCTCGGACCGATCCCAAAGAGTTTACCTCCCGCCCTTCCGCTCAGAACCCACCGAGATCATCTGCAGCGTCCCACAAGGCTCCTCACTCAGCCCTACTCTCTTCAATATCTACATGAGCCCCCTCGCCAACATCGCTCGCAAACACAACATCAACATCATCTCCTATGCCGACGACACCCAGCTCATACTCTCCCTCACCAAAGACCCAGCAACCGCCAAAGACAACCTGCAGGATGGAATGAAAGACGTCGCACAATGGATGAAGCTCAGCCGCCTGAAGCTGAACTCAGACAAAACGGAGGTCCTCATCCTCAGAAACTCCCCATCCGCCTGGGACGACTGTTGGTGGCCCACGGCCCTGGGCACCGCACCAACCCCTTCAGACCACGCACGCAACCTCGGATTCATCCTGGACCCCCTTCTCACCATGACCAAGCAAGTCAACGCTGTCTCGTCCTCTTGCTTCCACACCCTTCGCATGCTCCGAAAGATCTTCTGGTGGTTCCCTGCCGACACCAGAAAAACTGTTACCCACGCCCTTGTCACAAGCCGCCTGGACTACGGAAACACCCTACACGCAGGAACCACCGCAAAACTTTAGAAATGTCTTCAGCGCATACAAAACGCCTCTGCACGCCTCATCCTCAACGTACCACGCCACAGCCACATCTCCGCCCACCTGAAACACCTGCACTGGCTACCCGTCAACAAAGGGATCACCTTCAGGCTCCTCACCCACGCACACAAAGCCCTCCACAGTAAGGGCCCCCCAAATACCTCAACAGTCACCTCGCCTTCTACACGCCCACCCGTCAACTTCGCTCAACCAGCCTCGCTCTCGCCTCCATTCCTCGAATCCGCAGAACCACAGCTGGAGGCAAATCCTTCTCCTACCTCGCAGCCAAGACACGGAATTCCCTCCCTGTCCACCTCAGGACTACCCATGACCCCCTCGCCTTCAGGAAGCGCCTCAAGACCTGGCTCTTCGAGCAGCAGTAACCCCCCCCCCAGCGCCTTGAGACCCTCACGGGTGAGAAGCACGCTCTATAAATGCCTTGATTGATTGATAAACATAGTTGCAGTCTTTGGAACGTTTGAGACATTGTTTTTTCAAGAACACTAGTCATTGTTACAATGTTAGCACATTGAGACATTGTTGCCATGTGAAACTGAGCTGTTATACTTCTCCTAATGTGATACAGAGAAAACACATTGCTTAAATTCTTCGGAGTGGTTACATGTTAAAGGCATTGGAGCAAACCATGCAATGTGAGTAAACACAAATCTATGTATATTAAAAAGGATAAAGGTTGTTTTCAGCTCTCTGCTCTCCTCTAACATTTATTACTTGTAAATTATCGATGTACCACACAGACAGGAAGCTGTGCATGTCATCCAGAACCACACCTTGGTCCATGCACGTTCACTGAGGACAAGACACCAGAAGATTCTTTCTTACTTTCTCTCTACTTCCCAACTCCCTTCCGCTTTTGGCACTCCAGCTCAAGTTTGTTAACCATGTTGAGGGCAGTGCTGAGAAAGGTTGGAGGACTTATATCTCTCCTATGGAGATCCTGAGTTTTGGCAGAGTGGCAAGTCTATCAGTTTCCTTTTGAAAAACCTTACCTAATTGAAACCAACAGACACACAATTGAAAATCAAAAGTTCTCATACTGGTGAACAAAGATTCTTCTTATCTTTAATATAGGATTGTAAAATTCTCGCAAAAAGGTGCTAAATAGATGTGAATGTATTCCGATACATGTTCAGTACAAGACCCAGTACCATAAATATTCAGTATTCCCTCCTTTGCAAATTGTTTATAAAAAGTAAATGATTGGTGTAATAGGATTTTCCACAACCAAATACTTGTGTTCATCTGCACTAATCAGATATTTCTCCAGATATTCCTTCAATTTAACCTTCTAACTTTTTGAGATTTCTAAGGAAACTAAGATCAGTTAATTTGGTTTTGCACACTAGATAGGAGCATTCAAACAGGCAAACAAGTTTTATTCCATTTGGTTACTATTATCGTGCAAAGCGAAGTTGCAGTATGGCCATTGATTATCAGAAAGAAGAAACCAGTATGACTAATACGTTTCTACAGAGTTGTTATGACTCCAAGATTTTGTATGCTGCAAAGTTGGTAAGAGTTAAGAAAATCAGTAGAGAAAAATTATTGAAAGATAAATGAAAACACGTGGCTCGGGATCTGGATGTAATGAGATTTATCACTACATTTAGTAATGACATTGTTTTCAAAAGTATTAAAATGCATTGGGACATTCTTAGGCTAGATCCAGATATTGTACAAATCATTCCAAAGCAGCCTATCATGACGTATAAAGGAGCCCAACTTTAAGCACTCTTCTGAGCCCAAGTTGAACCATATGATATAGCCAGGGAACAGAGAATGAATCTGAAAAATCAATGTAATTACAAGAGTCACTGAAAGAATTTTTTTAATGTGGCAATTTCTCCTGTTGTAAGTATACAGTTGACAAGTGTAACCACTTTACGATAGTCACAAAAGTAAGAAATTTAGGGGTTCAGTACGACCCTATCGGACAGCGGAGAAGTGGCGGTAAGACCGCCAACAGGCTGGTGGTCTTTTTTTTGGAATTATGACCATGGCGGTAACCACCATGGTCATCCGCCGCTTCTCCGTTCCGCCCGCCAGGGCGGAGACCACCGTTGGGCTGAAGACCAAGGTCTCCAGCCCGGCGGTCGTCACTATACCGCCGGCGGTATTTGGACCCGGCTTACCGCCATGGATTTCCTGCGATTTGAACCGCCATGAAATCCATGGCTGTAAGCACTATCAGTGCCAGGGAATTCCTTCCCTGGCACTGATAGGGTTCTCCCCCACCACCAACCCCCACCCCGACTCCTGCCCCTACACCACCCACCACCCCTGCCACCCCCCAAAGGTGGCAGGACCCCCCTCCCGACCCCAACATCACATCAAACATACACACACGACACGCACGCAGGCACCACCAACACACATACACGCACACACACACCGACATACATGCAAACATCCACACACACAGTCATACACGCACACCCACATTCAAACATACACGCACACAACCATGCAGACATATCTACAGACATACACTCACTCATCCCATACTAATGACACCCCCGCAAGCATACAGGCACTCAGACATCCCCACTACATACACACACGCACACCCCCATGCACGCACACAACACACAACACCCCCCCACCCCCCTTCCCTCACGGACGATCGACTTACCTGGTCCGTCGATCCTCCGGGAGGGGACGGGAGCCATGGGGGCTGCTCCGCCGACACCACAACGTCAACAGAACACCGCCACGCCGAATCACAGGACGTGATTCGGTGGGCGGTGTTCTGTTGACGTGGCAGTGGAGGTGGAGCAACCTCCAATTCCCCACTGCCCGCCAGTATGGCTGTTGGCAGCTCTCCGTCCAAAAAAGGACGGAGAGCTGCCAACAGTCATAATACGCCGAGCGGCAAACCGCCACCACTGGCGGTCTTCCGCACAGCGGTCCCTCGGCGGTCTTGACAAAAGACCAGCGAGGTCAAAATGACCCCCTCAGTCCCCCATTACAACCCTGGCGCTAAATGCCGCCTACCGCTGTGCTGACGCCCGCCAACATACCGTGACCGCGGTGGTATTCCACTACCGGTATTATGACCCACACTGAGAAAACTGCCACTATACAGACACCCACACAAGTCCGCCAGACCAAAGGTCAGTGATAAATTGGCTGTACCAAAAACCACACTGTTACGCCAACAAGAATATGCCCACAGTACCAGGACCCACCAATCAAAGCGGTGGTCTTTCAACCTCTGTAAACCATTGGCGGTACACACCACTGTGCTCAAAATACACACACACTTACAAAACTACACCACATTGGACAATTCAAACTACAGATACCTGACACACATACACACACCACACCCACACACTCACACCACTATAAAACACACACCCACATTACCCACAACCCTTTCAATGAAAAAAAAGATTGCCGACACAGAGAGACACAAGCCAGGAGCACCCACTCAATCTGAGCCACATAACACCATCACCCATACACCATTCATGCACCTCGCACCACACACCACAACACATCACCCCACAACACATCACCCCACACATATCACTCACACCACATCCATGGCACCCCAAAGACACCCCAGGTTTTCAGAGGAGGAGCTAAGGGTCATGGTGGAAGAAATCATCCGGGTAGAGCCACAGCTATTCGAATCACAGGTGCAGCAGATGTCTAATGCTAGGAAGATGGAGCTATGGCGGAGGATCGTGGACAGGGTCAACGCCGTGGGACAGCACCCAAGAACAAGGGATGACATCAGAAAGAGGTGGAACGACCTAAGGGGGAAGGTGTATTCCCTGGTTGCAAGACACCAGGTAGCCATACAGAGGACTGGCGGTGGAACTCCACCTCCTCCCCCACAACTAACAACATGGGAGGAGCAAGTCCTGGCAATAATGCATCCTGAGGGCCTCGCAGGAGTCGCAGGAAGATTGGACTCTGGTAAGTCAAATCTTTACTACTGTATCCCCCACCCTACCTGCATGCCATCACAAACTCCTACCCCTACCCTCACCCCATCACTCCACCACCTCACATATACCCCACCATCAAAACCCACCCATCCCAAAACCAAGCCTTGCATGTAACACCAATCCATGGATCCCCATCACAGACCTGCATGGACACCCATCACCACAGCATGCACACTAGTGACAATCACTTAGCCAAACCAAGCACAACTCACACAAGCCAAAGCTGCCTTGCTAATAACAACCATAGAGGGAAACATACCCATGAACAAGATGGCACATGCAGATACAATAATACTGCATTTTCATCCCCACAGGACCCCTACTTAACTTCACCGGAGAGGAGTTGCCACCAACATCCAGCCCCCCCCCCCAGAGGAGGCCCACAGTAATGACAACACCACTGGGTCAGGATGACCAACCTGGCCCATCAGGGACCACCGGACAGTCGGTTACCCTGCCACAATCCCATACCACCACAGAGTCCTCTCCCTCAGGAAACACCAGCACAGCACCCACTCAGCAGGCCCATACTTCGGTCCCCAGGACACATCAATCAACAGTGTGTCCACCACTACAGGGACCCCAGGCAACCCCACAAACACAGAACGATCAGGCACCTGCGGTCAGTGGCAGTTGGCACACGGTTCAGGGGACAGAGGCACAGGACAACAGGGAAGCTGGGATGACTGCTGTGTAATAGGGGGAGGACAGGCCCAGGGAACCAACCCTCCACGAGGCACTCACCAAAACCCTGGAAGCATACCTCCATACCCAGGAGACAATGGGCCAGATACTGGCCAAGTTGAAGGAGACCCAGCGGCTGCAGGAGGGACAATACCTGGGGATCAGGGAGGACCTGAGCGACATCCACACCACCCTGGTCACCATTGCAGGGGTGCTTGCTGGCATGGCCAACACCATAAGGGAGGCAGTGGCACACCAACGGGCCCCTGACACTAGCCACACCGATGAACAGCCCTCCACCTCTGCCAACGTTAGTGAACAGGAGGCCCTGTCACAGGAACAACAGGCCACCAGCACCCCACCCTCTGCAGAAGGAGAACCACCACATAAACGGTCCCTGCGATTCAGGCAGAAGCCAGAGAACATTGCCAAGACCCCCACCAGGAAATAAGACTCTCCAGATTGTCACCCTTGTGTCCCACTCTGTCACCCTGTCCACCCTGAACTGCCATTGCGCCCCTTCCTATGCCCCCTTGGACAATGCACCTCTGATACAAATAGACTGAACTCTATCCTGGACTTTCCTCCACCTTCTTGGGTGAGTAGCACAAGGATCCATCTGTCAGATGGAGGCACCTGAACATGGCCTTCAGGAGGCCGAAGGCGCGCTCAATAATTCTTCTTGTACGCCCATGTGCCTCATTGTAACATTCCTCTGCCCTTGTCCTGGCATTCCTCACTGGGGTAAGTAGCCATGGAAGGTTGGGGTAACCAGAGTCACCTGCAAATATTGAGGAATACCTGTTAGCCACACACTCACCCTTAGGGCCAACACCACACCCATATACCAACAGAGACTGGCTGGGATCATGGGCTCACCTATTAGCCACACCCGGTGCCTCTGGAGTTGAGCCACCTCATATGGGATGCTGCTATTCCTCAGGATAAAGGCATCATGCACAGACCCAGGATACTTTGCATTCACATGGGAGATGTACTGGTTCGCAAGTCAAACTATCTTCACATTCATAGAATGAAAGCTCTTTCGATTTCTGAACACCTGTTCATTTCTTCGGGGTGGGGGGAGGCAATATGTGTATCATAAATTGCCCCATTGATGTTGGGGATATGTCCCATTGCATAGCAGTCAGCCTTCACTGTGGCCAAATCCTCCACCTGGGGGAAAACGATATAGCTGCGCATGTGTTTCATCAGGGCAGACAACATTCTGGTCAGCACTATTGAGAACATTGGCTGTGACATCCCTGCTGCCATGGCCACTGTCTCTTGGAAGGAGTCACTTGCCAAGAAATGTAGCACTGATAGGACTTGCACAAGAGGGGTTAACCCAGTGTGCTGAAGGATAGCTGAGATCAGGTCTGACTCCAATTGGGCACACAGCTCTTGGATTGTGGCCCTATTAAGTTTGTAGGTGAGAATAATGTGCCTGTCCTCCATTGTTGCCAAGTCCACCAGGAGCCTGTACACGGGGGATGTCTCCATCTCCTAATCATCCTCAGCGGTTGGAATCTGGAGGGCAAAACGGTAAACAGCTGGTAATTTTCAAACGTATCCTCAGATTAAAATGCATTGTATGTTGTGACATAAACAGTATGTTTACGTGTAGTCTCTAAATGTGCTTATGTTTGCTGTGGTGCAGTTATGTGCCATGGCCTGCCCCCCTGAAATGACGGACGCCTGCCCTGTGTGGAGGGACAAGTGAAAATAAGGTAATTCCGCTGACGTTGTGCGCCGTTGCTGGAGGCGGTCGAGAACCGCTGTGCAACTCCTCATTGGTTATCATTGGGCCATATAGGTTCTAGTAGCCAATGGTGATATACGCCGGCAGTGACGGTACGCACCGCCGCGGACGTGACCTCCATTTTCTATCTGTTCATTCACTTGCTACCTGACCTTCAACAGGAGAGAACCTACACTGCAAGTGCTGCTGTGACCTGTGTCTGGAAGCGACCATGGCTCGAGTCTCTGAGGAAAGGGTCCCAGCCTTCACTTCGGAGGAGTAGGAGGGACTGGTGGATGGGGTCCTACCCCAGTACCGATTGCTTATGGGACTCCAGACATACAGGTGAGTATACTGTGTGCAGGATGCATGGGGCATGAATGCAGGGAGTGCTGTGTGTGAAGGCCTCGTGTAAGGGGGAGGCTGGTTGAAGGGTCCTGGGCAGAGTGCTGCATGTATGATGGGCAATGTATGTGTGTAAGGGGATGGGAGGGATATGGTGGGCCCTGGGTGTAACAGGCCATACGGTATGACTGATAGCTTTTTTCTATGTTTATTTGTCTGCAGGTCAGCACCCATCAGAAAAAGGATATATGGCGTGACATCGCCAAGGATGTGTGGACTCTAGGGTTCTACGACAGGCGGAGCACCCACTGTCACAAACGGTGGGAGGACCTGAGATGCTGGGCAAGGAAGATTGCGGAGGCCCAGCTGGGAATGGCCTTCCAATGAGGAAGGGGTGCCTGTCATACCCTGACCACCCTGATGTGCCGCATGCTGGCGGTGGCCTATCTGGAGTTGGATGGGCGCTTGAGGGCATCGCAGCAGCCACAAGGGGGTGAGTACATTTTCCAATTCTGCAAATTACGCGTGGTGGGGTGTTATCTGGGTGGGGGATGTGGGCCTGTGGGTGCCCCTAGGCCAGGTCGAACATTGCAGGGTAGGTTCCATGTTGGGCAGGGTCTGTTGCACTCCACCCCCAAACATGCCTTTTTGTTTTGTCACCCTGTCCTTATGTGCATTAGCATCATCTGGTGGAGGAGCAGAGGCACCAGCGATGGAGGGAGCTGCATCCCACATGGCCCTGGAGGCCGAATCCACCGACCGTGAGGGCACCAGTGGGACGGAGGGTGAGGGGAGCACCACGGTGGAGTCTGGAGGGGACAGTTCAGACAGTGATACCTCCTCCGATGGAAGCTTCCTGGTGTCGGCGGACACCTCTGTGGCACCCCAACTACAGGTACAGCCGCCACCCCCGAACCAGCACCGCCCTCCCAGCAGGCACTCAGCGTGTTTCCCATGCCCGCTCACCCAGGAGGGTGGGCATCTCCTTCACCTCAGGCTCCTCAGGTCCTGTCCCAGTCAGCCCTGCTGCCCTGAGTGAGGAGTTAATTGACCTCCTGTGATCCATCTCTGTTGGGCAGTTAACCATAGTGAATTCCATCCAGGGGCTGGCAGGGCATTTGCAACAAAGAAATGCATTCCTTGAGGGGCATTCAATCTGGCGTGGTGGCCCAACAGAGATCATTCCAGGCTCTGGCCTCCTCCCTGATGGCAGCCATTGTCCCTGTCTCTAGCAGCCCCCCTCCATCTTCCTCTGCCCAGTGCCATTCCCCTCAACACCAGCCTATCCCAAGTACACCATCAGACCAGCATCCACCCGAGACAACACACAGGAGTAGCTCAGGAAAACACAAGCACCACACATCATCACACAGGCACTCACACAAACACCATCCAGGAACACAAAAGTCAACATCCACTACGTCCACTGTACCCCCTCCTCCTCCTCGTCCACCTCCCTCCCAGTTGCATCTCCTCTCACACCTGCATGCACTACATCCTCATCCACTACCTCCATCACCATCACGCCTTTCACTACACACCCCTCACTGGCAGTCACCACCCCCATATCTATGCACATGTCCCCTGTGTCCAGACACCTAACAGCCATCCACCTCACAACAGTATCCAGCCCATGCACCTGCACCCACACAGAGCAGACAAACACCTCCAACCGCCACTCCCTCTTCCTCCACTCCCAAACCTTCACCCTCTTCCTGCATCAGTGTCCCTAAAAAGCTTTTCCTCTCCACCTTTGACCTCTTCCCTGCTCCTCCCCCCACCCTTCACTTCAGGCCAGGGTGGTGCAGAACCCAGGCCCGCACCTCAGCCACCCAGTCCATGGCCACTGTAGTTTCGGCAGCTACTGCAGGTGTGAAAGGCTCCAAGGAGACACCTGTCAGCACTGGCAGTGTGCCTGTACCAACTGGCAAGGGCAAGAAGGGGCCACCAGCGACCAAGGGCAAGGAGGCACCACCAGCTGACAAGGGCAAGAAGGGACCACCAGCCCAGCTGGCAAGGGCAAGGAGGCACCACCAGCTACCAGGGGCAAGGAGGCATCACCAGCTGGCAAGAAGGGACCACCAGCTACCAAGAGCACGGAGGCACCAGCAGCTGGAAAGGGCAAGAAGGGACCACCAGCTGCCAAGGGCAAAGACAAAGGTCCGGCCACTGCAGGCAAGATGGATGGGGGGCTGGTGCTGGAGCTGAATCTGAGCACACAACACCAACCATGGCACTTCAGCTGTCGGAGGCTGCAGGGGAAAGGCTGGAGCCTCCCCCCACCACTGCCAGAACCGCTACCAGCACCACCACCTGCACCGCCACCTGCACCACTGCCAGCAGCAGCAGCAGCCACAGTGGGCAGTCATCTGAGGCTGCAGGGGAAGGGCTGGAGCCTTCCCCCAGCACTGCCAGCACTGCCACGAGTACTGCCACCTGCACCACCACGTGCACCACTGTCAGTACCACTGCCAGCAGCAGCAGCCCCAGTGGGCAGCCATCCGAGGCTGCAGGTGAAGGGCTGGAGCCTTCCCCTACCACTGCCAGCACCTCCACCAGCACAGCCACCTTCACCGCCACCCGCACCGCCACCCGCACCACTGCCAGCAGCAGCCACAGTGGGCAGTCATCTGAGGCTGCAGGGGAAGGGCTGGAGCCTTCCCCCACCACTGCCAGCACTGCCCCCAGTACTGTCACCTGCACCGCCACGTGCACCACTGTCAGTACTACTGCCAGCAGCAGCAGCCCCAGTGGGCAGCCATCCGAGGCTGCAGGGGAAGGGCTGGAGCCTCCCCCCACCACTGCCAGAACCTTCACCAGCACTGGCACTACCACCACTGTGCAGCCGTCACCGCCGGCGGATGTACTGTAGTCCTGCATCCATGGAGTGCCATGCATCCTGCCCACTGCAAATCTCGTGGGTCTGACACCCAGGTGAGGGACTGTAACCTTGCACTCCCAAAGTGGTGCATTGCTGGGCACAAACCGCCCTCCAGAACCAGTGGAAGAAGGCATCCACTCACCCCCTCCTTGCCAGGATGAAGCACACTGGGCACAAACACCCCTCAAGAACCAGTGGAAGAAGGCATCCACTCACCCCCTCCTTGCCAGGATGAAGCACACTGGGCACAAAGCCCCCTCCAGAACCAGTGTAAGAAGTCCCTACTTAGAGACTGTGGCTTTGCACTCCCCAGGACCAAGCAGTGGGCAAACCACCCACTTGAAAGACTGTGGCCTTGCACTCCCTAGGACCAAGCAGTGGGCATACCACCCACTTGAGAGACTGTGGCTTTGCACTCCCCGGGATCAAGCAGTGGACAAACCACTACTTGAGAGACTGTGGCCTTGCACTCCCCAGGACCAAGCAGTGGGCAAACTACCCACTTGAGCGACTGTGGCCTTGCACTCTCCAGGACCAAGCAGTGGGCAAGTAACCCACTTGAGAGACTGTGGCCTTGCACTTCCTAGGACCAAGCAGTGGGCAAACCACCCACTTGAGTGACTGTGGCCTTGCACTCCCCAGGACCAAGCAGTGGGCATGTGGACCCCCCCAGGAGAAATGGCGTTGTACCATCTTCTGCCTGAGGTGCCCTCCTTCCCCTTTCCCCTGAGGTGCCTGTGTATTTTCGACCTGATGCCCCAGCAGTGTTCTCTCCGTATTGAGGCAAGAGTCAAGTGGGGCCTTGGCCTATGTGATATGGCCCTGTGGTCCACTGACATTATGGTCTGGGCAGTGTCCCTCCATTTGTATTTCTGTATATTCTGTGTTCATTTTTGCAGACGTATATATGTTACTTTATATATTTACAATCACTTAATTCACTTCTTTTTCTCCTTGCATTATTCCTAAAGAGTACAGGGTGTATATGTAATGTTACTGCATCTGTTTGTGTGTATGGTGTTGGGGGTGAGGGTGTTGCGCATTGCATGTGTGTGCCACTCTCGTTTTCCTCCCACCTCCCCGTGTGCTAGGGGCAGTACTCACTGTGGTCGTCTTCACCGGCGTTGATATTCCTGATGTAGGAGGAGGTAGACCAGCATGGGTAACACCTGTAGTTTGGGCTCCATGGCGTTGTGGTTGTTCCCTGATTTCCTTTCTGTGTACTGTTTCCGCCGTGCTTTTGATGGCATTGGTACTGCCCCGGAAAAGGTAGCGGATAGGCCTGTTGTAATAGGGTGGGCGGTACATTGTCTTACACCTGGCTGTTGGCGGTTACCGCCACAGTGCTTGTTGCTGCCGCCCTGGCGGTCGGTGTGTTAAAGTGGCTGTCTGTGTTGGCGGTTTCCGCCGTGGTCATGATTCCATTTTTTTTTACCGCTGGCCTGTTGGTTGTATTACCCCCGCTTTATCACCGACTGCCAGGGTTGTAATGAGGGTCTAAGATACTGATATTGCAAACTCAGGAAAAGGATCATTTAGAAAAATAATTAAATCACTATTGTAATAGCTACTGAAAATCTAAGGAAAAGTAACTTTTATTAAGAAAGTTACACTTTGCCCACGTGAGCTTTCAGATGGCTAACTAGCATTAGCCTTTGCCACCTCCAGGCCTGGCCTCATTCTTGAATGAGGTGTGAATACATTTCTCCCAAGAGCTGCACAATAGGTTTGCCTGAATGAGCAACAAATGCACCTCTTACTTCTGAAGAATCTTCAAGGCGGGGGCTGTGGGCATCCTGTTGATATCAGTGTCAAATCCTGTCAGGTTTATTTGAGGTATGTGTAACACTTTGGTGCACTTGAAGCAAATACAAAAGGATGTTGTGTCCTTGAAGCAAAATAAATAGGATGTCACAACAATTCTTGTGTGCTCCCTGTCTGGATGCTGTAGTACCCTGCCTTTGTCATACCAGGCTTCCGCCTCCTAGTTTGTTGTGGGCACAGGGTCTGCTTCAAACCTGAATATAATGTTATATGTAAGAGGACACTAGTCATTTCCATAGTGCCATTCCTTTTACACCTAAAACTCTCAGACCCCAAGTTTAATGTGGCCAAAGACTTCCACCACCTGGAAAATGATCTGACACATGGGCCCAGATTTAAGAGGGCCTAGCACCTTTCCAAAGCCACATTAGCATCATTTATTTTTATTTGTACGCAAAAGTGGCGTTGGAAGGCCAAAAAAACACTGCACCATATTTACAAAAGGACACAATGCATGCATTGCACCAGTTTGTAACCGTCTTGTGCTACATTCTGCCTGTGCCAGGCATAATGTATGCAAGGGGACGTTCCAGCGCTGGGGGTGAAAAATTGTGCAATGAAATCTAACAGATTTCTTTGTGTTATATTTTTCCGTGATTTTTAATGCCTGCTCACAGGAGACATTAAAAGGAGGCTCTCATTGGTTTCAAGGGGTCTCTGGGTGCTTTGCAGGATTAGCGTAAAAAATTTGGCGCCAGTCCTGCAAAGCACTGAACTAGCATAAAAAATAATGACGCTAGTTCCCTAACTATCGAAATGGTGCAAAATATTTTAAATATGGTGCACACATGGTGGCATGGGGGGTGTTAAGGGGCGCAAGAAAAGTAGCACTGCACTAGATGCAGCGCCTCTTTTCATAAATCTCCCCCATGGTATTTTGGTCCTGTTTTCAGCAAGGCAAAGATTATCTACTTAAAAAGTGAGTAGGTTTCTCCCTTAGCAACTTCTACCCTATTGATTTTTGAGTGCCCAGGAGTCATCCCCACTGCCAGCATAGATGTGCCACACCACCATAACACTTTCTGAACCTGTAAGAACAGAAGACGTCTGGAACTGCTGTTTGTGGCCATGGAGGATTCCTGGAGTACTGAATCTGCCCCCACTTGTACCCAGGGCACAGAAGTGGACTCCAAGGGTCAGTGGGTTGACATCATAGTTGACTGCTGGGGTATAACAAGCTTCAAGAGACCTTTTTCCTAAAGTGCCTAGCTGACTAGTGTCAACTGGACTTGGACTTGACTTTGCTATTGGGCTTTCCCTGATACCCGAGACTCTCTAGGTGCCCTCCCCTGAGATCCTGGGGTCTTGGAAGTGTATTCATGCAGTTGTTTAGGCACTAGAAGAAACTTTGGAAACTTTTGGAATCTTCCTCCAGACCAGTGCGACTTAGAAACATTATCAAAATTTTCGACTTTCAGATTTTCATCAGGGCCAATAACCTTGGTATTTCCAACCCAGGGATCCGTCACTGCCAGCCTAAAATTGCACTGTGGTCCCATTCTGCTGCGACCATTCATTGCCATTGGCATGTTACTTTTTCTTGTTTCTTTCCACTTAAATCTTTAAAAAATAAAATTTCTTGTTTCCGCCATTGGATGTTTGTTGTTTTGGTGCCATTTCTTTTTTTTTTTAATTGTTTGCCTTTTATAAATTGGTGTGGGATTTTTATTGTCTTTTCTTTGACCTTTTTAACTGTTATGGTACTTCTAAATGCATTACATGTCTAAGTTAAGCCGGTGTACTTTGTGCCGTAGCTGCCATAAATTGAGCTAAATTGGACACCAATACACCCCAAAAAATAAACCACTTTCCTACACTGATGAAGTCGGATTTTTCGTAAATATTTAAGAAATTCATTTTTTAAGAAGTTTTACTTTGCCTGCATGAACATCCAGAATACTAATTAGCATTAGCTGTGTCCTGCTGCTGCTTCCTTTTAGAGAGATGTGAAAACTGCTCTCAGAGCAGAAACAATGGCTTAGGCCTCTTGGCAGGAAGTTCGGTTGTGTAAGGTATGTGACTCTCAGCTCAGGAAGGCCAGCTAGGGTGGATTTAGGAACTTCATTTACTCGAAAATGACCCAGGTGAATCCTGCCAAGCATGGCACCAAGTGGGAGGGGGAATGTGGTGCTGTTGAGGGGGAATGGCTTCTCATTTTCCTAAACACAGCACTTGCTGGCACATCAACAATTTCCAAAGGGCAAAGGGGGCTGCCATATTGATTTTCCTCATATAAGGGCACTGTGGGATAGTTTGTAGTAAGGCAACCAGGATGTTCTGCAAAACTGTGGATGGTTAGCCCTATCAACATTTTCACATGGGACAGGAAGTGTCTAGAAGTCACATCACTCGCAGCACAGGAGAACACCTTCTGGACCTGTAGAAGAACAAAGAAAGGCATAGATCTGTTGTCTATGGCCTGTATGACTACTTGAGGGTTGGATCTTCTCCATCTTGAACCCAGGAGTAGTAGATTTCATTTTTCAGACCTCCTGTGGACTATAGGAACATTACACACATCAAGAGGCCTTTTTCCTGGAGTTTACCCAGGTGACCAGTAGCAACTGGATTTAGAACTTGGCAGACAGGTTATTCCGTCACAATGCTGATGGGTATCCCGTCTGCCGAAATCTAATTCCCATTGTATGCTATGGGGATTAGATTTTTACAGACGGGATATCCGTCACCGATGTGATGGAGTAACCCCTCCGTTGAGTTCTAAATCAAGCCCTTAGACTGTAACCTTCTGGTGCATCAGCTGGAATGAATCTTGTTCCTTAAGTGCTGTCCCTGATGTCCTTGAGTCTTAGAATAAACAAAGAGGCACTGCTCAAGCAAGTTTGAAAAGTTGGAACTTAGAAAATATTTAGACTTCCAATAATCCCAGAGCTTCAGTAGGACCTCTCAGAAAAGATGTCTGATATTGAGAAGACTTCATCAGATATAGGTTCAGAAATGTCCTGCTCCACAAAAATAGTCTGAAGGTAGAAATATTGAGTGGTCAAAGTCCTGACAGTTATCCAAGTAATGAAAGGACTTTGGCGGGCAACAAATTTGGACTCTCTGGCGAGGAACTTTTTCCTCTAAAACTAACAGATTCAGTTGGACTTTGTCCAATACCTAACTTTGAGAGGACTTCACCTGATACAGCCTGCAGCCTTGTTTTGCTGAAGGATTTCATTTTCCATTTCAGAGACTAAGTCAGCAGGTAACATTGTTGAACAGGGCAGCCGACTTAGGGTATCTGAACTCTGCTCCATCACAGTAGGCCCGAAATCATGTCTAGGTCAAGGTCAACAGTAAACAGTGACCTTTGATTGCTACCTTACCTTTTCTTGGTGCTTTTTTCCTATAATTATAAAAAATCTGATCTCTCTTTCCCATTATAATATGTTAGTCATTTTGGTTTCATTTTTCTCATTGAATTTTTTGAAAATTTATTGCAGGATTTTTACTGTGCTGTGTTTTGTGTTTTTAATTGTTTACTTACTGGTACATACTTTACATATGTTTCCTTATGTTAAGGATGTCTGTTTTGTGCCACAGGTACCAGGCGCGGAGCACAGGTTTATTTACTGAACTTGTTTGTTGGGCCTGATAGGATTTTGGATTCATTACCTGGTTAGGAAGCACATTCTACACAACAAATTACCATTTTCCTTACTGTTTCGCTTCAGACAGTTAAACGGCTAAACCATACTCCTTTCTGAGTCACCTTTCTGCTTGTAAAGAGAATCCATGACAGTAGAGTAGCCCATTTCGTCCTCAAAGTTTTTGCCAAAGAATTGATCACACTCTTTACATTACTTTAAATCTTTTCAGAACACTGTTGGTTTGAGAATAGTAAGGTGTGAAATAATGGTAGTTCTCACAACATTATTTGCATTGTCTTTATGCAATACTGGGAACACATAATTCTGAGAAACCCAGCATGATAAAAATTTAATTGTGACAGTTGTGGCCACAAAAAGGGAAAATATTGTTTCTAAATGGTACAGACTTAGGGGGTCATTCCAAGTCTGGCGGGCGGCGGAGGCCGCCCGCCAGACTTCCCCCCTCCGAAATACCGCTCCGCGGTCGAAAGACCGCGGAGGGTATTCTAAGTTTTTCCCTGGGCTGGCGGCCGGTCGCCAAAAGACCACCCGCCAGCCCAGGGAAAAACTCCCTTCCCACGAGGATGCCGGCTCGTAATCGAGCCGGCGTAGTGGGAAGGTGCGACGGGTGCTGTTGCACCCATCGCGTATTTTACTGTCTGCCAAGCAGACAGTGAAATTCTTGTAGGGGCCCTCTTACGGGGGCCCCTGCAGTGCCCATGCCAGTGGCATGGGCACTGCAGGGGCCCCCAGGGGCCCCGCGACCCCCCCTACCGCCATCCGGTTCCCAGCGGGCGGACCGCCGGGAACTGGATGGCGGTAGGGGGGGTCGGAATCCCCTCGGAGGATTTCAAAGGGCGGCAGTACACTGGGAGACCGCCAGTGTTGCCGGTCCAACCGCGGCTTTACCGCCGCGGTCGGAATGCCCTTGGGAGCACCGCCGGCCTGTCGGCGGTGCTCCCGCGGTCCTCCAACCCGGCGGTCATTGACCGCCAGGGTTGGAATGACCCCCTTAGTGTGCAATATTGAAAAGTTCACAGCAACAAGTACATACTTGTCTGAGGTTGTGAATGCTTCAGTTCAACCTCCTTGCAACCCTAAAGCTCTGAGCAGCTTTACGTTTGGCCCACACACCAGTCATTTTGAGCAGGTCAGAATGGGTGGACCACTCTGGCTGTGCCCTGCAGTATACCAACCTACTAGAATCTCAGTTTACAAATCTAGCAGTTCTAGAACCACATGGGATCAAAAATGAAGTACAGGGTGAACGGCAGTCATCGCAATAATGTAGCAAAAAGCTGTAGGACTAATGAAATTTCTAACTTCCATAATTGAGATAGATGAATAGATGGGTATGAAGAGTCAGCTTCTTACTCATTTAGCCCACTAGAGTTTTTGCTATAGATACCACCCAGGTTTTAAATGCCTGCTATGAGTGAGCAAGCTCTACTGCTCTAATACAAAGGTTTTGAGTGCTAACGATCAGTGCATGACTTTTCAAATAAGGCCCTCTGCCATGCAGCTGGTATAAGAGGACCTAGCCTTGTTACACATGATCATGTGTGCAAGCTGAACAAGTGGGGCTACTGTCTAATTCAGATAGAGGGTGTGTGAGGATGGACAAAAGGAAGATGATGATGATGAGCTGAATAGGATTACTTTTAGCATGAGTCCATCCTTCAGGAGGGTGCCGATAGTAATAAGGTGTAGTTTCAAGGGGCAGTTCTTCAATTCTTCATGAAAACAAAAGATTAGAGATTGAGGAGCTTTATATATCTGTCCTTTCCATCTTGCATTTTGTTTCTAAAGCCTGGTAGTGTTGCTGATGCTGGTTGAGCACTACCCAACAGAAATCTTGATTCTGTAAGGTATCTTTGGAGGGCTTTTTGGGTTTACTGCTTTGCAGTTGAGGCAGCAGACTTTCAAGGTGTTGCAAGCTGGCAGTAATTGCAATGACAGTTTCAGAGGGTGTCAAAATGTTGTCATTGATACTTAGCCAATGTATGACTTTGGGAGCAGCATAACCAAAACTCTTCAGAGGTATAAGGTAGAACTGAAAAAACGCCGGCAAGCATGGCAATGAAACTGCTGAGCTGTAACAAGACCAGGATTTGGGCATTTGTACTGATGTTTGCTCGAGGAAAAACCTGATGTTAGACCTGACATCCTTGGTGTGGTTTCCCTTGACATTTTTGCCTTCTGACCTCCTTTTTTGCTGATTTCGGTTTTTGCTGATGCTAGGATTCTGTGCACTTTGCCACAGTTAACCAGGGCTAAAGTGCAGGTGCTCTGTACATGGTGATATTGGTTTATCCACAATTGCAATATTTAATTTACTTGTAGGTCCATATTGAAATGCACTATATCTGTCCAGGGTCTGTAAATGAAGTGCTACTAGTGGGCCTGCAGCACCGACTGCACCCTCAATGCAGCGGGCCTTTAAGCATGGCTCAGGCCTGCCACTGCAAAGCCTCTATGGGCCCTTTTAAATTTATATTTCGACCTGGCAAGTGCACCCACTAGCCAAACCCAAATCTTCCTTTTTATTATATTTAGGTCACCCATAAGGTAGGCCCCTAGCTAGCCCCAAAAGCAGTGTGCAGTGTATTTAAAAGGTTGGGAATGCATGTTTAAGATTAACATGTCCTGGCAGTGAAAAATGATTACATTTATTTTCACTACTGCAAGGCCAATCTCTCCCATAAATTAACACTGGGATTACCTTGAAACAGACTTGGGGCCAGATGTATCAAGATTTTGCTTTGCGAGTCTCAAATAGCGAAGTTTAAGAAATCACTATTTCCAGGAACGCAAAATGTGATGTATCAAAATTGTGAGTCGTAAATAGCGATTTCTTAAAAATCGCTAATGCAATTTGCGAGGTCGAAATACCGAATCGCAAACAAAACTGCGATTCGGTATTTGAAAATCGCAAATTGCGATAACGGTTACCTGGCACAGCCTGATGACATCACAAGCAGGAAGTGAGTCAGCCCATGCTGTTTCCAGGTACCACACACACAGGAGCAGTCAGAGAGTCACAGACCAGCCCCAGGGAGGCTATTGTGGGAGCAAGCCGGGACCTAACACCAACATGGCCAATGCTGGCAATGGGACGGAGAAGGGAGAGAGGAAGAGGAAGCTGAAATTCAGTGAGCAAGAATTGGAGGTGCTCACTGAGGAGGTGGTGAGGAGCCATGACCGGCTCTTTGGGAAGAGCTCACTCCAGGTACCAGAGAGTGAGAAGCGGAAACTTTGGGCTGACATCCAGACCAAAATCTGCACAGTGGGGGTTGTGCAGCGCTCGGTGGAAGAGATACGCAAGAGGTGGTACGACCTGCGTTCCCATGTCAAGGAGAGGGTGGCCAGCAGGGTAAAGGAGCACAGGAGGCGGACCATCCACCCAGACACCCTCCACCCCCATGGAAGACCTGGTGGAGTCCACACTGCTTCCAGAAGCTGTCAGTGGGGTCACTGACATTGACACTTCCGGCACACCCAGCACCAGCAAAGGTAAGTCCAATAATGATGTGTATCCCCATATGTGCATGTACAAATGCCCCTTGGGAAATATCAATTAGTGCAAAGCATTGTGATAAGTAGTCCATTCCACATCTTACTTGCGGCACAACAATGCCTTATGGGAGTGGTAGTCCACAACCCTGAGCTGAAAATAACACATAGATAGCAATTAAGTATACAGACACACAGAAGAACAACACACCCAACTCACAGTGATACGATGTAAGTGTACATTTATTACCATTGTGCAACATTTGGTGATACATTCATAAATGACATGCTGCACATTGTCGTTGCAGATGGCTCAGGCCCAGCAGCTGCAGAATGTGCCAATGTGGGGGATGCAGAAACACAGCCACTGTCCGACTCAAACACACACCAGTGAGTCATTGTGTAAAGCACCAATCAGACGCAGGGCAAGGGTGTTACCTCTCCACAAGTTGTACCTGGACTCCGATGAAATGCCGGATGAAGCCCACACATCACCTCCAGAAGCTAGATCCACAGGAAGGCAGCAGTCCCTGCCCCAGCGTCACTCAACTCCCCGCAGGAGGCCTCACGATGCAGGCACACAGCACACAGATGAAGGCGAGGGCCCATCAATCTTTGGTGGCCTTGAAGCGTCCATGCTCAAAGTGCAGCACCTGCAATGCAAAAACATGAGGGCAATGCACAGGCAGTTGCAGTCACACAATGCCAATATGGGAGGACTGCACAAGCAGTTGGAGTCTCTGAATGCAAACATCTGCAAGCTGCATGAGGGACAGCAAACAGCTGCAGATAACACAAAGGAACTGACAAATGTCATTAAGGAACTCTGTACTGAGATCAGGCATGAGCGTGTGAGCCACCGCAGGCGCCAATGGCAATTCATGGGAATGTTCAATGGCTTTTGCAGATCCGTAAATCGGCTCGCTACATCAACTGCCCTTATATCACTGCGTGCTGTGGCCGCACAGGTGGAGACAGCACATAGCAGTTGGGACGTTGCACAGGGATTGGTGCAAAAAAACACTGTTCAGGATGCTATGCAGACAGCACACAGTGCTACACCCAGCGAACTGGGTGTTGGGGATACTGAGGAGTCATCTAGCCTCAGCAGTCTTGCAGTCCCTGTGATGGATACTAGGCGTCGCAGTGCCAGGCATAGTACTGCCTGTGAGCCTGATACAAGAGGTGCCGGCGAGGCCACTGCGCACTCAAGTGGAATGCGTGGTCGTAAGAAGTGACATTGAGGGCTACAGGGGACTACCTTCACATGTAGCAATACAGTAAAACTATGATGATACTAGTGTGACACTGTTAATGGCTCATGTCTGCCTATTGTGCATTGCTTTGTCTTAGTGACACATATGTTACCTGAAGTCAAGATAATAAAGGTGCTAACTACCGGAATACATGTCAGTGAGGTGGTGTTGTCATTACTTACATCTGAAATGGTTGTGCATGATGTCAGCATGCCTTTGCCTGCCCTCTGCTGCACTGGTCCTGTCTGCTGACTGTAGGGGTGGTATGGGATCATCATCCTAATATGAGTCTGGCTCTGATATTTCCACAGGTATGCCCCTGGTGGTAGCTATACTGTGCAAGATCGCACATGTGGCCACTAGTCTACGGGTCGTGTCCGGGCTGTACTGTAGTGCCCCTCCACTTTTGTGAATGCACCGGAACCGACTCTTCAGCAGGCCAAAGGTGCGCTCCACCACATTGCGGGTTGCCCTGTATGCTGAATTGTATCTCCGCTCTGCTGGTCTCATCATGTAGGTGCATCATCATGTAGGTGCGCACTGCATAGGCACTGTCTCCTGGAAGGAACAGAGGGTATAATGAGTAGCTGTGCCATCTGACGTCACACTGCCATCAATGCAACATTGTAAAGTTGGAAATTACCTAGTAGATATCCTTCACCAAATTCCCCAGCTAGCAGTCTTGTGTGAAGCCCGCTGTGGCGAAAGTTGTACGAATCATGTGTGCTCCCTGGGTACCTGGCCACAAGATCAGTTATGATGTAGGAGGCATTGCATATCAGCTGTATGTTCATTGAATATTGGTTTTTACGGTTGTGGTACACATACTCTGTGGTCGATGGTGGACAGATTGCAACATGTGTCCCATCTGTGGCACCTAGGACATGGGGGAACTGTGCTATCTGGTAGAAATCGATTTTTGTCTGCTGTATTTCCTGTGGGGTGTGGGGGAATCTGATGTACTGGTGTATCCTGCTCAGCATGGCATTTAGAAATGTATTGAAAAATCTAGACAGGGCACTCTGTGATACCCCTCCAGCTGCTGCAATGACCCATTGATAGCTCCTTGAGGGAAGTAGGTGCAGGGAGCATAATACCTGCACATGGGTGAGTATGCTTTTGGTCCTGTGCATTGTGCGCTGCAGTATGGGTTGTAGCTCAGCTATCAGGTCAAGTATCATGGCTGAGCTCAACCTGTACTTCTCATAAATCTCCTCCTCAGTCTAGTCAAAAAGGGTAATGCGCACTCTGAAAATGCGCTCCTGTCTCCTCCTCCCTCCCCTCAAACCTGCCAAGATCCTCATTCTCCTAGCCATGTCGTAGAGTGCAGCCCTTGTGGAAAAGAGGCTGAGGCATTCTGGGCCTCTTTATATAGGTTGCACCTGGTTACCCCCTGGTTTCCATCCGTGGTAAATTGCATGTGTAAAAGGCCATTCTGCGAATAATCGCAATTTGTGATTTTTTGATGCGTCGCATAGTGACATGGTTTTGCGTGTCGCAATCTGCTTATCGCAATTTGCGAAAAGAAATACTGAATCTCTATTTGCGAGTCGCTATTCGACCTCGCAATTTGCGATATGCAAATAGCGATTCGGTTTTTCATGTCGCAAATTGCGATACGCAGATTGCGACAAGCCAAACCATGTCGCTTTGAATATTCAAAATTTTTGCGATTCCTTGTTTTTGGCCTGCTAATGCCTTTCATACATCACAAAACAAGTTTTTTCATTCGCAAACGGAAGATTTCTGCAATTTGCACCGTTTGCGAATGCTAACACGTTTGATACATCTGGCCCTAGAAGTGTAATTTCCATCTGGGAAAGATAGCAATTTGGAGTTTAGTGTCTCTGGACTCACAATTTAAAATCACAACTTAAGGTGAAGTCAGATTTTAAATTGTAAGTCTGAAAATAACATTTTTAGAAAGTTGGTCTTCTCTTACTTTAACTATTCTTTGCATCTGCTTGTTTCTGAATACATGTCTGGGGTAGGTGACTTCTGGAGTTTGTATATTCCCTCTGGAAAGTCACACACAAATTGAGCTGGGGTGTGACATTTGCATCCTGATGGCCCATCACTAGGTCGATGAGCCTTCCTGGGCTAGCTGGGAGGGAGAAGCTGACACTTACCGTTGGGGACTCTGGCAAGGACTGGTGGCAGGGAAAAAAAAAATAGGCAGAATACTGGGTACAGAGCTGCGCAAGATCACACAGAGAGTCAGAAGAGAGAGCATACAAAGGGGGAGCTATGCACAAGTGAATACAAGATTTAAGGCTCAGAAAGAATAGCCATTCAAGATGCAATGTGGCATTCAGACTAACTAACACCCCAGGATGGACATGCAACATTACCAATAAAAGTAATGTGGGGTAAAGCACTCAGGAGCTCCACACAGTAGGACTGAAGCTCAGTAAGTTCCTCATCCACAACTGCTGTTACAGATTCTGACTGCTAATACCCATATATTGGGTAATACATGCAAAGGTAGCGTCTGTGGAGCGGGTGCCTATTGTGATGTTATAAAAGTAACTCAAAGACAATAGAAACACCACCTAGTTTGGCTGGTGACCCCATGGATCTTGGAGATCAAACAGAAAAATGCAAGACGGTAACAGCAAGGGTGTAGGACTAAATACACAACCACAATAGACAAGGACCTAGCAAGGAGAAGTGTTTAACAGGAAAGAAGGGAAAATAAAGGGCGTACTTAGATGAAAGCAGGTGACAACCATACAAGGAAACTAGAAGCAAGACAACAGAAAGTCATCAAACTAGGAACTGTAACAAAGGAAATGGGAAGAAAGGCAAGGACCGGGGAAAGGTGAATACAGAAGGAGAGGCTCCAAGGGAGCATTAGGGGCCAGATGCACATAGCTTGACATTTGCAATCTCCTAATTGCAAATTTTTGTGATACACTATTAGGAAATCGCAAACAGCTGTATACAACAGTGTGTTTAACACTGTTTGTGATTCCCAAATGGGGCGCAAGAGACCAGCCTCATTAATATTCATAAGGCATTTCGCAATTTGCAACCGTTTGAAAATGGACACAATCACAGGGATGGTGGCCTGATGCGGTCAAATTGACCAAAATGTCTGTGATTGCTTTTCAAAAAAGCATTTTTTTTTTGTAATGTAGCCTGTTTCCCTTAAAGCAAAATGGGATGCATTACAAAAAGAAAAATGAAAAGTTTTCTTTTAATTTTTCAAGAATAAGCAGTGGCCTGTGGGGCAATCCTGCATACCAGCACAACTCACTATTAGGAAGTGATGCCCTTGGCACACCCCTTCCTAATAGTGAGTCACAAATCCTATTTTGCAAGTCAGTAATAGGTTAATGACTCACAAAATAGGGTTGGATCATGCCAAAAAGCATTTTACCAGTAGCAAATGGCCTGATGGGCCACTTGCAACTGGTAAAAGGCTTCGTAGATTGGTCCCTGGAAGCGCTGGTTCAGGAATCAAGGAAACAAGATAGCACTTCAGGCAGTGCTAGTTCAAGGAACAAGGAATAGCGAAGGCTTATTAGTCAAGGTAGCACTGCACAGAGGGCTAGTTCAGGAACAAAGATATTCTAAGGTAAGGGGTCAAGGTACCACTGCAGGCAGTGCTACTTCAAGAAACAAGAAGTAGCTAAGGCGCAGGAACAAGGAATAACTATGGCTCAGAAACTGAGGAAAATAAGCAGAAGCTCAGGAAAAATACTTTGCACATTGCCTCTTAAGTTAAGTCTGACTGCTCTGTGCCAAGCTACAAGAGGGTGAGCACTGGTTAATTTAGGGTGTGTAACTGACTTACCCTGACTAGGATTGTGGCCCCTACTTGGACAGGGTGCATACCTCTGCAACTGGAGACCCAATTAGTAGCAGCCTACCTTCTCTTTGAGGGCTCTAATGAGTTGTGCCTTCTGGTTAATGTATTTTGCTTTGTGAATTCTGAAGCTGAAAGTGGAAGGAATACATTGCACATTGGGATTTCACAATGTTGAAATTTAAACCACACCACCAACTATGGAAAAAAGCTCAGTGAAACTGTAATTGTCAGCAGCTGAAAGATTTATAGAAAGCCATTTTTCTTGGAAACATTCATCAGAAGGTAATACATTAAGACTGTTATCACTCTACAATGCAAAGGTGACATCAGGGAAATGTGAACCTCAGAAAAAGATGTCATAATTTGCCTCTTTTCAGACATGCGCATTTAGTTGTTATTTTTTACCTTACACTTAGACCTGCAATATAAGGCTAAAATACCAGGATACAACTATTAAATCAGGAGTAGATTTAACATTCACGCCTGTATAAGTTCACTTCAAGCCACTGTTGAGAACAAAATAATCTTTTAGAATTAATACTAATCATCCACCGAGTATGTATATTGGTTTTACAGTGCTCTCAAGAGGCTGTGCTTGCACCTTCTGAGGAACTGCTGGCTGATATGCTAAGAACGCTATGAAATAAACTGTGACATTTTATTTACCATAGGAAGTATTTATTAATGCTTTGATTGTCTACAATTGGGGATGTTGAAAATGGGGTCTCTGGTTGGCAGTCAGTTTGCACTCTGTCCAAGCAGGGACCCTCACTCTAGTCAGGGTAAAGTAGAAACAGACCTGGGTCACCCCTGCTCAACCCCTTGGTAGCTTGGCATGAGCAGAAAGGCTTAACCCCAGAAGCAATGTGTAAAGTATTTGTACCAAGACACACAGTAATACAGTGGAAACACTACAAAATGGATGCCATACCAGTTTAGAAAAATAGTTAATATTTATCTAAATCAAACAAGACCAGAACGACAAAAATCCAACATACACAAGTCAAGATATGAATTTTAAAAAGAATGAGAGTCTTAATCCTTAGAAAACAGTGAGAATGCTGTTGTTACACAAAGTACATGGATAGTGTCAAAAATAAAGCCTCACTGGCGAATGTGCGTCGGAAAAGACCAGCGATGTGTTGATTTCTCACTCGCAAGCGAGACTGTGTTTCGTTCCTTCTCCGATCAGAAAGTCGGGGGTCATTTTCTCTCCCCTGCAAGAGAGAGATGCGTCAATTCCCAGACGGGCACCTCAGGTCCGGGCAGGCTTTGCGTTAATTTTTCACACCCAGCGATGTTGCGTTAGAAATCCAGTCTTACAGTGTCAGGAAACCGCACTGCGTGGGGCTTGCATCGTTATCAGCAACCACTAGCGGGTGTTGCACGTCTTTTTTCCAGCCGCGATGTGTCGCTCTCACAGCCGCAATGCAGTTGGAGCTTCGATTTTAGCCATGAGGCCAGCGGCACTGCGATTATCAGCCGCGTTGCAGATTGTGCGTCGAAGGTTTCCCCGCATAGCGGTCTGTGAGTGGATTTCTGTCCTTTTCCACCCGCTTCACTTTTCAAGGGCCCAGAGGCAGTTTAGGGTAGGAGTCTCAGCAGAGAGTCCAGGTGCTGGCAGAGAGAAGTCTTTGATGTCCCTACGACTTCAACAACAGGAGGAAAGCTCAGTTCAAGCCCTTGGAGATTCTTCACCAGTGGGAAGTCACACAAAAGTCAGCCTTTGTCTTCTCTCAGGCAGAAGCAACTACTGCAGGCCAACCCAGCAAAGCACAGTCACAGGCATAGGGGCAGTACTCCTCCACCAGCTCTCCACCTCTTCTCCTTGACAGAGGTTCCTCTTGGTTCCAGAAGTAATCTGATTTTCAGGGGTTTTGGGTCCAATACTTATATCCCTCTCTGCCTTTGAAGTAGGCAAACTACAAAGGAAAGTCTTGGTTGTTCACAAGATCCTGCCTTGCCCAGCCCAGGCTCCATACTCACACCAGAGAGTTGGAGACTGCATTGTGAGAGGGCAGGCATGGCCCATTCAGGTGTAAGTGACCACTCCTTCTCCACTCTAACGCAGATGGTCCATCAGGATATGTAGGCTACTTCTCAGCTCCCTTCCTTGGTCTCACTGTCTAGAGGGAATTCACACCAGCCCAACTGTCAGTCTGACTCAGACAGGAAATCCCCAAACAGGCAGAGTCAAAGAATGATTTAAGCAAGAAAATGCCCACTTTCTAAAAATTGAATTTTCAAACTAACAATCCAAAAACTACCTTCACTAAAAGATGTATTTTTAAATTGTGAGTTCAGAGACCCCAACTCCATATTTCTAACTGCTCCCAAAGGAAATCTGAATTTTAATAATATTTAAAGGCAGCCCCCATGTTAACTTATGAGAGAGATAGGCATTGCAACAGTGAAAGCTACGTTTAGCAATCTTTCACTGTTAAGACATGTAAAAAAACATCAGTACAGGTCCCATCTTTAACATACACTGCACCCTGCCATGGGGCTACCTAGGGCCTACCTTAGGGGTACCTTGCATGTATAAAAAGGGAAAGTTTGGGCCAGGCAATTAGGTACACTTGCCAGGTCGAATCGGTAGTACAAGACTGCACACACAGACACTACAGTGGCGGGTCTGAGACATGTTTCTAGGGCTACTCATGTGGGTGGCACAACCAGTGCTACAGGCCCACTAGCAGCATTTGATTTACAGGCCCTAGGCACTTCTAGTGCACTTTACTAGGGACTTACCAGTAAATTAAATATACCAATCATGGATAAACCAATTACTAATACAATTTATACAGAGAGCATATGCACTTTAGCACTGATTAGTAGTAAAGCGCCCAGAGTCCTAAAGCCAACAAAAACTGGTCAGAAAAAATAGGAGGAAGGACGCAAAAAGATTGGGGATGACCCTGCAAAAAGGCTCAGGTCCAACAGGGGATGACATGCATACTAAAAAGAAACTGTATATTTATAAATATTTCATACAGCACAGTAGTCACCTTGATGCGATGCATGAAAAGGAAAGGGCAGGAATGCGCCTTACCATGATACAGAACATTCCTGTCCATTTCTTGCACTGGTGCACAATGTGCTACCTTAAGCCAATGTAGATACCATTGCCTCATGTGCAAGGGTGCCTGCGTTGCAGGCAAGATTGATTTTGTGCAGGAAGGGGCACCTTCCTGCACAAAACCAATGCTCAGAGGCATTATCATCTTTCTAAGTGTGCTGGAAAATCCAGCAAACTAAGAAAGAGGAAACAACATAGAGTAATAAAGATATTTCTCCTCTGTGTTCATCCCCTGGGAAGACATAGAATTTTGAGGCATTCCCAGGTTTTCCAGTGTTGGGAAATCAGGGAATGCACCAAAAAGCCATGGGTGGGTGTGTGGGAACAACCACACTCCACCCTTGGAATGTCTCCCTGGGGCAGAGTAACGCAAGGCAGTGATTTGCACTGTCTTGTGTTACTCCAGATTAATGAAGCCCCTCAGGGCCAAGCAAAGTGGCCTTTCCTGGCTGGTTAAATCTCACTTATGGTTTGTGTCACCCTTGTGTGACATAAGAGAGACACAAAACCATGATAAATGTGCCACAAAATATTTTTCAGGTGGTGGTGGTGGCAGCCCTTCCATTATGTAAGCTCTCACCTGTTGGCAAGGGTTTCAACATGGTCACAAGGACACAAACAAGTGATCCAAGCCTGTCAGAGCCAAAGAGTGGGCCATATTGCACATTGCACAGAGCAGGCAGCAGGAGATGTAAACTAAGCTGTCAGAGTCTCGGAGTAGTAATCTGAAAGGGCCTTCATCCCTGACAGATGTTGGTCCACAATATTAGTAACTTTCCATAGAGATAAAGATACAGAGCTGCAAGGTTCAGCTATCTGCTTCTTGAGCTGTAACAGGGCTGAGCAACAGCAACTAAGGAGGCAGCAGGAGACACGGAGCAGCCTGGGGATGGCAGTAGGGCAGTAATGAAGACTGAAGACAGAAGCAAACAGCAGTGGTTACACCATGCACACTGTCCCACACAGGTTCCTGCTTCCTCATTATAGAAGAGGATATGAGAACCTGGAGGATGGCCCTAGGAATGTAAAGAAGTGAAACTTGCATAAGCTCTGCCATGGAACAACTGATGAGCGTGGCCAGACAATTCAAGGTCACCCCGTTTAGCCATAATTCATAGAATATATTTGCACTTAACTGATTGGTTGAGTTCATGGGTACATGAAAATACGTCTCTTCTCATCAGAATTATGAGAAAAAACTTCTGTAAAAGAAATATTTTTACACTACCACGACTCAAAGTCATATTTTAAAACTTTATTAATAACAATTCATTCCTGAAAAAGTTTTAAAAAACAAATGTATTGCAAACAATATAGAGTAAAGTGTATCGGAGAGAAGTAAAGTAGCCAGATAAAAAGAGGGAACACCAGCCTTCTGACAGGAATAAAAGTGCACCTTGTCTGCACCCAGAGGCAAAGGAATATGATGCACTTTTTAAATGCAATGTATGATTTGTCCAATTCTTTCATTTCAGAGGTCTCACTCTATACCACATGCAAAACATTTCTCCCAAGTAATGCGAGTGCGCTCAACCTAAAAACCAAGCTCTGGCACTACGAATGTGTCTGGCCTTCCGATAGCGCATGCCCAGAGAACAGTACAAAATCATGCACCACTAGGTACAGGTATATCTTGTGTCAGTACTAGATTGGGCAATGTCAGAACCCTTTCAGAAGGCCACAGGTCAAGCGGGGCTTACTGGGCCCAACCACAGGGATTGAAGCCTTTTACTGCCCTAGAGCCTGGATAGATGCTAAGCAACTGGGCCAAGTACCACTTCAGCACTTGACTCACAAGGTTAGTTTGGTCCGAGCAGTCCAAAGCTGCCTTGGGGGTAGTAGTGAATCCAAGGGAGTGAACAAAGACCCAGCACTCAAAGTGTGTTCCACTATAAATCAATGTCCAGGGAAATACTCCTTTTTGTGAAAAAGAGAAGTATTTATTTTTAGTGTTACCAACACTAAAAAAAATACAACATGCACAAAATAGGCAATTCCCTTGAGGTCAGGACTCTAGGGTTTCCTTGGTTGTTCCCTGCCTCACTTCCTCCTCACTCTAGCGACAGTGGTTATTTGACATTCACTATTGGCAACATATGGCATATGCCCACTTTTAGTCTGTATCTCAGGAATCAAAAGTGTTGACATGCTATTAGAGCCAGCAAGTTCCCTGAGGCCGGCTGACCTGAATTTCCTTCTTACCCACACCTGCAGACTCAGTGGGCTCAGAGTTCCTGAGCACACCCCCTCTGTGGGCAGCAGAGCAGCAGTGACTGGTCTAGGTGAGTTCACTGCACATGGCCCAGGCAGGTTGCACTCACTGATCTCTGATATTGCTAAAATGTGGCTGTGCCCCTGTGGTGACCAGAGGTTCTTTGTGGCTCCTTGTTGCAGATAATGTTTTTTGGTCTCTCATTGACAGGGGAAGATGACAAGAAGTTCCCAGTGCTGATCCCGCATCGGGGGGGTCGATGCGTGGGGGTGAGGGGGGATCTCATGACAGCCTCACTCCTTCCACAATGCTTTGGGACAATACAAATATCTGGTTAGGTATGATTACTCCCTCCGGCAAACATGGTTGTTGTGTCCCTACATTACATGGGCACTGACCAATTCAGCACAGCAGGTGTCCACAGAGCAGCACCTTCTGGCACATGAGGTTGCCGATCCTCAGCTGCACACTGGCTCTGGCCCCATTGGCACAGCATTCACTATTTCTCACTTCATGGCAGCCTTTTCCTGGCATACACAGGCTGCCAACTTTGTCCTGCACTTGGACAATGACCTGATTGGTGCAGCAGCTGGAATTCCCTACTGAGCCTCAGTTCCTCCAGTGCTCTCCTCTTCCTCACAGGGCACACTAGTCTTGATAAGCAGGCAGACAGTGATGTGCCAGAATCCAGGACAGCTGGTCTCAGAATCCCTGAGTGATGTCCCCTCACCAAACAGAAAGACTAGCAGCCCTTGGATCCCAGACCTGGTCACAGGCAGAAGTCTTGTAGAGCTTCCTCTCCTCACACAGCCCGTCTGTCTGCTTGTCAGATGACAATTTTTGGGATCTTAAACTCCAGCTCTTATAGTCCATTCCAAGACACCAAGGGCCTCATTGAGAGTTTGGCTGAGGGGATTAATCCATTACAAAGGTGACAGATATCCCACCCAACATATTACAAGTTCCATATATCCTATGGAACTCGTAAAACGGCGGATGGGATATCCATGACTTTTGGGACGTAGTAATCCCATCCGCCTAACTAGTAATTAGACCCCAAATGTGATTTAGGGTCTTAGTCTTAGATGATGTTGAGGGTTTGCTTCTTTTGAAGTGCCTTGCCCTTTCTTTTTCTTGAAAGCAGTCTGTCACAGCAGGAGTGACTTTAAATCTGACATCCCCACAACATAGTCTATGGAGAAAACCAGAGTTCACATCTGGATGAACGCCACAGTGATATGTATATAAAAAGGTTAGCTCAGTCATACTCTTTATGATTCTCTTATCAGCGCCACCTCCTTCCTGGGATTTGCCTAAGCCCCTTCCTTGTGACTTCTCACAGAGTCAAAGAGCATCCAATGAAATGTGCAGGGGAAGCCTGGCTCTCCCCTCTCAAGTGTGTGCCTGACCCAGCTAATAGGAATGCAGCAAAACACAAATCTGTCTGTGGGATTCCTCTACCTCCACTCCATATCTAACCATGCAGGCCTGGGTCTCCCAAAATGGAACGCAGAGCCCTCCATGTATTGTAAAATCCACAGGGACACATACACCCAGTGCATGTATACAGTCATAGCGTATCATTCAAAAGGCACACATACCTCCAGCACTTACATTAAAATACACACACTGCACAGCACCATCCCCTTCATGTACTGTACCATTTATAGGCACACATACTTCCAGCAGATGCTATTTCCACACATGCATTGCACAACACTACATCCTCCATGTATTGGTATTGTACCACACTTAGGCGCACATACACCCTGCACATGCATGCACTGCTCAGTACTGCATTATCCCTGGTTTGTGCCAGTCCCAGGCACACATACACCCAATGCAGATACACCACTCATGCAGTGTACAGTACCACATATCAAACTGATGTAGGCCATGGGTGAGATAAGCACACGCACCAGAACTTTTAAACATGAGTGAGCCTGTAGGCTTCATTCCAGTGAAACAGGGTAAAGTTGACGTGTTCACTCCTACTGATCACTACACAGTATTCTGCCACCACTGGTCTCACCCTGCTTATCTCCTGTTGAAGACAGTTGTCTGCCACCTCCATAAGGGTAGCACTTTGGGCACTCATCCTGGTCCAGTAAGAATGCAATCCATGGGACAGTCCTAATTCATGCTGCACACACACGGTCCTTGTGTGCTTACGACAACTAAAAAACAGCATTAGGGATCCTGTCCCATGCAGAGGACTTTTCTGACCCACCAGGCAGTGACTCCCAGTGTCTCTCATAGCAGGGTGTGTCCAAGCTTTGCTGACAACTGTTGTCATGTGCCCCTGTCTTTGAGGTGTAATATGCTGACCAAATATGTTTTCCCTCCTGGCAGGGTATGTTGTGTGTCACAAATGAAAATAGATCAGAAGGTGGCACAAGATCTCTTCCCCAAATGGAGAGGACCTTGGTTTGATCATTTTGCAACTGCAAGAAAGAACATTGTGAGCATTTTTGCATGATAAAGTTCGAAACATGGCTCTCTCTTACAGACTCATTCCATTAGAGTGGAGCTCAAATCTCCTGTATGCCTTTCCACTGCCACTTCTGCTGCCCGACTTCTGAGGATGGATCTGGAATTCCCAGGCCCAATTCATCCTAATGGTACCAGACTGAGCAAGGATATTCTGGTATCTGGAACCCCTAGGCATCAGCATCTGTCCTCAAGTCAGGTAGGCACTTTAGGAGGATCTTTATTTGCTGCAGCAGGACATGGTCCTACACATAGGCTTGTACAATCTTCATCTCCATGTGAGTTGATGTCATTCTGGCCACCAGGTGTCCTTGCACAAAACTACCATACATTTGTAATTGGGGCAAGTTTGGAGTTTTGTGCAATACTCAACAAATTGATCTGTTTCAAGCCAAACTATCTGAAGTGTTTTTCTTTGTGTTGTATCAAGCCAAGCAAGGACCTGCGTTGGGCACAGTTAAAGGGGCCTTGCCAGCTCTTTTGTTTTTTTCATGGTTGGCAGGTTAGCCCTCTTTGTTTAATGTATAGTTGCATGTGCTTGGTAAGAAAATGCTTTTTGTGCTGTTTACTCTAAATGAGTATCATTTCCATGTTTGCATGTGTTTTTTGTAAGTGGTGTAATAGCAGCATATTTAGCTTCTGTTTTATTGTGTGTGAAATTATCCGTGGATTTGTGCACTCTGTATTGTGCTGTCTTGTGAGTAATGTTATTTTGTTTTTCCTTTCTAGCGGGATATTGTTGGTGCTTGCTGTGTCTGTGCAAAGTAAGTCCAGGTGATCCTGAATAGAGCTTTGTCTGGCAAGTGAGTGGTATTGTTTTTGAGTACATCGGTCTTTGTGTGCGTTATATTGACTGCCTTTTCCTTCCAGATTACCAGTAGTTTTACTTTCCATTTGATAAAGCCACACTTTGTTTACTACTTATTTTACACAGTTTTGGTAATTGTTGCTTTATTTGTTAAGTTACTTTTATTAGTAAGGATCATGGCTTGCTGCAGGATTACCACTCAGCAGGTTATTGGTATGCGTTTTGATTCTTCCTCTGACCATGATTATGAGACGGACTCTGCATCTGAGGCAGAGGAGGAAGTTCAGGATCCTGGCAGTGTATTTTTTGTCCGAGAGGAATCATCTGATGATGAAGCCACTTTCAGTGCAGAGGAAGTGCTTTTTTAAGAGGAGGACACTGGTATGCCGATAGTGCAGGAAGAGGCATCTGGGTTGCAGCCAGGGGCTAAAAGGCTTCCAACCGGAAGTGCTAAACTCTGTGCTGCCCCGAAAATGGTGCAGCCACCATTGCATGCCTTTACTTGTGTTGCAGGTTATAGAGTGAATACTGAAAACGTTTTGCCTGTAAATTTCTTTCAGTTGTTTATGGACAATCTATTTTTGAATGAGATTGTTGACCAGACTAATTTGTATGCTGAACAGTATTTAATGGACAACAGTGCCAGACATAAGCCCCACTCTAGAGCTAGCTGGTGGACTCCCACAAATCTGGGTGAGTTGAAGAAGTTCTTGGGGTTTCACTTTTTTGATGGGATTGATAAGGAAGCCTTCATTGTCTTCATATTGGTCTACTAGTACCTTGACAACAATGGCTATATTTCCTGCAACCATGAGTCTTAATCAGTATTTGCTTCTGCTTTGGATGCTGTACTTCGTTGATAAAGCTTTATCATTGCCACATGATCACCCTGAATGTGACCTACTTTTTAAGATTCAGCCTGTCCTTGATCTATTTTCAAAGATCTATGTTACAGGGAAAGAAATAGATGTGGATGAATCTTTGCTCCTCTTTAAGGGCTGTTTGGTTTTTAGGCAGTAGATTGCTAGCAAGTGGGCAAGTTATGGAACTGAGATGTATATGCCATTTGAGAGTAGTACTGGATATGTCTATAATTTCAGGAGTGCACTGGTAGGGATTCCACTATTGACCCCCCTGGTTTTCTGTCCACTTTTGGAGTTAGTGAGAATATTTTGTGGGAATTTGATAGAGGACTTTTTAACAAAGGTCACCATTTATACATATATAACATCTACATTGGTGTGCAATTGTTCAGGGAATTGTTCAAAGTGGACACTGTTGCTTGTGGCACAATCCGCTCCAACTGTAAAAGTTACCTTTAAGAGCTTGTAAGCAAAAAGCTTCAGAGGGGACAGTGCAGTGCCTTGCTTAGTGATGAACTTGTAGCCAAGAAATTTGCAGACAGGAGAGATATTCACAAACGGACAACCATTCATGATGAAAGTACTTCACCTGCGACTGTTTGGGGTTGTATTGCTGAAGTTCGCAAACCTGTGTGTGTTTTAAACTACAATAAGCACATAGGTGGTGTTGATAGAGTAGATCAGAGGTTGGAGCCTTACACTGCACTGCAGCTGCCTCCTCCCTGGCCACAGGGACTGGACTTAGCAGATTGGCTCTCTGAGTCTCTGGCAACTTGAGCCCTCCCCTCCACACCTGCTCTGGCCCTTAAGTTTGTGGAGGGAAGCCCAAGACAGCCACCTCCATTTTGTGAGCCTCAGCATCTTCCCTGTGTCCTAATACAGCCCAGTGTTCAAGGATTGCTAAAATACCTAGGTAAGGAGCCCCCAGACTTTTCTGGGTAAATAGTATTGTTTGTTCAAAAGTGTTTATTTCAGCTACCTGTGCCTGTTTTACTGTGGACTCTCTGTGTTTCAGGCAGCTTGGCCTTTTTAAAGTGGTGATTTTTTAAATTTTGTTTTTTTCCGTGACTGTGTGAATCACCTTGCTAGTTTGTGGCACATGACTTCATAACCCCACCACCCCCCTCTTTTTCTAACTAAAAAGGCTACATACATCTTGCAGAGTGTGTTTTTAGGAGACTGTTTTAATCCATTTCTGTGATTTAAATTGTGTTTAGAAACTGTTTGCTCCCCCTGTTTTTTGTCTTAAAAAAAGCCACTTTTCTGAGCATGCGACCAGCAGTATTCCAGTGTTTGTTTTTTAAACAATCTCTCCCTTACCTGGAAAGTAGACTCTGCTAGCTTGGAAGTGTGGATTCAGCATGTCTGTATCCATGGAGATTCTGAATAGAGCAGCAGCTGCCTCCTCCCTGGCCACAGGGACTGGACTTCAGTTAACTTGCTACTTATATAAGTTCCTATTGGTTGTTGCATATGTTTTTGTGATAGGTTGTTGGGAGCTGGTCTTTCCATTGGCTGCTGGCTCCAGGGCTGGGGCTGTGATTGGTGGATAGGGCTGAGATTCTGATTGGCTGTTGATTCTAGGGCTGTGATTGTTGGATAGGGCTGAGAATATGATTGGCTGTTCGTTCGAGGGCCGTGATTGGTGGATAGGGTTGAGTTTCTGATTAGCTGTTGGTTCTAGGGCTTTGATTGGTGGATAGGGCAGAGATTCTGATTGGCTGTTTTTGCTAGGGCTGTGATTGGTGGATAGGGCTGAGATTCTGATTGGCTGTTGGTTCTAGGGCTGTGCTTGGTGGATTGGGCTGAGTTTCTGATTGGCTGTTGGTTCTAGGGCTGTGATTGGTGGATAGGGCTGAATTTCTGATTGGCTGTTGGTTCTAGGGCTGTGATTGGTGGATAGGGCCGAGATTCTGATTGGCTGTTGGTTATAGGGCTGTGATTGGTGGATAGGGCTGAGAATCTGATTGGCTGTTGCTTCTAGGGCTGTGATTGGTGGATAGGGCTGGGAATCTGATTGGCTGTTGGTTCTGGGGATGTGATTGGTGGATAGGGCTGAGATTCTGATTGGCTGTTGGTTCTAGGGCTATGATTGGTGGATAGGGCTGATATTCTGATTGGCTGTTGGTTCTAGGGATGTGATTGGTGGATAGGGCTGAGAATCTGATTGGCTTTTGGCTCTAGGGCTGTGATTGGTGGATAGGGCTGCGATTCTCATTGGCTGTTGGTTCTAGGGCTGTGATTGGTGGCCGGACAGGTAGAGACTAGGGACTAGGGCCAGAAATGCTGCCCAAATCACTATGGACCAGGATTGATTTCAGTCCCTACACATCCATCAACATGCAAACACATTATCTGCAAAGACATCCAACTCATGCATCACAAACTGACCGCAGACAGATTGCAATGTCCCATCACCCAACACAGTACCCATTATACAGCACATATACACATATCCTCCACAACTACAACAGTCAAACTGCATTCTCCCAACAAACACTACTCTGTCCACCCCCACTAACACAGCCTGCCATCACCCACACAACACAAAACCACACTATACATTTCTCTCCGTCTCAGCCTTCCAGATACACACTCCCTGTTCATACTAACCAAAAACACTATCCTCTGTTTGCTCCACATAGACCACCTTTCATCATAACAATGCCCAAACCCAGCCTTCCAACACACCATCTACAAACACCCTACCCCTCCCTTCACCAATTACACACAACCATACAAACCCCACACTTCACTCCACCACACATATTACCTCTTCCAGTCATCACAACTAACACTAACTCCCCTGACACACATCCATCACCTCTTACACACCTCGCACATTCATCTCCAGAACACATCAACACCCCATCTAACACTCTAATTCCACTCACCAGCACTATCTCACATACACATCCCTCACCAAAAAAAACAACATCAATATCCCCTCTCACTATTCCACAAAAACAATACAGACCACACACATCAGCACATCAAATCAACACAAACTTTCATCACACTTATCGTCACACCCAATCCCACCCTCAGGACTACACAAAGAATACAAGTCCGGTTCTATCTTTACCCCTACTTTCTCATCCTTCACAAACACCTACCACATGCACCCCAACCCAGCAACTTTCATTCACTCGCCTCTCCTCCATTGCATAATTTAGAGCGTTACATCATGATCCACATGCTCCTCCACCACCCCAACCCATACTCCCTCCACACTAAACAGACACAAACAAAATAAACAAAACAAAATAAACAACATGCCACCCTGAACAACCTTGCATCCCCTTGTCTATTACATAATAAGACTACCCTACAAAAATCAGTACACTCTTCATGTCTCTCTCTGCCACCAAGTCCACCACCCACACACACAGAACCAACAAAATGCCTCCTTAACCTTCTGGAAGAGGAACACTATATTGAAAAGCAAGACTATAGTAAGCCTCACACAGTTATCACAACTAACAACACTCCTGCTTCAAGCTCATATTATACTACTTACCCTTCTCCTAAACAAAACAACACTATCACTAACACACCTTTTCTAAACTGCCAGCTCATAAATGCTCGATCACTCTAAAAAAACAAGCACCACATCTACGACCTGCTCACAGACGCACAACCTGACTTACTATTCAAAACAGAATCCTGTTTGGGAGATGACATGGCCCCAGTGTTGCACGAAGCCCTGCCACTGGGCTATCAAACCTTCACACAAAACCATATAGACAAGAGAGGAGGTGGACTAGCTATTATATTCAAACAGGCAATAAACCTCGGAAAAACAGACAACATTTCCATACAAGGTTGTGAAGCCCTCATCACCAGATGCCACCGTACTCCAACTTCCTCCTATAACTTTCTCCTCCTTTACAGACCTCCACCTAACAACTCCACATTCCCAGATGCTTTTCTAGATACAGTCTCAAACCTTATTACACTATACTCCAACCTATGTGTTCTTGGGGATCTAAACATTTGGTTTGATAAACCCAATATGCCCCATCCAAAAGCTATCACCACTGGCCTAGTCGCATTGAACCTACATCAGATTGTACACAATCCCACACACATCGCTGGACACATCCTAGATGTCCTTTTTGCTAAGCCTGAACTAGTTACCGTTCATAGCATCACACCAATCACTTGGTCAGACCACCATTTGATAACTTTCCGTCATAAAACTCCACAAATCAACACACCCCACATCTACTTAGTTACATGCACCTATCGACCATGGAGCAAACTCAATTTTGATGACTTAGAAACACAACTAACAGCCAAAACAGATCTAGATACAATTAATTCTGTGCCAAAACTTTATGAGTGGCTACAGGAAGATTTTGATATCCTAATACCACTCAGAAAAACTAAACACGTCAAAAGAAAACCAACACCTTGGAGAAACACAGAACTTAAAAAGATGAAGCAACAAATCAGAAAGTTGCAGCGGACCTGGCTCAAAACAAACAATAGTCAAGACAAACTGCAGCTACACAAACTTAACAGAATATACAAATCATCAATCAAAAAAGCTAAAAAAAATGGTACTACTCAGACAGAATTCAAAATGCCAAATCTACAACCAAGGAATTTTATAAAATTCTCAATGAGTTTCAAAAACCTACATGCATGGAAGGAAGTCATCCCACTACTCAAGATTTCGCAAACAAATTGGCAACTCACTACACAACCAAGGCAGACACATTGGACTCCTATTTAAAACAGAAGAAAACCATCAGCACCAACCCCTTTCCTAAAATACCCTCTAAGAATAAATCAACCCAGCCTCTACAGTCCTTCCAACAAATATCCCAAGGTGAGTTTATGGATTTGGTCAGAGCAAGCAGACCTTCCGGTTGCCCTTCTGACCCTTGCCCACCACAAATCTTCAAGAAAATTCTTCTATCTACTTCTGCTGCCACACCTGTAAGAAGAATCATCAACAACTCTTTAACTACAGAAATCTTTCCTGTAGACCTGAAAAAGGCATACATACGACCATTATTAAAGAAAACAAACCTAAACCCGCAAGACCCCAACAACTACAGACCAATCACAAATGGATCTTTCCTGGGCAAATTGATAGAAAGAGCAGCATTCGCCCAGATGTCACAATTCATTGAAGACAATTCTATACTTTCAGACTTCCAAACTGGGATTACGCCCAGGAAGAGGCACTGAATCGGCACTCATAGCAATCTGGGATGATATTAAAAACACAGTTGACTGCAATGGAGATGCTGCACTACTTCTCTTGGACCTCCCAGCTGCCTTTGATACGGTTGACCATGACACCCTGATTCAAAGGCTCCACGAAGCCGGCATACAAGGGACTGCTCTCGACTGGATTACTTCCTATCTTCAAAAAATATCTAATATCATCTACTCGCCACCCTTCTCATCCAAACCCTGCCTCACAAAAGCAGGGGTCCCCCAAGGATCAGTCATCTCACCTTTGCTTTTCAACATCTACATGATATCATTACCAGAACTGATCAATGTTTTCCATCTCACATGCTACAACTATGCAGATGACACACAAATACTACTTAAATTAGAATGCCCCAAAAACATTGAAAACTCACAAATCTTCAGTTGCCTCAGAGCCGTTGAACAGTGGATGACCATACCTCCAAAACAGAAATACTCATATGTGGTGACTGGAAAAGTTATGACCCTCTGTGCGTCTGGCCTGATGATCTCGGAATCACCATGCATTCCAAGTTAACTATGAATGCCCAAGTGGACAAATTAGCACGATCAAGCTTCATCACCTTGAAGACTCTACGACGCATCTTCCCCCACCTCAGATTTCCACATAAGGTGCAAGCTACTATCTCGCTTGTACTATCCAAACTGGATTATGCCAATGGCCTCTACCATGGATCATCTCTATCTATTATGAAAAAACGACAACATATTCAGAACTCCGCATCCAGGCTACTATTACATGAAAAGCCACAAGCCCACATCTCCCCTGCCTTGAAAGCACTACACTGGTTACCCGTTGCCAGAAGAGGCACTTTCAAGCTGCTTTGTATCACCCACAAAGCTATACATGGAACAGGACCACTTTTTATCAGAAACAAAATAACCAAATACATCCAACAAAGACACCTCAGCTCAAGATTGGCACCCCACCTTAGAACACCACCATACAAGAAAAAGACTATAGGTGGTACATCCTTCTCCGTTCAAGCAACCAAACTATGGAATTCATTACCCCCAACTATAAGAGCCACAGATAACTTTTTTGTCTTCAGAAAACTACTCAAGAGTTGGCCCTTTCCTTCATAACCACCATATTCAAACAACTATGGACTGCATATGCCTATGTTGATAAATATTTTTTCTGATTATGGCCCACATTACGACCCTGGCGGACGGGGGAGAAGTGGCGGTAATACCGCCAACAGGCCGGCAGAAAAAAATGGAATTATGACCATGGCGGTTACCGCCATGGTCATCCGCCACTTCTCCACTCCGATCACCAGGGCGGTGATGACAGCTGGGCTGGAGACTTCGGTCTCCAGCCCGGCGGCCATCACCAGACTGCCGGCGGTATCAGGACCCTGCATACCGCCATGGATTTCACGTGGTTTGGAACCGCCACAAAATCCATGGCGGTAGGCACTATCAGTGCACACCCCCACATCGACACACACTCCCCCTTCATGCACACAGACCACCACACATACCCGCACACATACTAACGAACAATCCAACAGACATACACAGTCATACACGCACACATACATACAGACATACACGCACACATACTCACAGTCAAACATACAGACAGACATGCACACATTTCCAAACACACAACACACCCCACATGCATACACGCACTCACACACCCCCTCTACACACTCACACGCCCATGCACGCACACACCACACAACACCCCCCACCCCCTCCCCTAACAGACGATCACCTTACCTGTTCCGGAGATCCTCCGAGAGGGGACGGGATCCATGGGGGCTGCTCCGCCGGCCAGCACCTCGTCACCAGAACACCGCCACACTGAATCATGGGACGTGATTCAGTGGGCGGTGTTCTGATGACGGGCGTTGGAGGTGAAGCAGCCTCCACTTCCCCGCCGACTGCCAGTATGGCTGCTGGCGGCTCTCTGTCCAAAAAAGGACGGAGGGCTGCCAGCAGTCATAATACGCTGCGCGGAAAACCGCCTGCACTGGCGGTCTTCAGTGCGGCGGTACCTCGGGGGTCTTTCCGAAAGACCGCTGAGGTCGAAATGAGGGCCTATGTGTCTATTTCTAGTTATGTATAGATCTTTAGAAAATATGTATTGCTACTATGTTATAACAATAAAATACACATACACTCTTTAAGCCTGTTTGACTAAGTATATTTACCTATGGTTCTAATTATGTATTGTACGTACATATATGTGTGCATATGTGTGTGTATTCATGTGTGTATGTATATGTGTGTGTGTGTATGTGTGTGTATATATATATATATATATACGTATGTATGTGTGTATGGTGTTCTGTGCTTGGCATGTTCGTGGGTCATTGCATGGCTCCTGGGTGGGTTGTTATACTAGATATCTATGAATCCCTGTTTTCATCTTATCACACTTATCTACCCATCATCATGTGTCATGTCTCTATCAATCTATCCTCCATTCCCACTCTGACTCATCCCAAATCCATTCTACTACTTTCATCTCCTAAATAACTCTGCCTAAATTCTTCCCTCCGCTTCCACATCTAACTCACTAAAACCTCACTCTACTACCATGACCTCCCAAATAACCCTACTAAATTCTCCCTCATTTATCTCACCCTGCTACTATGATCTCTCTAATCCTTCCACAGACTCTTCCCTCCTCCATCCCCCTTTACTCATCCCAAGGCTTTGGGATGAGTAAATGAGGGATATGCTCCCAATTAACACTGCTGGATTTCTTTCCTCCTCCACCCCTCCATTACTACAGTCAATCTAACTAACAAACTCTCATATCCGCGGCTCAAATCAACTCATAATATTACTAAAACTGTACTCATATTTCCTGATTCTAATCCATCACTAATTCTTGTTGGGTTCCGGAGTAGCGTGCTACTCACCGAAAAGCGCTTTGACGCCTCGTCAGGGGTAGTGAGCGCTATATAAATACTATTACAATACAATACAATACAATGCACGTCATAAGGTTTACATTTGGTATAAGAAGCTGGCTATCCATGTATTACATTTAGCAATGATCAATGTTTTTTTGTATTTAGAGATTGTTCCCCTGATTCAAAGATGACAATTGCTCAGTTTCAGCAGTCTCTCATAGGCAGCCTTGTTGTAGTGGAACAGGCATGTGTTCCTAGAGTTGAAATGGTGGAGGAAGTGGTTAGATCTACAGATTGGCACTTCCTTGATTACATTACCCCACGCCAAAAACAAAAACTATACCAGTAGGAGATGTATAGTCTGTATCTGAAAAAGCATGCAGAAGGAGAGTTGTATATACTGCCCAGCGTGTCCTTCTAATCCTGGGCTATGGGAAACATCCTTTTTTACGACTTTTTTTTTACGAAAGTCGTGGTTAACGAAAGCGCAACAATGCTTTTTTTAACCATGACTCGTTTTTTTTGTGCCTTAACTACGTATGTTCTGAACAACGAACATGCGTGGTTAAGGTACAAAGAAGGGAGTTGGCGAAGGTAAGTGGGGGGTTTAGGTTTTGGGGAGGGGGTGGGGGGTCAGGGGGTTTTAGGTTTTGGGGTGGGATTGGGGGGGTGGGGCGTTTTTGGTTTTAGGGAGGGGGTGGGGGGTCAGGGGGTTTTAGGTTTTGGGGTGGGGTTGGGGGGTGGGGCGTTTTTGGTTTTGGGGAGCGGGTGGGGGGCTAGGGGGTTTTAGGTTTTGGGGTGGGGTTGGGGGGGTGGGGTGTTTTTGGTTTTGGGGAGTGGGTGGGGGGTCAGGGGGTTTTAGGTTTTGGGGTGGGGTTGGGGGGGTGGGGCGTTTTTGGTTTTGGGGAGTGGGTGGGGGATTAGGGGGTTTTAGGTTTTGGGGTGGGGTTGGGGGGGTGGGGTGAGGGATGTAGGGTGAATGGTGCCTATTACTAATGCTTTTATCAGGAATGCCTTTACAACAAAATATCGTTGTTAAGGCATTCGTGGTAAAATCATTAGTAGTAGCAACGAGGTCGGTGTTCCGACCTCGTTGTTAAGGCAATAGTTGTTTTTGAAGTCATTGTTTCGTTGTACAATCCTGGGCTATGTGTGCCAGCATGTTTTAAATTGCACCACAATCAATAGATTATTGGGAGTAGCCATGATCATAAAAGTGAACTGACTGGTTTGTATGGTTTTATAGGTTTTTTTTTTTTCTTCAAAGTTGGTATTAGTGTGATGTATTTAGTTAGAGCTGTTGTGTTTGTAGGTATACTTTTATTTCTACTTCCAATTAGTTTGTGTTTTCTTTTTTACTAAATAAAAAAGTGTGATGACAGTATGCATGGACTGGCACTTGGCTGGCGGTGTGCATGAACTGGTGCTTGGCTGGTGGTGTGCGTGGACTGGCACTTGGCTGGTGGTGTGGGTGGACTGGCGGTAGGATGGCGGTGTGCATGGACTGGCCCATGGATGGCACTTAGCGTGAAGTGAGGCTGGCTGTTGGTGTGTGTGAGCTGGCATTTAGCTGACGGTGTGTGAGTAGTGACTTGCTGCTGGTCACTACACACACTGCTAGCTAAACGCCAGTACACAGACTCTGTCAGCCGCTAGATGGTGTGATTGCTGCATCAGTCATGTGGGAGTATGAAAGTGGTTGGCCCTTGAATTGTGCTGTATGTTGATATGAATGTTGTAATGTGCTGGGCTCGCAGCTGGCAGTGTGAATGGTCTTGTGCATGTCACGTATGAAAGGTGTGTGAATGGCTTCTAAAGCGGTTGGTGCCTTGTTGAGGATTCACAGCTCACAAGCTGTGAGTCACTGGTTATGTTTTTTGACCTTTCAATTATTAACAGCATATTTCATTTTAGTGAAATCTCCTGTTAATAACATTTTAAGTTTTGATCCTTTGCTCACCCGTGTGCCAAATACAACCCGCATGTGTGTGCACTTGAGGAACAGATGATTGTGAAGTAATATTTTTATTTTATGTCATTCTCTGCCAGTGTGTACATTGTTTCTAGGGAAAACCTACCAACTCTAGATCATTTCGTAAACTAGATACCCAGGGGAGTACAGGGTGGTGTGCCTCTTGTGGATCCCAACATGTTTCCCTAAACACAATGCCCTGCAAATCTCAAAATGTGACTAAAATCACAAATTTTCTTTGCATTTCTGTGCCATATTCTTCCAGAATCAGAAGGAAACCACAAAATTCCTACCATCCAGCATTTCCACACTTGTTCAAATAACATGCTGCCCCAATTGTATGGCGGGGTCTAGGGTCCGCGATAGGAACTGATTGAACAATGGGAATCCTCACAAAGGGACCTTCCTTGACCTTTGTTTGATCTGTTCTGCTGTAGGCACTAGACCCAGCCACAAAAGTGAGGTACCATATTATTGGGAGTCTTGGGTGGAAGTAAGTTTGTGGATTTCCATGGATTTTAGAACTTTCCATCACAGAAATGTGAAGAAAATTTATTTTTTTGGTCAAAGTTTGAGGTTTGCAAGGGATTCTGGGTAATGAAACGTCGTGACATACATGCAAGTCAGCCTTAGGTATCTAGGTTTTAAAAATGTACAGGCTGGCTAGGTTTCCCTAGGTGCCAGCTGAGCTAGGGCCCAAAATCTAGAGCTACCCACATTGGAAAAAGAGGGTCAGTTTTGGGTGGAAAAATGTGCTGCATCCATTTTGGATTTTGCGACGTTTCCTGTTGCGGGCACTAGGTCTACCCACCCAAGTGAGGTACCATATTTGTCGGGGGACTTGGGGGAATAGTTGGTGAAAGAAAGTTTGTGGCTCCCCACAGATTCTAGATTTTTCCATCACAGAAATGTGAGGAAAATGTGTTTTTTAAGTCAAAGTTTGAGGTTTATAAGGGATTCTGGGTAACAAAACATCATGAGAGCCAAGCAAGTAAGCCCACCTTCTATACTCCTAGGACTCTTCTTTCCAAACATGTTCAGGTTTGCTAGGTTTCTTTAGGTTCTAGATGAGCTAGGGTCCAAAACCTAGAGCTAACCACATTAGAAAAAGAGGGTCAGGTTTGGTTGGAGAAATGTGCAGTGTCCATGTTGCATTTTGGGCTGTATCATGTCTCGAGTACTAGGTCTACACACACAAGTGAGGTACCATTTTTATTGAGTTCCTTGTTGGAGCATAGAATAGTAAAACATTTGTTATTACCAATTGGATTTCGCTGCATTTATGTCTTTCAAATGTTAGCCAATGTATAAGAAAGATTACATTTCGAAAAATACCCCCCAAACCATACACTAATACAAGAAATAACCACTGCTCCTAAACTCCATATTTGGTGCCCATTTCAGAAATAAATATGTTCTCTTGATACACATTTTTCACTCCTCCCACTTTGCTATACGAATTGGTCTATACTCTGTACTCAATGAAAATAGATTGTATGGTGCAGCTCAGTTTGCTCTGGGTACTTTGGGTTCTTGAAGAACCCACAAACCCTTTACATCCTCATAACCAGAAGAGACTAGCAGACGTAATAGTACATTGCTTTTGTCAATCTGCAATCATGATTAAAAGTTACAGAGGAAAATGTTGTCACAAGTGCCTATGTGTTCTTACTAGTTTTCAATATTTCTTTATTTCAACCATTATTTTCCTTCGGGAAGCTTTGAGGCATCTAAACCTATGTCCCCTTGTTGAATGTGTCTGGTTTTTCAGAAATGTGTAGTTTTTCTGAATCACCCATGGGTTTTGCATTGTTTCCACCACAAACTGAAAGCAGTTTGAGAGCACACACAAATAAGGAAAATAGGCTATCTCTCAGGAAAATCCCAAAACTGTGGTACAAAATTAGGATTTTTGATTCATCTATGTTCCGGAAAGCTGGGAAGATGGTGACTTTAGTACAGTAAACCGTTCATGGATGCTATTTTTTGGAGTAAAAACAGACATTTTTATCTGGAGCATGTTTTCCCTATTTATTTTTTTGAAACCTCAAAAGTTTGCTATATTTTGTTAGAATCCCGAGGATGATGGAAAGAAAAGAACACAAATTTGGCATGGATACCTTGCCTAAAAAAAAAATATGTGAAGCCCTAAGTACAAACTACCACAAATAGCCAAAAAAGGTCTCACCAGTGGTACTGGAAAAGGCCTAGCAGCGAAGGGGTTAATGATGATGATCTCCCTTGTGGAAATAAAGTGCATTTGGTAATCTTAAAGGACGATTCGCTGTAAAAACAGGCTATTGCAAGTCTATATCCCTATGCTAGTGAGGTACAAGAATAATTGTTTGATTCCAAAGATGTCTTTTGTCAACTTCTCAAAATAATGAGTTACAAGGCTTTCCTTTTTTAAACAGTAAATACCAGCTGAAACAACTATGTTGTCATGATTTCCTAGCTGACACTGTCAGCTACAAGGAACTTATAATACTCTGCATTCAAGATGGCTTTCATCATTTGCAAGTCTTGTGAGAGTTCTTTGTCTCCAGGGTAGATGTAGTTCTTGCTGCCTTTACTCAGGTGTTCTAGTAAAGCGAGGTCCTTTGCATGCCTCATGATATCTTGAGTAGCGCGTCACCCAGACCAACGCTCAAAACTAAGGGCCAGATGTAGCAAAGGTTTTTCCCCATTCTGTGTCTATGGGAAAAAGTGTTTGTTCATATGGCCCTAAGACAATCCTGGGCCCAATGCAAACATCAGCACAGGCAGCAGCAGCACCTTCATTGTAAGTGTGTGTTGGATCTGAGTTTGGGCAGGATCTGCGTGCGCTGCTGTGCGTCTGGTCTTTGCAGAGAATTAGCTCAAAGCCATTCTGTGCTAAAAGGTGACAACTGGCTCCCGTCATCTCTATGTTACTAATTAGAATAAATAGCTGACAGGCAAAGCAACACTGAACGACATGGAAGAGATGTCATAACATGGGCTGTGCTTCCCTGTGGTAAGTAAATACATTTTCGCACATCGGTATTCAGCACAGAGACAGATGCTTTGCTACAGAGCATACACACAACAGTGCTTAATTTGTATTTGCAGCAAAACCATGAAATACATACAAGAGAGGGGATGTTTAAGACTCTTTCCTCCTTTCTTTCCAGACAATGGAGAAGGTTTCAGTCCAAAGTAGGAGTGTTTGGAACGTTTTAATTCAACATAATATGCATTTTTCGTAGTAAAATAAATTTCTTTTGAAGGGGCAGAATGGATAAAATATAGATCTGTATCTCTACATGATTTTGCTATTATGATTAATTGTAATATTCTGAATTATGAATGACATTTTGAACTGAGTAAGAAAATACTTATTTTAACCTCACCAAAGACCAATAGAGATTGTATTCTTTACATCCGTAAAATTGCTGATTTTTGGCTCTGATCAAATGAGAGAGGCTTTTGTCCAGGCAGTATAACACTTTCGTTTTAAGCTATCCTTAGATTGACGCACAATCAGTGATAAATGAACTGAGAATTGTGAGGCTTTGGAGGTGTTAACTTACAGAACTTAACTAGCTTTTTTGCTGAACTCAACTGTAATGAAAACAAACTTATTTAAGTAGATAATGGTTTCTCAGAAACTTCATTCAAGCTTCAGTTTTCCTGTGCTTTTATCTGTTTTCATTAAAAGCAGTAACATATTATTATTCCCTGTCATATGTAAGGATCATATTGTGCAGGGACTGTTTTCCCTAGGCCCTTACTTGAATGCAGATCCAATGTCTAGGATACGTTGATATGCAGAGTGTTGGACCTGACACTTTTTGCTGGCTTTAGGACTCTGTGCCATTTCCCACTGCTAAACAGTGCTAAACTCCTTGTGCTGTCTCCTCTAAACATGGTAACATTTGCTTAAACCCAATTGGCATACTTAACCTACTCGTAAACTCTTGGTAAATTGGCATTACATGTACCCAGGGCCTGTAAATTGAATGCTACTAATGGGCCTGCATCACTTATTGTGCCACTCACTTAAATAGCACTTTAAGCATGCCCCAGGCCTGCCATTGCACCCTGTGTGCGTGTGCAGTTTCAAACTATCAGATAGAAACCTGCAGTTTGGGGGACTTTCACCCTCAGTATTCCTTGTGCCATAACGTGTCACTGCTGCTGCACTTAGCCGGCGAGGAGTGAGGCCTCCCCAGCACCACATAGTGCTAACACCATTCCCGCTGTGTGGGATGGAAACCTGCTGCTTGGGGGACTTCCAGCCACAGTATTCCTCATGTCGGGCGGTGCTGCTGCTGCTGCTGCATTGATATGGGGAGAATGAGCGAGGCCCCTCCAGTGCTACATAGCTCTAACAGCATTCCTGCTGCATGGGACAGAAAACTGCTGCTTCATCGACTTCCAGCCCGACTACCCCTCATGCTGCTGTACTAAAAGTGAGAGGAGAAACAAGGCCTACCCAGCACTACATAGTGCCAACTCCATTCCCTCTATGTGGACAGCACCTGGACGAAGCCCGTCTCCACCCATTAGAGCCCAGAGGAGGCTGGACTGGGACACCCCACTAGGCTTTACTCAAAGGTACTTTTTCTTTCAACTGTGATCTGCTGATTTTTTGTGAAATGGGCAAAAGGAAAGCTATAGGTGGTCTACCTGCATCCACCCTTCCTGTAAAAGGCACCTCAATTGACAGTATATTGAAGAGGGACATGGGGTTTATTAGTCAGGGTTGGCGAAGAATTCCGCCTGCTGGTGGAGTTCGAGGAGTTTTCCCCACTCGGTACTCCGCGCAATGATGTTTGTGCTGATTTAACAGTGCGGGAGAAACTCCTGTACTGAAAATCAGTGCAAACAACACAACTTACCAAGACTCCGCTGCTCGCGGAACTCCGCGAAGCATAGCAGAGTCTTTTGGCACTTTGAAAAGTTCCAGCAAACTCTACCCAGCCTAGTTATAATTACTGAAATCGTTTAAACTTACCGGAGACTTTTCCTCAACTCTGGTGTTGTCCCAATCTCCAGTGTAGTCTCTTTGTCTATTCATAGTAATGTCTTTGCCTATTGATTCTCCTCCTATGCATGTGACTAACACCATGTCTATTGGCATTGAAAGTCACTTGTTAATGTTAAGGAGTCTGGGTGGGTTGCTAGTCAAACATACTCTTTTTGGCCCCAAGGACAGGCACAATCTCATTTATTAACCATAGAGGGTGCTGGGGACATCCCATTGTTAAACCCTCCTTGGGAAGTGCAATTAGTGGAGGACTGTTTTACTAAAGTTAAGGAACTAATTCAAGCTGAGCTCTCCCTTCTTATTGATTGTCTGAATGCTACTGAGCACAAACTATCACTAAGCAGTTGAAGGCTTCGTCTGTATCAGCTTTAAACTTGCCCCCTAAGGAAAATCAGGATAGGATTGTGGTTTCTACTTGAGTAGGGGTTCACTCCTCACCAGTAACTCAATTTCTAACTCATACCAATCTGAGGTGTGTCTAAGTTTTTCTTAGATATTCCAAACAACTTATCTTTATATATTAATGCACAAAGCTGATCTTCAGTTCCATCACATCTCAGGAAACAGTTTAGTTCAGTTCATCTGGAAGTCTACGTATAATACACACTGTAAGCTACATAATCATTTCCCCAGCATTTTAAAAATGGGTGATGGTAGAAAGATGTCTAATAAGGAACGACCATGAATTTTCATCACCTAAATACAGGTCATGACATTTCCTTTATGCAGTTGAAAGGCAAGACTAACACTTTCTGGAAGGTTGCCTTTGATGAGGGTCCCAGCTCAGCGTTGATCTCCACATTCTTTTCCAACAGCTGTGTGTATGACAAATATCATTGACTATCACAATACATTTTTTTAAAACCTATGAAACGAAAGCAGAATTGAAATTAGATAATTGCATATCACCCTTGGTACAAAAGTTGACTGCTTTTTAAGTGAATGTGTTCAAGCAAAATACCATTTCCATTATCAAAGCGAGGAGAACTAATGTCTGAATGGATTGATCTATTGTTTCATGCAGTATGCTGAGCTAGCTGAAAGCAAAATGTAAATGAAACTTAAGCAAACCGGTGGAAGAAGAAGGCTAACCAAAAGCCCCTTTATGTATGTGTACACACACAAAAACACATGCACTAAACAATGTTAAAAGTGAGATTATGCTTATAAAATAAAACACAAAAACACTAAAATTTCCCAGCTCTGGTTAGATTTGCAACTCCTAACTTGCATAACTTCCATGCAAATCGTTACTTTCATATCAACTGCAATGTTCGTGGCCTCACCCGTGATATGACATGTGCAAATACAAATGTTATAGATCATCTTAGAGATGAGATTATGTTTGACTTGGCACTTTGTGCAGGGTCATCCCCAAACTGTTTTGCCTTCATCTTCCTCTTTTCTGAACCCATTTATGATGCCTTTTAGGACCACTGCTAACCAGTGCTAAACTGCTTGTGCTCTCTCCCTAAAACATGATAGAATTGGCTTATACCCAATTGGCTTATTTATTTTTACCTGTAAGTCCCTAGTAAAGTGGCACTCCCTGTGCCGTGGCCTATAAATTAAATGCTACTAGTGGGTCTGCAGCATTGATTGTGCCACCCACCTAAACATTCCTTCAAACATGCCTCAGGCCTGCCATTGCATCCTTTGTGTACAGTTTTAAACTGGCATTTCAATCTGTCTAAATAATCCTTTTACCAGGCCCAAACCTTCCTTTTTATACACATATCAGTCACCTGTAGTGTAGGCCCTGGATAGCCCAGAGACTAGGGTTCAGTATATTTAAAAAGTAGGACATGTACTTTTAAGTTTTACAAGTCCCGGTAGTGAAAAACCCTTAAATGTGTGTTTCACTGCTGCAAGGCCTGCCTCCTCTATGGGATGGCATTGGTGTTACTTTATTACATTTAATAAGCTGTAACTTCCAAATGGGAACAGTTGACCACTTCATGTTTGGTGTCTTAGGAATTGTAATGAAAAATCCTCTCTTATGTTAAAGTCACAATTTTAAAAATGCCATTTTAAGACAGTTACATTTTCTTACATTAACCGCTATTTGCCTGCATACTGTCTCTGGGGCACATGACATGACACTGGGCATAGCTGGCGTTTGGGATTTGTGTATTCCTCCTATACAGCCACTCACAATAGAGGGCTTAGGTATGCCTTCATGGCCCATCACCAACAGGATAGGAAGGTGGGGCTGGGCACAGCACTACTTACACTTGAGTAACCTGGAGCCTGCCCCCACACAAATGGCTGTAGCCCCCTGGTAGTTAGTCTGGCGCCAGAGCAAGGGAGGCAGAAAACGTGTGCACTTTAAAGGGAAACCTTTAGAAGCCGTTTCACCTTTTATAAACATGGGACTTCAGATATCAACTCTTCAGTGCAATTCTGGACCTATGGACTCTGCCAGGAAGAAGGACTGCTGTGCTGCTAAAAGGACTGCCACTCTGTGGACTGGTTCACTGGAGAGCTGTTACCCTTCTGTGCTGACCTGCTGCCCTCTTGGCTCAAGAGTGACTCAAAGGGCTAGTTGGCAAGCCTTCTGATCAGAGGTCTGAGGGACATAACAGGCTTCCAACAATCTTGTACCCAACACTTGGCCTCTGCCATCTGTGGGTTCTGCCCTTTGCAAAACCCTGCAAAGCCGCATAGCAAAGCTTCATCCGAACCAACGCTAGATGATACAAAGTCTCCCATAGCAACACTATGAAGACCTCTCAACAGGCCTAACTTGGTCTCTGTAGCCAGCCTGCACTCCAATGCGGTGGGCCTGAACTTGTGACTGTGCCCCCGTCTTGCACGACCAGATAAACACAGTTGGCTCTTTTTGCTTTTTGGAGCTATTTTCACTGAAATCTTCAAACTGATTGGATATTTGTTGTTTTGGTCTTCATTTATTTATTACCTTTTATGCTATTTTTCTAAACTGGTCTGTGATTGTTCCTGTGTTGTATTGGTGTGCGATTTTTCTTGTGTTGTGTTTTCACTTTATTACTAAGTGCTGCATAAACTCTTTACACATTGACTCTAAGGGAAGCCTTATTGCTCTGTGCCAAGCTACCAGAAGGTTGAACACAGGTTAATTTGAAGTTTGCTTGTGCCTCACCCTGACAAGGCTGCTTGAACAGGGTTTCACCCACCCCAAAACCAGTCACCCAATTTCTCACAGATTACATATCATATGACCATGTACACTATGGAAAGAATCCTATGAAGAAGGTATTATTTATACATTTGGGTTATATACTATAATTCAATGGTGTTGTGCTTCTACGTGGTGACGCTTATTGGTTAAAATAATGGCAGATCAAAAGAATTATATCTGCTCTGTAAGTTATGTTTTGCATGGCTTCTGTGCATGTTATAGATTGTGGTTCTGATCATAACTGGTGTATGTCAGACGTTTTTAGATTTTGCTTTGCAACTATAATATCACTGTAACAGTATTTTTAATGATTTTCTGAAGTTTCATAAACCAATGTGAAGGTGTTATAACTAATCTTAATCATACATCAATACAACTATAGTTTTTGATAATATTCTCAGTGGTGCCTCTCCCTTATGGACTCAAGGGCTCTGTCCTCCTTGTTTCCTGGACTATTTTTCTTGGATGAAGAGTGAATAATAGTTTTATTTTTCACTCTTAGCATAATAAAACAAATGCTAACCCACTTCGGGATCACCAACAGACAGAGATAGCTAGTGACACTGTCTCATGTCTGGCACAGGCAAATGATGGCACCTGCACAGGCCATGAAATAGATTGTCCAGGGCTGGTAAAATATCAGCTCTGGCCTCAGGGCCCAGTCACTCCTCACTTCCTCTCCTATCAGAGACGTTCTAAAGCATCACTCCTAGAGGTAGCCAGGGGTGATGCAGGCTTAAGGCCTGCAGTCCCTGGCTCTTTGTATGAAACAGCCAGTCACACAACCTTTCCCAACTCAGCACAGAGTTGAGAAAGGGTGGGGTGAAAGAAGACAGGCTAAAAACTGGTACCCACAACTGTGCAGGTTCGAGGTTTGTCTCATGCTGCACTGCTGGAAGCAGAAAGGTACTGTTTAGCTGCCCAATGGTATATGGAACAGCAGAAGTCCAAACATTACCTGTGCAAGCAGGCAAGGTTAGCTTAACCAGTTTTTTAAAGTTTTGTTTCTATTGGTGAGAGTGAATGTGGGTACATGTCAGTGCGTCTGTGTGAGCGAAAGTAAGAGAGAGACAGTTGTTGTTGGGTTACTTTAGTAGTTACATGGGCACGATATTTTAGCTTAAGCCTGGGGCTTGTGCCCTTTCACTTCAATACATTCATTTTTTTTTCCTTATTATTGTAACAAGAGATTCATTTAGTGGAGATGTTTTGACTATTTTAGCAGTTGTTCTTTCATGCAGACTTCTGTTGTTGATTTCTCTGCGCAATACTTTCACTCTGAACTTCGCTCAAGGCTGAACGTGATAAGTTACGAGTGATTGCAGGCACAAAGGGGGTCATTCTGACCCTGGCGGTAATTACCGCCATGGCGGAGGTCGGCGGTAGCACCGCCAACAGGCTGGCGGTGCGCCGCCGGGCATTCTGACCGCGGCGGTACAGCCGCGGCCAGAAGCGGAAAGCCGGCGGGCTACCGCCGACTTTCCGCTGCCCGTCTGAATCCTCCATGGCGGCGGAGCGCGCTCCGCCGCCATGGGGATTCAGACACCCCCTACCGCCATCCTGTTCATGGCGGCTCTCCCGCCATGAACAGGATGGCGGTAGGGGGTGCCGCGGGGCCCCTGGGGGCCCCTGCCGTGCCCATGCCAATGGCATGGGCACGGCAGGGGCCCCCGTAAGAGGGCCCCAAAAAGTATTTCAGTGTCTGCCCAGCAGACACTGAAATACGCAACGGGTGCAACTGCACCCGTCGCACCTTCCCACACCGCCGGCTCAATTCTGAGCCGGCATCCTAGTGGGAAGGTTGATTTGCCCTGGGCTGGCGGGCGGCCTTTTGGCGGCCGCCCGCCAGCCCAGGGCAAATGTCAGAATCACCGCCGCGGTCTTTCGACCGCGGTGCGGTGTTCTGACGGCGGTACCTTGGCGGACGGCCTCCGCCGTCCACCAAGGTCAGAATGACCGCCAAAGTGTTCATCATGTCCCCAACTCTTATACACTGAAAAATATGTGTTGTCACATCAGAGGAGTTACTCAGAACACCAGATGTTTTATCATAAAAACACCTCACTGCCCGTATACGATAGAGGTAAATTCCAGTCTGTTGCCATTGTATGCTGCACTCCGACATTGCACTTTTTGCTGACATCTGACATCTTCTATGCCTCCATATGAAAGGACTCTCAGTAGGCCAACAGACCTCTTCTTTACCTATAAACGCAGTTATAGGGCATGAGTTTCTTCCTGGGGGCCTGATGGGCATATTCAGGCTTAAACTGTCATGTTCTTGTATAAAATATTAATAGTGTAGGTAGGGATGGTGGGATGTTTCCTATGTTTCACTTTCCTTGTCACTGCTTTGTTTTTATTGGGTTTTTGATCATCCCCATAAACGCAATACATGCCTTTTTACATAGAGTGCATTTGATTCAATAAAACCTATTAAACCTAGGCCTGCTTCCGTTTGTCTTTGTATGCGTGAGACACACGTGATAGTGAGTAAGAGATAAGATCTGTTCCACCACGGGTTTCCCTGAGAAAATCTAGATGTCATGTGGAGGGCTTCTGCAAATCACCTTTACTCTTGGGTACTAGTGAAGTGCTGCTATCTAGCTTGAAGGGTTAAGCCAACAGCTATCACATGACATGGGATGTGACTCAGTCCCCCACGCTCAGTGGTGCTTCTGTCCAAATCCAACAGTCTTGTCAACATAATGGCAGTCTTTATGACCTGGCACCATCAACATTGGTTAGGCACAGAATTACAGATCTCCCAAGTATCTCTGTTGCATTACATACTAAAGACACCCTAATTACCTTCTCTGAGATGTCTGGGGTATTAGGAATATGCGCCTCAGCTAAGAGAGGAACCCCAAAGGGTTGTAATTGCTGCAAACATGAGGCTCCCCCTCACAAATCACTTACCAAATAATGGCCTCACAGAGGACGGAGGAGAAGTCACATTTGTGGTTCAGGCAAATGCAGCATATAGAACTGATTTCTTTTATTCTTGGGTCACTTTTCCAGCAGCAGATGGGAACACGTGCACCTTTCATCATTACACTTGTGCTAATGCACCCGCACAATACATAGCATATGTATATTTAGAAATACCTCTATCTTATCAACACACCAAAATTAGCTTGATGGTGCCCTACCACATATTGCACAAAATGTGCTTGCCATTCAGGATGGTTCCATCAGTGGATAACTGCACCACATGGGGTGCCGTGTTTGCTGCACTCTACACTACAGCACGCAATACACCGACACTTACAAATCTTCCGAAAGTGTTGAAACAAATTCAAGATGAATTTGGGGCCTCACCCGGCCCTAGACCTCGGGACGCAATTAATAGGTAACTTTGCCACGGTATCCTTAATAATATTTAGTAAACGTAAAGGGGAAGCAGTTGCTTTGGCAGTACGCCAACAGCTCCAGAATGTTCCTGCGCAGTATCAGGAGTGTGAGCTACCTAAAATTATCACTGAAACCTATTCAAGTATAGGTTGGGATAGTTTGGGAGACAGACCAGGTAAACCACAACTAGAAGGTAAATCCACTAAAGATTCTACCAAGCAAGCAGCGGAGGTTCCAAAAAAGGCTGGGATAAACAAAAACAAAATAAAGATTATGTAAAAGAGAGGAGAATCTCCATTTCCGGAGACCTCTGTAAAACAATTCAACTTAAGAAATAGAGATAATATAAAAACTCCTAATAACAATATACTCATACACACCAATCTTGTTCCTTTCAGGACTCACTAGATAAATGAAATGAGAGAGGTGGGCTTTTGAAACAAGTAATCAAGAAAAGATTCACAAGATTCCTCTGAACTATATATAAAAAGAAGAAACACCTGCCCAATAGAAACAATTGTTTAAAAAGAAAAAGGTGGCAGCTATTTCGGCCCGAAATGCCACGCATGTTGAGAGCCTTAATGAAGATCAGATAGTGGGCAATAACTGTGCCAGATGGCACATCAGAGGTCACAATAGTTAGGCGGAATCTTCAATGGCTTGTGGATGTGACAGCAACTAATGACTATATAGAAGTCGAAACTGAAGCTATACGGGTCTACCCCCTGGCAGAGTTTACAAATTGAAATTGCAACTCAAAGGGGACATTGAGCATACAGTTAGAGTACTATTCTGGGAAAATTGACACTGTGCTATGATATTCTGTTGGCTGAAACACATTGGCCACTAGAATTTGCCCACAATCTTCCATTCAGGGAAGAAGTTATTATACCTTCTTTCTCACCTATTGTTTCTAGGCAAATAGGAGAAGCCTACACAGCGGATTGGGCATTGGCACAAGCCCCTTCGCTGTATCGCAATGATGAGAGGTGGGATAGAGACTCTCCCTACTACATAATATCCTTTAGCTCACAACTACAGCCTCAACCCCACTATCCCATTAAACATGAGGCTAACGCACCAGTGAGAGAAATACTCACACAACTCGATTACCAGGGTATAGTTGAGCCCTGTGTCTCAACAATGAATAACCCCTTGTTTCCGGTAGCTAAACTGGACGATTCTTATAGAATAGTCTTAGATTACAGACACTTAAATAATCATGCACGCACATTTGCTATTCAAAATCCACACAGCAGAGCAAAAAATACAAAACAACCTTCAATTTCCTGTCAAAATATAGCACCTGAAAGCAGGGATTTAACAGCATTTGGTGCATTAGGTTCTCAAAGAAATTTTTGTAGGCTCCCACAAGGGTATAAGAACAGTTGTGGACTGTTATCAGCATGTGTAATAACTACTTTACATACCATTGACCCTGAGTCGTTGTCCTATGTAGATGATTTCTACCTTATTGGATCATTACCTCTTACAAGATTTAAGACGGGTATCCCGCAATGTTGTGGGATTTACCGAAATAGGCTGCAAATTAAATAAAAAAAACAAATATATATTGCCTTTCTCAGTGTTCTGTTTTTTGGGATATGAGTTGTCAGATAAAGGAAAGAGCGTGGGGCCCCAATTTTAGAAAGATGCAAACAATTGTAACCATCAAACACCAATAAAAAGCTGAAATCATTATTGGAATTTTTCAACTCAGCAGAACTTACATTCCAGACTATGCACAGCGCATGAAACCATTGTGTGATTTAATACGCCCCAACTTTTCAAGAAAATATTGGACAATCTTACACACATGTATTCTGAGAGCTTTGCAGCACATGATAACAAAACAAATTTGGTCATCAGAATAGTTGCTGGTGCCATCAGATTCACCTATGTAACATTCAATGAAGGAGACACCATACCATTAACATACAAATCACACCTATACTTCACAGCTGAACAACGCTTTGCTCCCACTAAAACAATTCTGACTGCTGTCCAGATGGCTGTCATAAAAGAGAGACAACTTGTCCAGTGGAAATGCACTATTGTCATAACCCCCATACTAGCCCTCGAGGCTGTTACACAAGCCAGCATCCCAAATGCAAAAGCATTGCATCCATGCTGGATTCAATAGGAAACATCTCTGATTGCCACTAATGTAGACTTAGACCCAGATTAAAGAGGGCATAGCGACATTCCAAGGCCACATTAGCGTCATTTTTTAATGCTAATGTGACGTTGGAAGCCATATTTACAAAGTTGCACAATGCTTGCATCGCGCCAGTTTGTAACCCCTTGCACCACATTTTGCCTGCACATTTTGTATGCAAGGGGGGCATTCTGGTGCTAGGGGTGGCAAAAAAATGGCGCAAAGAAATCTTAGAGATTTCTTTGCATTATTTTTATCTGCATTTTTAATGGCTGCTAAGAGCATTGTTTTCAAAGGGCCTCTAGGTGCTTAGCAGGATTAGCGTCATCATTTTTGCAGCTGATTCTTCAGAGCGCCAGACTAGCATAAAAAATTATGATGCTAGTACCCCTGACTACTGCCATGGTGTGCCGTATTTTAAATACAGCGCACACACGGTGGCATTATGTGCAGCACTACTTTCATAAATCTGCCTCTGTGTTTTTGACCCAAAACTACAGACTCAAGGATTTCTTCAGTACAAGCATAAATACCCAGTACCGACAAACACCTTGCCTCTGGATCAGTATCAAACATTCATTTATACTGAGGGTTCAGCACAACTGGCAGTAGGCACAAAACAACAGTACTCCACAGCCTATGCTGTTGTGAGTAGTCTCATAAAGGATGTCAAATTCCTTCCTCTAAACACTTACACACAAACCCTAGGGGACTGCACAGCACAACTGCAGAGCTTAAGACTCTGGTATTGGCACTGGAACATACAGATCCTGAACAGCTAACATTAATAGTGGGTGACTCCTACTATTGTGTCCAGTCCTTTAATGAATATCTGCAATACTGATGCCAAAATGGGTTCAAAGATTCAAAATTAAACACCATTAAACGCAGGTTACTGTGGGGGAAGTAGTAGATCTAAAAGCAATGCTAGCCAATGCCCATGTAGTTCATACATTGGGTCATCAATGTGTGGGGATACAGGCTGCAGGTAATACCTTGGCTGATGAAGCAGACAAGTCAGCAGTAGCCACAGCTTCTTTTGCTGCAATTACTCGTTCACGAACAATGATGAATGATGAAGCACTGGCTGCTGTGAAAGCTTCGGCTATCCAAAGGCTTATCCCGCCAAATATTCCTACCATATTAATGCCCAGAACTTTGCCTTTCTAATAATACCAGGGTTGGGTGATTGGGGAACCAGAGTTAATAAAAGCAGTGCATGAGGGAGTTGCATTGCCCATGGGATGTGGTGGCTACTATTTCATTATAGCAAAAATGTTATTGGTGGCCAGGTCTACATAAACAGACCAAATAGTATGGCTTTTGTCATTACATCTGTCAACAAATGAATCCACCATCAAGCGTCCACCACAGACACCCCTCCTTGTTTCTCACAGTCCTCTACAATGTGTGTACCTGGACCACTGTGGTCCTCTCACACCTGATGGTGCATAAAAATACATCATAGTGGCTGTTGACTCTTGCTCCAGATTTCTGTGGGTATGGCCACAAAGAGCAGCTGACAATCAAACTGTTATTAAAGATTTGCGTGTCTATCTGGACATATGCAGTCATGGCTTTTCATCCAGACCAGGACCCTACTTCTGCCTCAAGAGCATTCAGGGACACCATGGTGATGTTGGTGGTCCAATAATATTATTCATCTCCTTATCACCCTGAGGGTAACTGTATAGTGGTGCAAAAGAACTGAGACTTAAAGCAATTCTTAACAGTGAGAGTATTAGGTACGGGTTGTAGTTGGCTGAACTACCTATATGGAGTCCAGAGAGCACTTAATAACCTGCCTAGAAGGTCCCTGGGAGGGCACACCCCATACGAGATTCTGTTCGACATACCTATGTATGTCCCTGATCTTGATGGCTCTGGCGCGATGGCAACAGACACACCTTTTGAAATAAATGAACATGTCACTGACTTGCAGGGATTACAGCAGTTCCGTGATGAAAAATCATCTGCATGTACCACCACCTTGGGAATAAGGGTGGCACCAATAACACTGGCTGGTTGGATTCCAAACGTTGGGGATCTGGTGTGAGAAAATATTGCTGTAAATAAAGAATTCGACCCTTCATATCGAGCACTGGCTCCAGTCCTGGGAATACACAGCACCCAACCTGTCATCTTACCACTGCTGCCTCGTTGTTTGGAAAACTTCTTTGTTTTCATCGACTATGTCAAGTTACACCATGTGGATGATCCTACAGAGCAGACCTAGAGGACTCCTGGGTAGTTTCCAAACCCCTCTCACTACCAAACAGGATGTGCCACTGCAAATTTTAAAAAACAATTCTCTACAGGTTTTAGCCAACAATGCTGACACTTGCTGGGGTTTGGGGGGGGGGGGGGAATGATCTTTCATTAGTACCAGTAACTTCTTCCGCGACAAGAAATGTCCGTACTCCTGACCAGTGTTCTTCAAATACAACACAAATGGATGGGGTCATTTACTACGAACCACCAAGGGACACTTCTGACAGTTCTCCTCTTACGACACCAGCTGACAACAATGATTCTTTCACTGATTATTCTACGTCTTCTGCAGCACCAGTATCAAAAGCACGTATGCTATTAATTTACCTTAAAACAAACTATTTATTTCGTCCTTGGAACTATCTATGGATCCTGTTGACTGTGTTTGCCTTTCTTCTCTAGATTGGTTGGATTGGTTTTGTCATTGTTTTCTTTTTATTGACACATGGTCATATTCTTCATGAAAGCTCTGCTGTTGAACTAGGGAATGAGGTCCTAACACCACATTTGTCTTCACATAAGGTCCAGAGAGACTTGTCCCTAGTGAACATTTCAGCTATAGCGATTCCTGATGTGATTGTTTGGGATAAAGTATCTTTTGATGTCTTTGGGCTGACGGAGATCTGTCAAATACCACATGAGTTTAAAGTTTCAATGAATGCTATAATAACACAAGTAATAGTTTCTAATGATTGAGTGGCAGTTGATTCTATGCTTTTTGAGTTTGAATACTATACTGTATTTGAAAGTGAAGATGTTTATCAAAAAACTGCAAATTATGGTGATAGGTTATGTTACAATCAGTATTACCATCATTTCATACATAAAGCTATCACCCTGAGAGGTTTATAATTACACAGAATAGGGACATTGTCCAATCCCACCAGTGGGAAGTTCTAAAACATATATGGAAAAATTTTGCATATTTTACTGGGCACATTGTCAGAAATGCTGAGTCTTATTATTTGAAATTACCTCATACAAAATTGCAAAGTGTTTTGTTAATAGATACCAGATTGATTTACTCTGATTGCCTTTTCTTTACAGTTGGCGATAGAAGGCTATGAAAAGGGTGGAAGTTAATATACTTAAAGAGTGTTTGGGGAAATAAGATTGGCAAATATAGGGAAGGGAAGCTCTGTTGAGAGCATGCCTTATTCCATAGCACATTATGGGGGTGATTCCAACCTTGGCGGGCGGCTACTGCCGCAATAACGCGGCTCCCATTCCAACATTCCCACTGGGCCGGCGGGCGATAACCATGTTAGCGCCCACCGGCCCAGCGGGAATGAGGCCGCAACACATGGCAGACAGTGAAAAGCAGGCCGGGGCCCTGTTAGGGGGCCCCAGGACACCCCTTACCGCCAGCCTCTTCCTGGCGGTGTAAACCGCCAGAAACAGGCTGGTGGTAAGGGGGTCATAATCCCCAGGGCAGCGCTGCTTGCAGCGCTGCCCTGGTGGATTATCACCGCCGGGGGAAAATCGGCGGGAAACCGCCGGCCCCGGCGGTGCGACCGCGGCTTTACCGCCGCGGTCGGAATGGGGAATGAAGCACCGCCAGCCTGTTGGCGGTGCTTCCGTCATTCTTGCCATGGCGGTCCAAGACCGCCAGGGTCAGAATGACCCCCTATATTTTTTAATGACCCCATATAGCAAACTGGTTGTTTAGTCTTGGCAAAAAATAATAAATGCAACTGAAGAATAGCATGATGGGTGGGTCGAGAAAGGGACATATAACACAACACTCTCAGGTCCTGATGGGTGGTTATTGTGGCCACCGGACACAAATAGTTGTCTACATGTTTTGTAAACTCCACACAGGGATTTTAGAGTGTGTCAACCTAACCCTTGTTGCATATCATCACAACACTCTGATATTGTTACCACATGTAGCATAGGAAAATTATGCCAACAGTGGCTGAAATCTTCCTCCCTAGCGGCCGTAAAAGAACATCTCGGTCTCCTATCAGAGAACACAGATTTGCAATGGCAATTCAGTGAGGTTGGAAAGCTGTCTAATGTACTGAGTGTCTTCAGTGTGGAAAGTCTGCAGCAAATGGCTTAAAGAACTCAGACAGAAGATGAAAAGTGTAGGGGAAAAATAGCCATTTGTGAAACAACACCTGGAAGAGGTTTTGAGTGGCTATTAAAATTTGCCAAGGTGAATTGATTGTTACTTTTTGAGGAGAAGAAAGCAATACCAGCTAATGTGGTGTCCTTGATGCCAAACATTGTGAGACACTGAAGAAGTAAGGTAGTGTTGATAGTATTGAAGGCAACACAGAGGTCTAATAACATAAGGGAGTCCTCTGCCACCTTTACCTTCATAAATCATCACTTGCTGCATTTACCAAAACTTCAGTCAGTGCTGTAACCAGGTCTAATCCTAGTTGATGGTCATGTAGATACTGATTGGCTTCAATGACATTTTGAACATGTGAAGTGACTGTTTTCTCTATACGTTTTGAAATGTAGGGCAACAGAAAAAAGGATAAATAGATTTTAGATTTGCAGGACCCAGCATAGTTTTTTTTAAAATCATCACTGGACAATACCAACTTTGAAAAGATCTGGAAAAATATCTGTAGAAAGCAATGAACTGCATGTAGGAAAGGAGCAACCTGTTCCATTATGTTTCTGCAGAGAAAACCTAGAAGGAGATAATTTAGGGAAACAGCAGGTCAGTTACTGGTAACCATTTTTATACAATCTTCAATTATGATAAGTGACGGAAAGTGGATTATTACTCGGAGTGCACAAGCATCCATCTTCAAGGATAAGGCCACTGCGTGCTTGATGCCAAACAAATAACATTTTTAAAAAATCTGTGCTCAATCCCTGGTGATGTGACAGAAAGCAATTAGGCTTAAATAAAAGGCAATTTGTAAAGTATTTAAGCAGTACATGCACAGTTGAAAATGTCATACAAACACACAAAAATTCCACCCAGTTTTTAAATAAAAAAGGATATTTTACGAGTATAATAAAACCAAAATGACAAGAATCAATTAGGGGAACCAAAGCTATTAAATTGTAAAAATGTAGGTGATGGTGTGTGGCAGTGATAGACCTGAACCTAAACACTATTTGAGTGCACCCAAAATGACGCAAAGATTGGACCATTTCAAAAGGTTTCTAAGTCCCAGTACAGAAAGCAGACCTTGTCACTTTTGAGAAGAACCTCTCCCTCCCCCTGACCCTCAGTGGGCCACAGCTGAAAATGTAGCCAATGCCATGGAACTGAATGCTGGTCACTTGAAGCAGGCTGGTCACTTTGGAGCTTTGAAGTTTTCTCACTCAAAGTTTTCAAAGTCCCAACACAGAATTGGACTACCTTGTTTCAATAGGAGCCTTGACTATGTCAAAACTGAAATTCAGTGCATGCCACAGAACTGATTTTCAGATACTTTTTGGAACAGGCCACCCTTAAGCTCTGGAGCAAAACAGTTCAAAAGTTTTAAACTGTCTTCTGGTGCCCCAACAGCCACAGGAGTACAATTCGAAATCACCCAGCAACTCAGGGAAATAAACTGAAAGGCTTCAAGACTGTCAGGCAGAAGCAAACAGCAAAGCTGAGTCCCAGTCCAGTTGCCACTGCTCAGCATAAAACATTAGGGAAAAATAATCTTGCAACTGGTCGTGTTCCTATAGCCATAGAAGAGGTCAGTCAACTGACCCCTGGAATCCACCTTTTGTCCTAGGTATAAGGGGAAGCAAGTCCAGTCATCCATGGCTCCTCTCCGATCACAGGCAAAAGCTCCATTCCTTGTCTATTCTTCTGCTGGTCCGAAAAGTGTTGTGAGGATAGTACCTTAAGTTGCAATATTTATAGCGGGCACCAGCTAGTGAGTGAGGGGGACTCCTGGGCACTTTCTAACCAATGTGGTAAAGGGGTAAAGGTTCCAGAAGGCAACCCTATCAACATTTTTGTAGTAGTTTCTGCATGCTGTCCTCCAAACAATCCCACATCGGCCGCACTGTCAAAATCCAAGATTGGGCAACCATTCTTTCTTTGTGCAGACTCTGTGTACCCACTGAGAGGTATGGCTAGAGTAATGAGCAGTCCCCTGCTCTGTGGTCACTTTTGGACCAGCCTAACTAGGGGGGCTAAACTGGGGCTTTCCAAATGTCACCTAAAGTTTGTTTGTAACAGGGCTGGCCCCTTTGAAGTTCATAAAGTTCTTGATCCCACCCCAACTGGTCTTCCTGCTAGGGGAAGAATAAACCTCTCCAATCTCAGCTCATTGTCTCTACCCTGGGAACCAATTTCACAACTCATTCAAACCTAATATGGGTCATATACAAGCTGGACATTTGATGGGGAGCTAACACAACGTAATCTTCAGCAGCAAAAGACAGGTTAAAGGTAACTTGGTAATAGATACATTTCAAATATATGTAATAACAATCTGACTTCACCATTAGATTGAATATTTCTTACATAAATATAAGTCTTAGAATACAGAGTATTTATTAAAGTGTACACTATATACTTCGAGTTTTTCTATGTGTCAAGTACATTTGGACTCAGTGACATTTTGGACCTAGTCACTGGGGGTAATATAGTCTTTCCATAGTCACACATGTTCCACTCTTAAACATGAAAGAGCCTACCTTGTGGGCAGTAAGGCATGTTTAGGGGTGTCTTACTTAATATTTAAAATCAGGTTTTTATATCTTTAAAAAGGATGATTATGACAGGTCTGGGCAGGAGGGTTCAAGTTGCTTCTATTGAGCTACATAAGGTTGGCCAGAAGCTATGTGTTCACTGCTACTGCCGTCCAAAAGTGGCATTTAATTTTCCATGCCATGGATAATTCAGGGTTGTTGCCAATTTCAACATGAGTTAGGGTTCCTAGCACATACAACAGGCACTGGACAGCAGTGACCCAGTGCAGGAGCTCAATATTAGCACCAGGTGAGTCCCAAAATAAATAATGAAGTTGACCACCTAAAAAGGGATTGCTTTGCAACAGTAGGCCTGAAGAAACTTAAGTGATTATTATACATACATCTGTCAGTTGACTAGGAGTAGCCACATATGTCTTGGAATAATTAGCTAGTTATATTGAATACTAGTGATGACTCAGGAATTGAAAGGGTGACTGACAAAGAGCTAATAGAACATTTCATCTGTGATACTTTTAATGTTCTCTAAAAACAATCAGAGCTTGTCAACCAAAAATTGAGATGAAGAAATAGAATTGCTAAATGCCATTTATTAAATTACCAGTGCTAAACAGTTCTTTGGTGAAATACTTTGAAGACATTATTTTGCACCAATATTATGCAATTGTTGCACCTATTTCCACAATTGATTTCAATAAAGATCTCTGTCTACAAGGCCATAGGTTTTTCCCATTTTTCCCCCTAGCCTCCTTAAAACAGTCTTTTTTGTTTAATGTTTAAAAACAGGTTTAAATGATTTAAATTAGGCTAGTACTGCTGTTTTTTTTATTTTGTTTGTAGCTGTAAACAATTGGGTTAATGGTTGAGGAATGAAAGCCCCACTCAAGCAACAGCCACAATCCTTGTAAGAGTAAGCCCCAAAAGTCTCATAATTAACCTGTGTTTAATCCTCTGGTAGCTTGTCACAACACAGTCAGGCTTGTTTTAGAGCTTTTGTGCAGAGTTTCTATTCAACACACACACAGTAATAAAATGAAATATCTTAATCAATTTTTAAATTAGGGTAATTTTTAATAAATACTATTATACCAGAACAACAGATAATCCAATCAGTAGAACCAAAGATATGGATTTTAAAGGATTTAGGAAACATGGTGTCAAGAAGCAGAAAGCTGCAACTGTGGGGATTTGGTCATGCTGGCCCTGGACAAAGTCTTAAGTTCAAACTGACCATGATGGAGCATTGACTGGGCACAGCATTTAGTTCGTCCCACTGAGGATTGTGCCTTGTGTCCTTGATAGGAGGTCTGTGCAGTGTTGCTTTGTGGGGCTTCACACGCTCGACGTCTGCTCTGATGAAGCTCTCAACTCTGCGACAAGGCTTTACTAGGCTTCATATAACTAGACAACTGTTGTGACGAAACTCTCAGCTAGGCAGCAAGGCTTTGCCAGGCTTTGTGCTGCTCAGCATTGGTTCCAATTAAGCCCTCAGCTGGTAGTGAGGATTTGTGGGGCTATGCATTGCCTGGCATTTCTTCTGATGAAGCTTTTAGATGCAGATTGACAATAAGAATTTTTTCAAGGAAAACTTAGGTAAATGTACATATGAATGTTCAAAAGTACTTGGGGTGACCAACTCCAGCGGGGAGCTAGTCAGGGAGCCCAGCCAGGTCCTCAAGAAAAACTATATTCACCGAAGAAGCAGTTTTTCAGCAGTTCCAGGCACTTTATCCATGTTGCAATGGATTCCTATGGAGTTGTCCCTATGTAAGGAATGAAGGATACTGAGGAAGCTCTAAGGATGCTTTAGATTCCTTGCAGTCAATGGGGGTCTTCCAGCAGGGATTCCTCGGCCCACGAAGATAGTGAGGGGGGCCTGTTTGTAGGGTCAGTGTCCCACAAAGACCTCTCCGGTCTGGGAGAAGACCAATCGCCACTGTACTACCAGTAGTCCATTGTAGTGGTCACAGGCCAATCCTTCTTATATCAATAACTATCCTTCTGAGGGTCCCAGCAACTCTTCAACAGCACTCCTTGGCTCAACAAACTCCAGTACAACTCTGTGCGTTGGGTCTTGGTCCTCTGTTCTGCATGGTGGCAGTGGCAGCAACTTGAATTCTTTGGGGTACCAACTTGCCCCAGCAGACTTTTTCACCTGTTGTGTTCATGTGCTGCAAACAGGACGACTATCAGCTGGCCCTTGGAGTTCTCTTGGCCTGACTGGGTTCTGGAAACAAATTTAGCAGGACATGTAGGCACAGTCCCTCTCTTCGCTAGGCACCAGATGCAGAAGGTGCATTCTTTGCCAGTGTAACCTATCTTTGCTGGCCCCTTGGTGCAGCAGCAAAGTCCTTTTTTGGTACTTCTTCCAAGTTGGTCGAGATCTGAGGTTTGAGAGCCAGGAGCCAGAATGTGCCCTCAGGGCAGGATGCAGTAGCTAGTCAATCGCCTACCAGGTTCCCTCATACTTGGTGACCACTTCCTGTGGACTGCGGTATCTGGCTATTTTAGGATGCACCATTATGCCCACTACCAAGATGGCAAGACCCCTCTCTTAGGCCCTGATTTATACTTTGTCACACAACACTGCGCTAACCCAGTTTTGTGTGATAAAGTATACTGCCGGCTAGCGTCATTCCAAGATACCGGCCGGGTGTCATATTTATGGAATGATGGTAGCTGGGACAGGGAGAGTAATCCTCTGCCACTATGGAAAGAGCGCTTGATGCGCCCTTCCAGGAAAAGGGCAGGTCCAAAACCGTACACCTGGTGTAAGGGCAGGCCTTGGCCTTCATATACCCACTAAATTACCATCTGGCTGGAGGCAAAATCGAAAGATCAGGGTAATGGACTTGCAGGGCAGTGAAAAGAACTAAACACCATGCAGGAACATTCCCATCCCAAGAGGGTCTATGAAAATCGCCAGTACTGGTGTCTAGACCACTGAAACTGTTTACCTTTCACATAGTTAAAAAAAAACATGTGCTTGTCTATTTAGGAGAAAGAGAAAATGCATGAAACAGGCTGGCGGATGTGCCCTTCTTAATCTATAGTAGGTGGGTCATATGGTGCTGCAAAGGTGCCATTAGTTAATGTGGCAGTAAATTGACCGTGTCTTGATGTGCAGGGGCATGGGGTTCACTACGTATTAGAACGAGGGGTTAGGCTGAGGAGATAACGGGGAAGTTCTTTGACTCTGGAAGACCAGAAAGTGGATACCATCATCTTGACTCCCTTGTGCGTCAAAGCCCCTGATCACGTCCAAGTACTCAAGGTATTTCGGCACTTTAGATGGTTTGGCATCGGTGTATGTGTGCTCTGCAACACCCACGCAATTATTGTGTTTGTCTTAATTTAACCTGAAACTATAGTTTTTCTGCAATAATTACTTTTCTTTTCAACTGATGTGCTTTTTTCTGATCATTTATCCAGCCAGCAAATCACCAGTGAAAAAAGAAAGAACAAAAGAAAAAAAAATGAACTGCATACTGAGCTTTCGTGCAGGAGCCCAGTGTATCATGCACAGAAAATGAAACAAAATGTAATTTTACATATTCAGTATCAGATGTGCGGGTCACCTACATTACGGAGAGCAAACTAGAACCTTTGATATCTCGCTTCTTCTTTTATGTACACTCTGATTTCAATTATTAAAAGCACCTTTTGTAAGGGAGGAATGTGCTACCTTTATTCATTATAAATATATCTGATGAAGCGCCCTAAAATAGTCCAATAATTTTCCCGGAACAATGGCAGAATTTTAAAATCCATTCCAAGGAGACGTTTGATAAGAGCGTTAAGTTGATTACTTTCTCAGCCCAGTGTCCTTTTGGCGGATAAGCTCCCAATCTCCCTGCTTCACATTGTTTTATCTATGTCAGCTGGACCTGTTCCAGTCAATGTCAATTTTTTGCTGGCATAGAGGCGGGGTCAGCCTAGCAGGAAAGAGAGGAGGTGGAAAAAAACATCTGAGAACTGTGCTGGAGATCAAAGGTCTGCAGCCAGCATTTCAAATTAAGAATTCTACTGACAGGAATTGCAAAGAAAATCCTCAAAAACCTGTTCGCCTTTCATTAATCACAATCACCAGGAACTTGTCTCTGATCTCTCTCCTTTGCCTGCGAAAAGGGTTGTTTCTTCTCAGACTTGGCCAGTGACGGTCTTTGCCCTGTGAAAAAGAAGCCCTGAGATTTGCATTTAGCAAGGAGAGAAATGCTTTCATATTGGTCCACCTTAAGACGGTTCTGAATTTTTTAAACAATTTAAATAATTTCATTCTATATTAATATCACTTTTAAGTCCGTAGTTATGCATGATGAATCTTGGGAGAGTTTAGCATGGTTTTATTTTGGGATGCTCCATGCACCTTCACAGCACGATCATCTTTAATGGCTTGGTTGGCCTTACAGGACATGGGGTAAAATCTTAGTGGCCGTAGGACTGAAGGACGCCTTCTCTCTTGCTTGAGCCAGGGGTTCAGTGGACCTTTTAGCCCCACTCGCCCTGGAGCATGGATTTCAAGCTTCCGATTTAGTTATGCTTCGACAGCCTATCACCTTTTAGCTAGGTTTTAGAAGTTTGTGCTTTCAGATGAATAATGTAGCCACATTTCCAAAAGACGAATTCTTGAAGTGTGAGTGTGCACCCACTTATCCCCAAGGAGAAAGATGAGCTCAATCACTGCTTCCCCTTGATGCAGTATGTAACTGATTGGAAAACATCTTCCAGGGTTATTTTGATCTTCTAGTCCAGTCCTTTCATTTTGTGGAATTAATCACCATCTACATTCCAAGCCCAGGGCTCATATTTAAAGTATTAACAACGGAGAAAAAAATGGAACAGCAATCCAATTTGTGAGTAGGTAACGCTGTCCTTTTGGATGGGACTTATATAGACTGTATTTTGCTGATAAACCATATATCCTGGGTGACGTGGCCAGGGCGCCCAATACGATGGCTGTGTAGAGAAGGAGCTCCAGGCTCTTTTTCCGTAATCCACCTCAACCCTTTAACAACTGGTGGTTCCAGCACAGAGTTGTTTACTGCAAGGAGGCCGGGGACTTTGGTGGCAGCTCTCCCTGGGGGCGCACACACCATACCACTCCTTTGGCGCGCTAGAGGGGGATTATGAGGAGGGCTGACATCAGGCCATCGCACCTAGTCCAGTCTGTAGCTGTCATGCGCAGGGACCCCGGAGGCAAGCCAAGGGTGGTGGGGTCCTTTCACAGTCTACCCTGGTGACTGGTGAGGGCAAGGGCCCAACTGAGGGTCAGAAGCCTCCACTGTAAGAGCTGTGGGGTGCTCATGTGACGGGCTCCACCACTCCCACTCGCCTCTCCCCAGTGCCCCCAGAGACACTGCCAAAAGACTTCAACTCTGCCTGCAGCATTGGGCCCTACTGGATGTATGGTGACTCTATTACCCAGGCATCAAACTCTATTGCTTCTATTCTCTGGTTCAAAGGGTCTATGTCTGCTTAGATCACATAGTTTGCTCACACTCCATCTGCTCCTTCATATCCATGTAGGACTGCCTTGGTAGGGAAATGTACCATCATAATCCCATACTGCTAGGCCTTCAATGGGGTAGTAAGTTGGCCCCCATTCCCACATGGTCGCTACAGCCCTCCACTCTAGAGGACCTTTCATTCTGGTCGACATTAGCTAGTGCGATCCAGGATGTTTTTTTAACTCAGTGAGGGCTCAGTCTCCTCCTCGGTGACAGAGTGGTAGACCTTTTAGTTGGTCATCTGAGGGGAGAGCAGGTGAGCGGGAATATATAGATATGGAGAGGTGGGCAACCCAGGACCCTGAACCCATGCCATCTGTGGCTCGCCTCCAAGAGAGCGAAACCCAGCTACTTGAGCACCCTAAGTGTCTAGACTACTCTGCATACTCTGCCAGGATACATTTGGACGGGGTCAAGTCAGGCCGCTCTCTGGCCTGGCTGGCCAATAGGGATACTAAGCAACTTCCACTGACAGAAGTCTGAGGCCCAGAGGGGAGGCTCATTCACTCCCAACAGGAAATACAAAATGCCTTCACCTCATACTATGCTGACCTCTGTCACCCTCCATCAGAGTACGCTCTCCTGGACCTCCAGGCTTTTCTAGGGCCAGCCCCTCTCCCTGGGTTGACTCTGGAGGAGCAAGGGGATCTGGAGACTCCTTTCACAGTCCAAGAGCTAAAGACAGCAATTGTAGCACTGACTACAATGCACAATCCACAGGCCAGCTCCCTCCTTATGTTACTGCAATACCATTACTGTAAACTTCACACTTGTAGAGCACACTACTCAGCTGTTAGGGTCTCAAGGAACTGTATGAATACCGCTGTGGAAACCCTCCTGGCTTTTCCCTGTGAGGTGCCCACTCCTGGACAGCCCCAGAGTAAAGCCAGGCATCCAAGCACTGCGAGGACTGTTGTGGAGATTAAGCAAGCTATTGCCCAGAGTTACAGAGTGGGACCCATTAATTAGATTAGGCACTGACAGGAATAATTATTTGGTCCAAGGGAATTGAGCCCAAGACCCACTGAGGTGGGAATGGAACTCTGGTCCTGGGCCAGATCTCTGCATCAGGGTCTGCCGCTCTAACCATTGTGCCACACTTCTCCACTCAGATTCCTGACTCTGATGGGCCACCTCACTTACCCACGATTACAGGTGGGTGAAGGGAACCAGGGTTTACCAGCATAGGAGACCTATTTCTCAATGGACAACTGCTGACATTCAAAGCATTGAATGAACAATATGAGGTCAGTGGTAGCCAGTTCCTCCTCTATGCCTTCGTGAAGGGTGCAATTGGTGATTTCTTGGCAATGCATGGGGCTGAAATCGCCACACACAAATTGATGCAAACATTACATAGCATGGGTACGGGTCACAAGTAGGCTAGCTGACTCACCAAGGCCCTCACAGCTCACACACAGACATACTTACAATCCATAAGGACCAGTGGGAAATCGAATTTGACAGGCAGCTCCACAACAAGGAATGAGAAACATCCTTAGTCTACCCACATAATGTGACCCACAACTCCCATTTCAAACTCATTCAATTTTCTGTACTCCACCGATCATAGTGGTCCTGTAAATGGCTAGCCCACATCTTCCCAGGTGCCTAGGACACTTGCACCAGATGCAGTGCCCCGGGAGCGGACCTAAGACATGTATTATGGGGAGTGCCAACACATACGTATGTACTGGACTACTATTCATTCCCAACTAGATCAATTGACAAGCATGCAGGGCACCTAATTCGGAGAAGTGGGAGTTCAGGGTATATATGCCAGGTCATGTAACTGCAAAATCATGATACTCTTTCTTGACTTACCCCTCATCATTGCTTAAAAAAATATCATAGCACATTGGAAATATGCCGCTCCCCCGAGTGTTGTTTACTCTTACATTTTTGGCCCAGTCTTGCCTCCCTTTTCCCCCATTCCTACCCCCACTTCACAATCCCACACCTTTCCTGGTACCCATATCCTACATTTACCAAACAAGTGAGCAAGTTTATATGTTCTGCGGTCCCATTCAAACTGTATTGATTACGAGTGAGATGAAAGTTGTAAAATGCTGACGCATTCTACATGCGAAAGCTTGTAAAATGTGGGATCTTTTTTTGGATTCATTCTCTCAGAAAAACCTAATAAATAAACACGATAAAAAAAACCTCTAAACTATTATGTTTTTTTTCCACCTGCTCAAAGCTCCTGTTCTTCGTCTGATCTTTCAAAGACTTTGGGCCAAACTGAATGCAATAGAATTAGAGGAATGCCTCTCAGGACTCAACCCTCGCTGTGTCTACCCTTGTATGAGGCAGAAAAGCAAATTAATTCCAGGATTTAAGACTCCTTGTATACACTGATTCCCTTCAAATCATTTATAGGTCACATACGTTTGCCTTCCGGCCCTTGGTTTTCATGACTACACAAACTTAAACACCACTGTAAACAAGCAGGGAGAGCGCGCATAGCGATTATTTGCCTACCAAAGGTCTGCAACATCGTTCACTTTGAGTCGGCTTAAGTTAAAATAGGAAAATATTTCAAATTGTGAATTATGTAGCTAATCCTACATGCTGTAACAACTCAGTTAATCCTTCCCAATCCTGATAATTTATCTCAGTGTTTCCATGACAAAATTGCACAAACATGCAGCTCCTGACACCACATCTTTTCACATTTCATCCATATGTCAATCCTCCAATGCAACTTTTGATGGGCCATTTCTATACTCCTTCTATTCACTCTCATAGGACACTAGGCTAAGTCATATTTCAGCTCTCATATCAGGACCTCTTTTAGACCCCTTACCCAGTCTCAGCTAGCGACTTCGAAAACTGGTGGGGCGGCGGCGGCTGGGGCGGGGGAGGTATTGGGGGTGGAATAGAATAAAAATTAAAAATAAATAAAAAATGTTAAAAAAAACATGCTTGGACGTCACACCGCTCTCTGATGCTCTCCGCTGCACTGCAGGCTCCCAGCCTGCTCTGCGGCCAATCATGACGCTGCTCAAAGCAGCCTTATGATTGCCTGGAGTGCCCTGGCTGGGCGCTCCAACACAGACTGGGAGCCTGGGCTGGCTCTTTCCAACTTAGCAACACAGTGCAGAGCTAGAGAGAGCCTTTTTGCGCATGTGTTTTTGGCAGGCCTGAGACGGCCGGCCAAACATACAGGCACACTGAGGATAGTGCTCTGTGCACTCCCCTCACGCTCGTCACCCCCAACATGGTTTATTATTGTTTTATTTTCAAACGTTGTGCAGCTCCTGCTGCTGGCGGGGGGGCTTGGGGGTTGACGCTCCTCCACCCTATGGGAGGAGCTGCCCCTGCCCTGACCCGCTAATATTTTTAAAAAAATTGGACCAATCTTAGTAATCTCTGTTTCTAGCTCTACCATTTCTCCTACCTGGAAACATGTGAAGATTATTCCTTTGTTGAAGAAGCCAATAGCTGACCCTGCAATTCTTAGCAACCAGCGTCCTTTGTCTCTTTTCTTCTTTCCCATCACATTTTTGAAAAATAAATTCCTGGTCAGATTTCTAAGTTTCTGGAAGCCTCCAAGTTGCTAGAGCCTAACCAATATGGCGTCCAATCATTTCATATTACCGAGTCTCAATTCTGGTTTGAGGCAATGGCACTGCAGTTTTGATACTTTTAACTATACCCACCGCCTTTGATATGATGTCACACTAAAACCTGCTCACCCATCTCTTTTCTGTTGGTCTTCGAGACCAGTCACTTGCCTGGATTACCTTTTATGTGACCAACAGGGCTCAATCTGTTCAGTCGCTCCCTTTAGAATTGTTCCTATGCCTCGTTTACAGAGAGTTCCACAGGACTCTGCACTCCGCCCTACACTGTTTAACGTTTATGTTTCATCACTGGTGTTAACGCGTCCCTTTATGTCAATTTTATACACATTAGGACTCGTTTTAGGCCAATTAATCTTTTGACCCAGTGGTGAGACACCGCAGGACGAGATAACTGATCAATATGTCAAGCAATACATCAATAATGTCATCGATATTTATCACCACAATGCACCTTACTTTAGATAAAGACATTAATAACTTGGCGCAACCATGACCTTTCAGTCATGAATAACCACACCTTCTGGTAGAATTTCATTAAGTTTATTCCCTATTGATTACAATCTACTAGCAGAGGGGTCAATCTCAACACCAAGAAACAAAGGAACATAGGGGGTCATTCTGACCCTGGCGGTAAAAGGCAGTTACCGCCGGTCAGAAGACCGCCATAACACCGCTGCGGCCGCGGTAACCCGCCAGGGTCATTCTGACCCACAACTGCCAAACCGCCAAAAATCCGACCTCCACTGAAGGCCGCCACATCAGCGGTCAGCGATAAACTGGAGATGACCAAACCTCCACCGTCACGCCAACAGAAATACGCCCATGCCATTACGACCCACCAATCCACGCGGCGGTCTTTCAACCGCGGTATCCCATTGGCGGTTCACACCGCAGCGGTCAAAATACACACACCTTTACAAAACACAGCCACATTGGATAATTCAAAATACACACACCTGATACACATACAAACACATACACATACACATACACATACAAACACCACTCCCACACAATCAATACGATACAAAACACACACCCACATCACCCACAAACCACAAGGCGCAATACACAGAGAGAGAGCACAGGGAACGCAAACCACAACACACACAGGAACCCAACATCATCCCCCACACTACATCTACGCACAAAACACCACACACCACTACACTCATCACCACAAACACCACCCCACACCTCATCCACACCACCCCATGGCACCCCAAAGACACCCCAGGTTCTCGGACCAAGAACTCAGGGTCATGGTGGAGGAAATAATCAGGGTAGAGCCCCAGCTCTTCGGCACACAGGTGCAGCACACCACAATAGCCAGGAAGGCGGAGCTATGGCAAAGGATCGTCGACAGGGTCAACGCTGTGGGACAGCATCCCAGAAATCGGGAAGACATCCGAAAGCGCTGGAACGACCTACGGGGGAAGGTGCGGGCGATGGTGTCAAGACACAGCATCGCTGTGCAGAAGACTGGCGGCGGACCCCCACCCGCTCCACCCGAATTCACAGCATGGGAGCAAGAGGTCTTGAACATCCTGCATCCTGAGGGCCTCGCTAGAGTAGGCGGAAGAATGGACTCTGGTAAGTCTAATCTCAACTACTTCCCCCCCTCCAACCACCAGCATGCCAACCCCCACCCCCACCCTCACCCCCAACCCCCCAGCACATATCCTCCCTGCTAATGTCTCACCAGCACAACCCACCCAAACCAACACCAACCCCTGAATGCCAACACAAACCATGGACACCCATCACCGAAGCATGACCACTGCACATACCCATCCCCCCCCCAAACCACCCTCACAACTCCTCCCACAAGGGAATGCCAGCACTGGGGGACAAGGGCACCCACAATTCGCACGCCATGGCACACAGAGAAGCAATAACCATACTCTTTTACCCCTGCAGGGCCCGAACGCCAACACACCAGGCCGGAGGGTCCAGAAATGTCCATCCCACCCCCAGAACAGGCCCCCAGTGATGACAGCAGCTCTGTCGACCTAGAACCTGATGACCAGCCCGGCCCATCGGGGACCTCTAGACAGTCGGTTCCCCTCAGGCAACCACAGGCCACAGCAGACCTACCCCCCTCTGGAAACCCCAGCACAGCACCCACCCAGCGGGCCCATGCCTCTGTCTCCAGGACAGGTCAAGCAGCGGTGTGTCTACCACTACAGGGCACCCAGGGCAACCCACCACCCCAACAACAACAGGGACCTGGGGGCAGTGGTAGTGGGCACACCGTCCAGGGGACAGAGGCCCAGGAACAAAGGGGAACTGGGAGGGCCGCTGTGCGACAGAGGGAGGACAGGCCTAGGGAACCCACTGTCCAAGAGGCCCTCACCACCATCATGGGAGCATACCACCACTCCCAAGAGACGATGGCGACGGTCCTGGCCAGGTTCCAGGAGATCCAGGCCATGCAGGAGGGCCAGTACATGGGGTTCCGGGAAGAACTGCGCAGCATCAGTTCCGCAATGGGTACAATCGTGGTGGCACTCAACCAGATTGTCACCACATTGCGGGACCATGTGGCCCCCCAAAGGGCCCCTGCCACTAGCATGGAGGAAGAACAGCCCACCACCTCCGCCAGCGCTAGTGGTCAGGAGGCCCCGACACAACAGCAACGACCCACCCGGACCCCACCCCCTGCAGAACATGAACCACCCCGCAAGAAAGGCCTGAGATCGAGGAAGAAGACAGAGTAGGATGTCAAGACCCCCGCCATGCACGGATCCCCCCGGATGTCATCCCACTGTCCCACTTGTTCACCCTGTCCAACCTTGAACTGCCCCTGCTCCACCTTCCACAGGCATATGGACAATGCACCTGTGCGAACGTGAGTCTGGACTCTGCCATGGACATGCCTCCACCATCACCCATCACCCTTTTTGAACTATACACCAATTTTTGCACTTCAATAAACACAATTATTGCACAAAAACCATCAGGAGTCTGCTATTTATTTTTCGAAACCAAATGTATTCGATATAACCAACCAAAAATGTCCAAATACATTGTGATGACAACATACCAGTGACACACAGCGGTAGTCCATGGGGAAATAAACCAGAGGGCACTCCGTGGGGACCACATCACTGAAATAGGAAGGCAAAATCACAACTAAGTTACCATACATTGGGGTGAAAGGTCAGACAGTAGAGAGCCAGTACTGTTACAGATATAATAAAATGCAGGAGTAGATTCTTACCTGTGTGTTACTGGAAATACTGCAGTATCACTCTGTCCCTGTTGTCTGTGTCGTCCTCTTCGTCTTCCTCCTCTTCACTCTCCGCAGGCTCCACAGCGGCCACAACACCACCATCTGGACCATCCTCCTGCAGGAAAGGCACCTGGCGTCGCAAAGCCAGGTTGTGAAGCATGCAGCAGGCCACGATGATATGACACACCTTCGTTGGTGTGTACATTAGGGATCCAACTGTCATATGCAGGCACCTAAACCTGGCCTTCAGGAGGCCGAAGGTCCGCTCGATCACCCTCCTAGTACGCCCATGGGCCTCATTGTACCGTTCCTCTGCCCTTGTCCTGGGATTCCTCACTGGGGTCAATAGCCAAGGCAGGTTGGGGTAACCAGAGTCACCAATTAGCCACACACGCTGTCTCTGTAGCTGTTCCATCACATAAGGGATTCTGCTATTTCGCATGACGTACGCGTCATGCACTGACCCTGGGAACTTGGCATTTAAATGGGAGATGTACTGGTCAGCCAAACAGACCACCTGGACATTCATCGAATGATAACTTTTTCGGTTCCTGTACACCTGCTCATTGTCTTTGGGGGGGACCAAAGCCACATGGGTACCATCAATGGCACCAATGATATTGGGAATGTGTCCAAGGGCATAGAAATCACCCTTCACTGTAGGCAAGTCACCCACCTCAGGGAATATGATGTAGCTCTGCATGTATTTCATCAGGGCAGACAACACTCTGGACAATACCTTTGAAAACATAGGCTGAGACATCCCAGATGAAATGGCCACTGTAGTTTGAAATGATCCACTAGCCAAAAAATGGAGTACTGACAGCACCTGCACTAGAGGCGGAATCCCTGTGGGTTGGCGGATGGGTGACATCAGGTCTGGCTCCAGCTGGGCACACAGTTCCTGTATAGTGGCAGTGTTGAGTCTGTAGGTGAGTATGACATGTCGTTCTTCCATTGTCGACAGGTCCACCAGCGGTCTGTACACGGGAACATTCCTCCGTCTCCTCGCAAGTCCCAGCGGATGGTGCCTAGGAAGGACAACATGGAGCACAGAGTCAATCAACCCACAGGTAAGTTCCCACAGCCTGCACAGTACACGAATCTCTCTGGATTGAATAGCTTGTATGAGTGTCGATGCAAGGCCTAGCCATGTGTGACGCAGTGGGAATTAAGCCATGTGGGCCCTTGAAATGGCGGCTGCCTGACCTGTGAAGTGTGACAATGTGAAGTGAGGTCATTGCGCTGGCGTGGCACGCCGTGGCGGTAGGCGGTCGAAGACCGCGGCGCAAAGCAGCATTGGTTAACATTGAACCCTATGGGTTTCAGGAGCCAATGACGATATGCGCCGGTGGTCGCAGTACGCACCGCCGCGGTACGCACCGCCGCGGGCGTGACCACCATTTTCTCTCTGCTTAATCACACGAGACCTGACCATCCACAGGAGAGGACCTATACTGCAAGTGCTGCTGTGACCTCGGTCTGGAAGTGACAATGGCTGCTGCGACTGGGGAAAGGGCCCCCGCCTTCAGTTCCGAAGAGTTGGAGAAGCTCGTGGACGGGGTCCTCCCCCAGTATGCGCTACTCTACGGTCCTCCAGACCAACAGGTGAGTACACGGGGGCCAATGCATAGTGGGCAATGCCTGTGATGAGTGGGGTGGATGTACGGTGGAGGGGAGGGGAGCGAATTACGAATGCATGGCACGACAGATGAGAGCATGTGCCACCTGGCAAGTTTGGGGAGGGGGGGCCACTCACATCGAGCATGCAGAAAAGTGATGATGTTTCTTTTCCCCCCCTGTACATGTCACATAGGTCAGCGCCCATCAAAAGATCGATATTTGGTGTGCCATCGCCAAGGACGTCCGGGCCCTGGGGGTCCACAACAGACGGGGCACCCACTGCCGCAAGAGGTGGGAGGACATCCGCCGCGGGAGCAGGAAGACCGCCGAGGCTCTGCTGGGGATGGCCTCCCAACCTAGGAGGGGTGCCAGTCGTACCTTGACCCCCCTGATGTCCCAGATCCTGGCGGTGGCCTACCCAGATTTAGATGGGCGCTTGAGGACATCACAGCAGACACAAGGGGGTGAGTAACAGCACATTCAGCTAAATTTGCGCGCAGTGGAGGTGCCTGGGTGGGGGAGGAGGGCTGTGGGTATCCCTAGGCCAGGGCGATTTCTGTAGGCTAGGCCCCTCCGTGAGGTATGGTCCTGTGCCCCCACCCCCACCTCTGTAGGGTGCCCAGTAACGCTATTCATGGACCTGTGTATTCTGTGTGGGCAGTTGTCGCCCATAGGCTTGTAGGGCATGTCCCAGGGAATGAGTAGTGTACCCCAAGTGCGCAGCGTAGTGCAGGGGGCTTCTGTGTCTGTCCTCTCCGCCAACAGTGTCCCCAATGCATGCACTCAACTTGTCTTTATTTCTCCATCCCCCCCCCCCAATTTCTTTGTTTTTCGGTGAATGTGTGCATTAGCATCATCAGGCGGAGGAGAAGTGGCATCGGCGCAAGAGGGAGCTGCATCTCACATGGCCCCGGAGGGCCATGCAACGGACGCCGACATGACCAGTGAGACGGAGGGCGAGGGGGGCTCCACCACGGGGACCCGTGCTGACGTCAGTGACACCGACACGTCCTCGGATGGGAGCTCCCTTGCAGCGGCGGCAACATCCGTGCCCACCGATACTACAGGTACAGCCGCCACCCAGCGCACCAGCTCTGCCCTCCCAGCAGCCCCTCGGCCTTCGGCCCGTGCCCGCACGGCCAGGAAGGCAGCCATCTCCTTCGCCCCAGGCACCTCAGGCCCTGCCCCAGTCACCCCTGCTGCCCTCAGTGAGGAGGTCATTGACCTCCTGAGGACCATCCTTGTTGGGCAGTCTACCCTTTTGAATACCATCCAGGGTGTGGAGAGGGAGGTGCATCAAAGCAATGCATACCTGGAGGGCCTTCATTCGGGTCAGGCTGCCCATCAGCAATCGTTCAACGCTCTGGCCTCAGCACTGACGGCAGCGATTGTCCCTGTCTCCAGCCTCCCTCTTCTAACTCCCTCCACCCAGTCCCACTCCCCTGTTCCTCTGCCTATCCCATCCACACCTACAGACCAGCCTGCACACACCTCAACACCCAAGGGAAGCTCATCCAGACATAAGCACCACAGAACACACAAGCATTCACACAAGCAACATACAGATGCAGACATGCCAACAGCCACTACCTCCTCTGTGTCCCCCACCTCCTCGTCTCCCTCGTCCCTCCCTGTGACGTCTACACTCACACCTGCATGCACACCACCATCAGCCAGTACACCCATCACCAGCACACCCTCCACACCAGTCCGCACACGTGCAGTCACCACCCCCACTGCCATGTACACGTCCCCTGTGTCCTCTCCCAGTGTGTCTGTCACCTCCGCTTCCAAACCACACAAACGCAGGCAGGCACCCAACCAACAGCCATCCACCTCACGTCAGCCTCCAACCCAAGCACCTGCACCCAAAGACACCAGACTTGACTCTCCTACAACCACATCCTCTTCCTCCACTCCCATACCCACTCCAGCTACCCTTCCCATGGCTCCTAAAAAACTAATCCTCTATAAACTGGACCTCTTTTCCTCACCTGACCCACCCCCTCCATCTCTTAAGAGTTCCAAAAACACCTCAGCCACCACCAGCCCAGCAACTCCCAAGAACGTCGTGGCTGGTTTTTGGAGTCCGCCTTTTCCTTGTGCAGGGACATCGGCCAGCAGCAAAGGCACAGCCGCCCCCCCCCCTGGGAAGAGGAGCAAAAAACTGAAGGGCAGGCGCAACAGGCCTGATACGCCTGCCCCCAAGGAGGGTAGCCTTGCACCGTCACCTGCCACATCGGGTAAGGGAGCCAAGGGCCACGGAGAGTCTGCCAAGGAGGGCAAGGGCAGCAAAGCGCAAAAGGCAGGGAGCAGCCGACCTGGCCATGAGGGCCCCAACAGCCCCATTCCGGGGGTATCGGAGGAGACCCAGGGCCCCAGGACTCCATCACAGGAGGGCCCCGCAACGGAAAGGTCCGATGCTGACTGAGCAGGAAGTATTGGCCAGGTGTGGTTCACTCGAAACACAAGACAGGCACCGCTGAACAGGGCCCCGCCGTGAAGGGCACCGCTGAACAGGGCCCCGCCAAGACAGGCACCGCTGAACAGGGCCCGCCGTGAAGAGCACCGCTGAACAGGGCCCGTCGTGAAGAGCACCGCTGAACAGGGCCCCGCCGTGAGAAGCACCGCTGAACAGGGCCCCGCCAAGACAGGCACCGCTGAACAGGGCCCGCCGTGAAGAGCACCGCTGAACAGGGCCCCGCCGTGAGAAGCACCGCTGAACAGGGCCCCGCCAAGACAGGCACGCTGAACAGGGCCCCGCCGTGAAGAGCACCGCTGAACAGGGCCCCGCCGTGAAGAGCACCGCTGAACAGGGCCCCGCCGTGAGAAGCACCGCTGAACAGGGCCCCGCCAAGACAGGCACCGCTGAACAGGGCCCCGCCGTGAAGAGCACTGCTGAACAGGGCCCCGCCGTGAGAAGCACCGCTGAACAGGGCCCCGCCAAGACAGGCACCGCTGAACAGGGCCCCGCCGTGAAGAGCACCGCTGAACAGGGCCCCGCCGTGAGAAGCACCGCTGAACAGGGCCTCGCCAAGACAGGCACCGCTGAACAGGGCCCGCCGTGAAGAGCACCGCTGAACAGGGCCCCGCCGTGAGAAGCACCGCTGAACAGGGCCCCGCCAAGACAGGCACCGCTGAACAGGGCCCCGCCGTGAAGAGCACCGCTGAACAGGGCCCCGCCGTGAAGAGCACCGCTGAACAGGGCCCCGCCGTGAGAAGCACCGCTGAACAGGGCCCGCCAAGACAGGCACCGCTGAACAGGGCCCTCCTGTCAAGCACCACTCCGCTGGGCCCTCCTGTCAAGCACCGCTCCGCTGGGCCCTCCTGTCAAGCACCGCTCCGTAGGGCCCTCATCTCAAGCACCGCTCCGCTGGGCCCTCCTGTCAAGCACCGCTCCGCTGGGCCCTCCTGTCAAGCACCGCTCCGCTGGGCCCTCATCTCAAGCACCACTCCGCTGGGCCCTCATCTCAAGCACCGCTCCGCTGGGCCCTCCTGTCAAGCACCGCTCCGCTGGGCCCTCCTGTCAAGCACCGCTCCGCTGGGCCCTCATCTCAAGCACTGCTCCGCTGGGCCCTCATCTCAAGCACCGCTCCGCTGGGCCCTCCTGTCAAGCACCGCTCCGCTGTAATCCACCTGATGGACTGTGGCTTTGCACCCCCCAGGATGGCACAGTGGGCAATCCACCCACTGTAGAGACTTGAGAGACTGTGGCTTTGCACTCCCCAGGATGGCACAGTGGGCATGGAGGCCCTTCGTGGATCTGGCATCGTGGAGTCATGTGGCTGAGGTGCCCCCCCTTCCCCTCCCCCTGAGGTGCCAGTTTTTTATTTTTGTGATGCCCCAGCAGTGTTCTCTCCAATGGACTCGATCTCGTGTGTGGGCTTTGCCCATGTGTTGGTGCACATTGGCCCACGGACATTTGGACTTTGCAAAACTGTGCCAGACTTTTGCTACTCGTATATATATAGTTCTAGATGTGTATTAATTCTTTATATATTGGTAAGTTCGCTATACTTAATTATTGATGTAATATAGTTCTATTTTTACAATCATTGCCTTTTGTCTTTGCATGTTTGTTTTGGGGGTTTGGGGGTGTCACTCTGACTTTTCAGTCTGCATTGGTGTGTAGGTATTTCGGTGGGGGTGGGTGTGTGGCGTATGTGTGTGCCCGTAACCTTTCCTCCTCCCCTGTGTCGTAGGTGCAGTACTTACCGTTGTCGTCTGCGGCGACGTTCGTGATCCTGGAAGAAGAGCAGGAAGGCAATGGCTGGGAGGATGTGGAGTTCCGGTTCCATGCTGTCCCGATTCCGCGTGGAGTGTGTCGAGGTGAGCGTTTTCCATTGGCAATGTCTGTTTCCGCCGTGTTTTTATCGGCGGGGCTCCCGCCCGGAAAAGGTGGCGGATTGGTGAGTTGTGATAGGGTGGACGGTACATTGTCTGCCGCCTGTCTGTTGGCGGTGACCGCCGCGCTGTTTGTTTGTGCCGCCGTGGCGGTCGGAGTGTTAAAGCGGCGGCCTGTGTTGGCGGTTCCCGCCAGGGTCAGAATTCCATTTTTTGGACCGCCAGCCTGTTGGCGGGTTGGCCGCCGCTTTAACACTGACCGCCAGGGTCAGAATGACCCCCATAGTCATGATATGGTAACTGTTATAAGACTTCAAAAATGCCAAGATCACAAACATAAGAGCAGAGCATAAAGTAAACATAGATCAAAATACATAGGATACGTCTCAGTTCAGCATAGCACAATGTCAGTCTCGTCTATTTGTATCAGTCAGGGTGATCGCCTAACCTAACCGCTAATTAGCATCAGCATGTTGGACTTCATGCAAAATAATTTAGAACACCAATTTAGAAAACATCTAACTAAGATCTCTATCCAAAAATACAGCCGTTGGTACCTAGAAAGGAAAAGCAAATAGACAAATTACAATAGCATTGTCATAATTACCCTCCTCGGATTAAGTCAGCATACATGATCAGCCTTCGTCTTCAGGACATCAGTTAGATTGCCGTCAGTCTACTTCGTCTAAGGGACAGGGGACACTTCCCTCATAAGGAGGAAAATGTAAAGGGCAGTCTATGGGCAAAGATAATTTATTAAGTCTTCAATTGCCAAACAGAGTGACAGAGTTTCTAGATGCAATCGATATCATTCCCTACCTAGTTCTAACGACCCTTCTATGTCATGAGTTTTTATCCCTTTTTCGCAATACCTTCCCCCAAAATTCTATTGGATATTCGCTATACCCCATTATCTTCAACCTATCACATTATACATTAGGTAATCCAAATCGTCACCCCACGATAATTTATAACACTTTGATTGGTCTTCATAATTGACGTTTTCCGTAGGTGGCACATCGGGGGTTACTTCATCCTTTGGCACGTCTTTCGGGTCATGAGCTTCTTTATCCACGGTTAAATGTCCTGTGCATTCTTTGGTATACTTTTGTTTCAAATTTGTATAAAACTTATACTAAGGCAGCTAACATGCAGATGGGAACAAGATGAAGTTAGCTACATAAAACAAAGGAAAAGAACAAATGCTGGGTCATGGCCCTTTGCGAGTCAGCACACTGGAAAAACAGAGAAAAATACTTTAATATGAGAGCTAGGCAGCTAAATCTGCAGCTCACGCTAACTTAAGGCCTATGAGTTTTAAATGCAATATTATAAACGCCAATATAAGCTCGAGTAATTATGATGCAAGCAATCACTTTTATAACTAACATTAGTTCATACACAATGGTATTTCTGTGTTCTATTGACATGATTCGAATACACGTTAAGCAACTATTATTCATTTTTGTTTTCTATGCAGCATTGTTAGGCATTTATATAACATTTCACGTTTATCACATGTAATATTTAAACTACGCTCTCTCAGTCCCACCTCTGATGACGCTCGTCATCACAACCTTTCACCCTTTGACCTTTCATGTTTTTAATTTTTCACCTTGCGCATAATACGCATTTCAACATCTTGTCCTTTATGTGAACTTTCCCATATTTCATTGAAAATTTTCTCTCTTTCACTTTCTTCGTTCCTTCTGGTTCTTTTAGTCCAATTTCTTTTTATTTTGTCATTAATTTTGCATGCCCCCCATAATCCTAACAGACAGACTAGAACAATTAATAAACCCATCAAAATATTTGCAAGTACCCCATTCCAAATGTTGGTAAACCAGCTCCCAATTCTGGCAACTCCCTTTCCAAATTTCTCCCAGACGCCAAGTTCTTTCAAATCCTTCAAATCTGTACTATCTCTAGTAAGGTTAGTAAGCATACTTCTAATCTTTTTACTGTTATCTGGAATGAATGAACAACAATGACGCTCATTGAGCATCTTGTAGACTCCTCCACTCTTAGCTAAAAGAATGTCTAAAGCAAGCCGATTTTGAAGAGTCATAGCTCTTTCTGCAGCAAGTTCAGTATCCATCAGGAGTATAGCCCCTGTAAAATGTGTCAACATGTTATCCACTATAGTGGACAACTTTTGAATCTTCATAGAGTTCAAGATAACCCCTACTGAAGGGATTATAGCTCCAAATATCACCAATGACAGCCGTCACTGATTCTCGTTTTTGTCTGGGATGTTGTAATTCAGACGTCTTAGGTATCTGTTTTAAGTCATCAATTTGGTAAATCTTTGGGAATACTATTCCCAAATAACATGTCCCATACCATCCCTTAGGGAGACGGTAATAAGCATTTAACCCACAGATGTAATAGATCCCAGGGATCGCTGGGTCTTGTCCATTTAGCATAAAGGTCCATTTACTCTGAAACAAAAACACATGCCTGCATTCACTCGTTCCCACAAACAAATTGTCCTGCTCGGATTTTGGCCTATATATACAAAGCCTACCTACATGTAATGCATCTCTAGCTAATTTGCCTTGTGTCTTGATTGCAGTGTAAGCATAATCATTCGCGTATGTACGTTTCTCTAATCCTTTTTCTAATCTTTCTTTCAGTGCTTTGCGTCTATCATCTGTGTGATCTAAAAAGCTTTTCTCTACAGGCGATAGTAAGCAAGTCAAATTATTGCGGAGTGCGTAGGCAGTCCCAAATGTAAGCGTCGGCTCAAAAAATCCCCTAACTATTTGAAATCATGTTCCTTAGCCAACTTGTTTAAAAATTCAATCACAGGCACAAAAGAAAACACAACATCCAAGTTTGAATAAAAATATTGCACATGCTCTTGATTATAGAATCTTGTTAATAGCAACCTACAACTAATCCCATAAGTTAAAGGGAGGCTATGATAAGTAACTCCCTCCTGCACAGATGAAGGAATCTTAGTGCACACATAACAGTCTTTCGCATCCATAGTCTCCACATATTCATTTAGCAAGCGATAGAAGACATTAGTAGAAAGTTCCCCCTTTGAATTAGTTCCCTCATGCATATGTCTTGCATCCTGCTCAAATCTTTCCCATGGTGTTAGTGTGGTAGTTTCAGGTTTTAAGGTAGCATTAATGGTTTCTTTCTCTATCCATGGCATTCCTACAATCACTCCCACAATTATCAATGCGCACACAACATCTATTATAAGCCCTAGCCAACCACACACTTTACTTCCCTTCCTACTACTTCTATTATTAGCCATGTCTGTATAGAATCAGATAGAAAAGCAACAATCAACTAGAGGATGGTTCAACTCTCTGGCTTTCTGCATGTATTTACAGCTTCTTCACTCACTCCAGGACCCCTTTGTCAAATCAGGTTAGCAGCTTGTCGTAATCGAGTTTCTCAATAGTCAAATCCGGTTTTCAGTGTCACTTTAGGTAATTTATAAAGTCTCTCTTTTCTTTCAATTTTTCTTTTCCCAGTTTCAAATTTTAACCAAGCTTTCCTCAGATTGGTTCAAGTACCGTAGTATTAGACTGGTACTTCTCGATCAAAGCAGAAAGCTAGGAATTCTTGTTGCCATTCAGATGTTGTAGCATACACCCATTCAGGACCTGTATATCTTCTGTTTGCGATTCTTTTTCTTTTAAGCCTTCATTCACCCTGTTGTTCTCCTTCACTTAGATCTTCCACTTGAGATGTATCGTTTTCTTCTAATATTGTGTCATTTGATACGTCTCTTATCTTGAAGAGTGGTTTATCTGGCCAATTGTCTCCTCTATGCGTCCTTTCTTGATGTGTCCTTTCAGGACGCTGGGCAGCACCCTCCTCTTGTGATATGGTGTTTTCTCTTGATGGACCTGCAGCTGGCTCAGGAGACTCAGACATATTCTGATTTCTCTCTACTATTTCTCCTCCTTCTTCTTCTTCTGGTTCTGTGCCGGGTTCAAGCTCTAACCCGTACTTGTCTACTTTTGGGAGAACTTCTTCTTGATTTAATTCTCCTGCCGCCTCTACTGAGATAGGCACTCTGTCACCTCTCTCGAACTCATTGACTGTTTGAGGGACAAGGCTGTTCTTAGTGGGCTCTCCAGTAGTCTCAGTTCCTTCTTGACTGTTCTCTGGCCCTGAGACTTCTCTATCTGAAGTTGTTGTGCCGGAAACTTCAAGTTCCTCTTCAACAGGACACATTACCCTTTTTGTATGACCGGCATGTATCCAGTTGGGAACTCCAGCACACTTTACAGCAGTAGTAGTCGTCAATATTACTTGATATGGCCCTTTCCAACGTGGTTCTAGACACGATTTTCTCACGTGCTTCTTGAAAACTACCCAGTCACCAGCTTGTAGAGAGTGGCGAGGTTCGCCGATCGGTGGCAATGTGTTAGCTTCCACCTGGTGAGAGAAAGAGCGAATCACATCAGCCAAACCTTTGCAGTAATCCAACACCATATCATCTGTAATATTTACTAGCGCATTTGCAGGTACTGCTGGTAATCTCATAGCTCTACCCATGAGGATTTCATGGGGGGATAGTCCAGTTTTCTTGTCTGGGGTATTTCTCATTGACATCAGCACTAGAGGCAAGGCATCTGGCCACTTCATGTTAGTTGCTGCGCACATTTTTGCCATTCTTGATTTCAAAGTACCATTCATTTGTTCTACTAGTCCTGATGCTTCGAGGCGGTAGCTACAATGCAGCTTTTGTTAGATGTTAAGTGCGGCACACAGGAGTTTAATCACCTCATTGTCGAAGTGTCTACCCCTATCTGATTCTATAGAAACCAGAAACCCGAATCTTGGTATCAGTTCCCTAAGTAGTAATTTTGCGACTGTAAGACTGTAATTTCTACGTGTGGGATATGCCACAATCCAATGACTGAAAACACACACAATCACTAACACGTACTTCAATCCCCCACAAACAGGCATTTCAATGAAGTCCATTTGCATTTTGTTAAATGGACCTCCAGCTCTCCCAATGTGGCTCAAAGTTACCACGGTTCCTTTTCCAGCATTCATCTGTGGACAGATGATGCATCTGTGACAGGCAATTTCTGCGGCATGTCTGAATTTTGGGTTAAACCAATCAATTTTGAATGACCTGATCATGGCATCTCTTCCCAGGTGAGCCTGTCCATGATAGAGTCTGGCGAATTGGGATAGAAGACTGTTTGGCAAAACTAATTTCCCTTCCTCTGACACCCATAAATCATCTGCCCTTTGTACACATTGCATTAGTTGCCAAGAGCGTTTCTCCTCCTTGCTTGCACGGCTCTGTAATGTTTTTAACTCATCTAATGTGTCAACTATCCGCAATGCTAGGTTCAAACATGTGTCATTTTCAGTTTGTGGTAACAATTCCCATTGCTCCTTGAACGATATACAGTTCAACGCACAAAATCTTGCGACTTGATCTGCATAACCGTTTCCCATGGACACAAAGTCTTGTGATCTCATATAAGCACTGCATTTCACCACGGCAATTTCAAGAGGTAACTGAATCGCATGTAAAAAATCCTTTATTTGTTCACCATTTTTGACAGGAGAACCAGATGAGGTCATTAAACCTCTCTGTGACCAAAGCTGGTCAAAATCATGTACAATTCCGAATCCATATCTACTGCCAGTATAGATAGTGACTTTCAAATTTACAGCTGCATGGCATGCCTTAGTAAGGGCAATCAATTCTGCCACTTGTGCAGAAAACACTTTTTTGAGCCAGGAAGCTTCAACGATACCAGCTATGGTACATACCGCATAGCCAGCTCTCAATGTTCCTGCAGAATCTCTTAAACAGGACCCATCGACAAACATAATGCAATAATTTTCTTTTAACTGTGTGTCCTGTATGTCTGGGCGAGGTTTGGTACACAGCTCTGTTACCTCAAGACAATCATTTTCAAATTCTTCCCCATTTTTGATTTCAGTATTTTCAGTAGGAAGTAAAGTTGCCGGGTTCAATACACTGCACCTCTTGAGCGTGACATTTGGTGACCCCAGTATGATCGTCTCATACCTAGTGAGACGTGCATTTGTCATGTGCTGAGTCTTAGTTCGAGTCAACAGAATTTCAACTGAATGTGGAACCATTACTGTTAGAGGGTATCCCATGACTATGCCTTCACATTGTATAAGGCTCTGACCAACTGCTGCAACTGCACGCAGACAACCCGGTAAGGCTGCTGCGACAGGGTCCAAGGTAGCTGAAAAATATGCTACAGGGCGATTTGCATCTCCGTGGACCTGTGTTAAGACAGACAAAGAACAAGCATCACGTTCATGACAAAACAACAGGAAAGGTTTCTCGTAGTCTGGCATTCCTAGTGCTGGTGCTCTGCACATGCATTCTCTTAATTCCATAAATGACTCATTCCCAAAAACATCCTGACATTTATTTTTGTCGTGGGGGGGTTAATTTGCAAAACAGCTGTTATTCTTTCCTTTGATATTCTCCTGGACCCCTTTTCAATCAAGTGTCCTAAGTATTTCACCTCCTTCTGACAATATTGTAGCTTTCTGGGTGACACCTTGTGTCCATTCTTTCCTAGATGATTCAGTAATGCAATGGTATCGTATTTACAACTGTCCCTTGTTTTGGACGCAATTAGCAAATCATCAATGTACTGCACAAGAGCTGAATTGAAAGGCAACACCAATGGTTCCAAATCTTTCTTCAATATTTGATTGAAGATGGATGGTGACTCAGAAAACCCCTGAGGAATTCTGCACCAACTGTACACCTTGTCCAGGAATTTGAAACTGAACAAAAATTGGCTGTCCTCATGAAGATGTATCGAAAAAAAGGCTTGTGATAGGTCTATTACGGTAAACCATTCAGCATCACAGGGGACCTGGAACATTATTACTGCTGGGTTGGGTACTACAGGGCAACATTTTATCACAATTTCGTTTATTTTTCTCAAATCTTGCACAATTCGAACTTTTCCACAGGGCTTCTTTAAACCCATTATGGGTGAGTTACATGGACTGCTCAAGACTTCTTTCAGAACTCCCTGCCTGAGAAAGTCTGCAATTATTTGTGACACTTCGATAAGAACATCCTGCGTCATGTGGTATTGTGGCACTTGAGGGAACACTGCATTTGGTTTTATCTGAACTTTGACTGGTTCTACCCCTTTTATTAATCCTACTTCTTTCCCGGTCAAGTCCCACACCTTTTCTGTTACTGTCCCTTGTAATTCGACAGGCAAGTCGATCAAGGTATGCATCGGGAATAGAGTAATCAGAGGGTAGTCTTCATTTGTTCCTGTTACTTCCTCTAGAAATTGGCTTTCATCTCCCTCATCATCACTATTTGTTTGTACTTCAATTCCGTCATTGGAACAGGTAATTGAACATTTTGTTTCACACAGTAAGGCGGTCATTCTGACCGCAGCGGTCGGCGGTCCCCGCCCGCCAAGCGGTTCCCGCCGAAAGACCGCACCGCGGTCAAAAGACCGCGGCGGTCATTCCGGCTTTCCCGCTGGGCCGGCGGGCGACCGCCAGAAGACCGCCGGCCGGGCCAGCGGGACAGCCCCTTCAACAATGAAGCCGGCTCGGAATTGAGACGGCGGAGTTGAAGGGGTGCGACGGATGCAGTGGCACCCGTCGCGATTTTCACTGTCTGCTAAGCAGACAGTGAAAATCTTTGTGGGGACCTGTTAGGGGGCCCCTGCACTGCCCATGCCAGTGGCATGAGCAGTGCAGGGGCCCCCAGGGGCCCCACGGCACCCGTTCCCGCCATCCTGGTTCCGGCGGTGGACACCGCCAGAAACAGGCTGGCGGGAAGGGGGTCGGAATCCCCATGGCGGTGCTGCAAGCAGCGCCGCCATGGCGGGTTCCCTGGGCCAGCGGGAAACCGGCGGGAAACCGCCGGCTCCCCTTTTCCGACCGCGGCTTTATCGCCGCTGTCAGAATCGCCCAGGAAGCACCGCCAGCCTGTTGGCGGTGCTTCCGCCGCACTCCGCCATGGCGGTCATGGACCGCCAAGGTCAGAATGACCCCCTAAGTCTCTTCCCAGTAGGGATACTGGGCTCGAGTCACATACCACAAATCTGTGTAGCCCCTGAAAATTGCCAATCTCAATTTGCACTGGATCTGTAATTGGGTTAGTCAGATACTGATTTGCTACTCCAACCATTCGTATGGTACGCCCTGAGAAAGGCAATGTTGGAACTTCTGCACTTCTAACGGTGGAACGTGTGGCTCCTGTGTCAACTAGGAATGAAACCTTATAACCCATTACTTTTCCTTCTACGTATGGGCCTCTCTGATCCACCTCTAAGGATGCTGCAAGCCTGCACTCCTCACTATCTGAGCTATCATCTGACCACTCCTCATTCATGCCATTTTCACCTCGTAGAGGGAACTGTTGCACAGTATTATTTTGATTCGTTACCTGGCCTGTGACCTGCTGAGGAAGCATCACCTGTTGCTGTCCCATCGGAGCCATTGGTAATTGCATTTGCTGTCTAGGCACCATAGGAATCTGCTGCTGCACTGGTTGCATTTGTACTGACTGAAAACACAGCATTTGCATCTGCTGCATGGGCTGTACCCCTTGCATTTGTACTAAATTGTTCTGAAAATTTGGGTTCTGATGTCTTATTTTTGGACCTCGTGAATTTTGTAATGTACCAACATTAGTGCTTTGCTGAACTGCACCATCCTGCACCATATTCGGGCACTCCCGTTTCCAGTGTCCCACGCCCCCGCACGCGTGTCATGGCGACATCTTTTTCGCCCCTTGAATGTCATTTTGAATTACAACTGTGTTCAAATCTGAACCGCGATTTACAAACCCTCTGCCTCGTCCTCTCGGTTGTGCCTGAAACACACCATTCATTTGCGGTTGCTGCTGTATCATCTGTTGAACTCCATTTCCCTGTATTCCAGCCTGTGCAGCCCTTATCTGCATCACCATCACCTTTTCTTTCAACTTTTTCTGTTTTAATTCTATCTCGTCACTACAGTACTTTGCATACTGCAACTCTTCATCAATCGGTTTGGCTTGCCAACAAATCAAATGATTCTTAATCATCTGGCTAACCTCTGGTCGCAACCCTTCAACAAATCTAAACACAAGGTGGTTCATATCCTTTGGTTCAGTAGTCTCAGTACCACTGTAGTGCTTAAACGCCTTTAGCAGCCTCTCGTAATAAGCATGTATTGACTCTTTAACCTCTTGAGAGGTCCAGTCGATTTTCTGCCAATCAGTCACCTTCGGCGACACCTTTTGTTTCAAAAACTCAATCACCTTATGATAATACTTCATCACCTCTTCAGAGGGTGCCCCGGTCACCTTATCTCTTGCCGGCTCCTTCGTCGGCCAATCTACCCCTCTCTTGCACTCGAGCCACAAATCAGGCGGAACAATGATCTCAAACAAGGTATTCAGGTCCTCCCAAAGACATTTCGCAAGTTTCACAAACCTATCTGTTTGCTGATACCACTCAATCGGCTTCTCTCTCAATCTGGGATAATCATTGGTAAAGGATAGGATGTCTCCCCTGGACCACGGTACATGAACCAGGACACCACCGGCTGTCTCTCTCATAGGTAATATTTTTACTGATTCCAAATCAGGTGAGGTCTTGGCTTGATTAGACCCTGGGCTGTCACCCTTTCCCTTATCTCTTTTCTTTGCCCATCGGCCTTCCCATTTCTCCAATGCACCCCAAATTTGTGCGCTTTGCAATAATTCTCTCAAATGTGCCTTCAGTCCTGCAGATCTCATGTGCTCAAAATCTTTTGAGTCAAAATCTAATCTGTAACTTCTTTTCAAATGCTTAGTGTTTCCGATATCGATATTGTATTTGTCTGCCAAGTTCGCTAATCTCTGATGTACTTTGCCTACTTCTTTGGTAATCTTAGGGCATAAGTATCTCAATTCTGCCTCTGTGTATGACTCCAATCTATTTACTCCCATTGTCCCTTCTACTAACTGAGCAGCTTCTGCCCCTAGTCTTACAAAATTCAGATATTCGTCTTGTTTTTCCTTCTCTGGTTCGACTGTAACCACTGCAGTCTTCTGTGAAGTATAAGTCTTTTCTAACCATTCATTTAATTGTTGAACTGTAAAACCCTGCAATGAAATGTTCCCTGCATGCATCATTGGGGAATGTGAGGTATTCGTACTCATTGTTTGTGGAGTTAAAACTCCTAAACCTGCTTGACGCATTGCTTCGAGGGGTGCTCCCACCGGACTAAGGTCCATTAAGGGCCTCGGCTGTTCAATCACTTGTTCTCCGGGGGCCATTACCTGTGGAATTCCCATAGACCCTCCTCTCATCGCCTCCTGAGTCATCACTCCCTGATCACACACACCTGTTTTGCCCAGTGCATACAATGGCACTGGTGGACCAACAGTAATGGGTAACAATATGGCGGCAGGTGTCTGACCCGGACCCAGACTTCTTGGAGCAGCAACTCCATAGGTCTGTTCTAATGTACCCAGAACAGGTACTAATGGTGGACCAGCTACAGGGTTGTACCCTTGTATCAGCTGTGGTTGTGGTTGGGATAGTAGTTTCGGAGTTGATTCAATCTGTATTAACTTTGGCTTTGTGTATATCGGGTCTGGCGGCACTATCAAATTTGTAGTTGTCCCAAGTACTGGGACATCTGGATAGATTCTCTGTATCTGCGGTGGAGGCTGCAACTGTATCGGTATGTCTGGTGCAGTGGGTACACTGACACCATTCTGTTTCGAAGCCGTATCACTAGTCTGTACCGTATCAGTAACTCCCTTTTCTTGCATCTGGTTCCCAGGATCCAGGCTAGTACTTGGAGCATTGTCGCTCACAGCATAAGGTGGTGGGCGGTCATGTAACAGCCTGTCCATAAATTCCTCATCATCTGAATCATCTTCCTCTTCCCAAGATCTTTTATTCTCTTTAGATTTGTTTGAGTCTTTGTCTGTTTTACAAGAGGCTTTCTTTCCCTGTATCTCTTCTCCCTGTGCTATTGCTGGAAACAATTTTAATCCGTCTACAATTCCCCGTCTCCACATTTTGTTCTCATTATCCCACCTACCCTCTGCATAAGATTTTTCTGCCCTTCTCAGTCTTCTCTGAAACCTTTCTTGTCTGTGTTTAATTGCCATTAAGTCCAAAATTGCCAAAGCCTCATACTGTGCTGGTCTCGGAGGTGGTTTCTGCGTACTTAACATCCACCTCAAATTTTCCAGTACCTTTGGATTAAACGTCCCATGCTCTGGGAACGCTAGGCATCCCTCTTTCTCTGTTAATTTTCGCCACTGCTTCATCCATAAGCAAGGCGCTACCCCTTTTTCTTCCATGACTATATAAGCTGGAGTACCCTCAGGTGGTGTAGGCTCCCCATCAGTTGCAACGATATATAAATCTCCTTTTAGAGCACTTTTGAATGCTTTAACGAAATTCATTTTTGCGATTTGTCTCTTAGTTTTGTATTTAATCGAAGTGACTTAGTTCCCAGGACACTCTTCACCCGCCTTTCTCAACCTATTGCCTCTCATGGACGGCAGCCAATCCGTGCGCGACCCCTCTCGACAATTGACCTATCTCAGCGCGGCACCACTGACGTCACACTCACATCCACACTGCAGATGACAAAGTCTTGCGGCTCGTCCGCGCCTCACTGAACCCATACGAACTCACACTAACTAATGCAAATTATTGCGAGCACCTTAAACGACAACACAAATCTGCCGGTTCACTACAGGAAGGGTAACACATTCGCTTCAGAACTTTACAGAGATTTCACTTGAAGCCTCGGCCGCTACTCTCTCCTTATCAGTTCCCGCATACGCAAGCAGAATTCGAACCACAAATTCTACTCTCGACTTGTCAATGACTCCTTCTAGACAAGAGGCAATAACACTTGTTTTGCTATTCTGTGTTTCCCCAGGTCTCCCGATAAAAATAGTACCTCACTTACGTGGTTTAGAATTTGTCAAATCTCCATCGAAGGTTTCACACATACATTATGATTCAAACTTGACTTGTCAACCACGCCCGATTGACCTATTGAACCGTACAGATTACAACACAAACCATATTTTCTTCATACTCCGGAGTCGTAGACTTCGACGGGTCCATAGAATATAACCAACCACGTGGACAATTTTGAGCATAAAGCGCTGCACTCACATGAAGTACACCAACTTCCCTACTCTCATACTGTGGAGTACACCCACTCCTACTAAACAACACTTAATTTGGCCTAAAATACACACAAATCTTCACAATCATCTGCAATATGCATAGGCTAAGCAAGCGCAAAAACCCTAAACCACATATATTATGGCGCCAAGAACATTCCCAACTCACTTAGGCAGGCTCCGAGATCCCAGGAAAGTCATGGTGAACTTATAAACCCATCATACCTCCAATTTGCATTATCACAGAAAAACAATTTAAACAATGAATCTCCGTCCTAGGGCCCCCAAGGGCCAAACCGTCGCTCTGCTACCAGAACTGTTAACGCGTCCCTTTATGTCAATTTTATACACATTAGGACTCGTTATAGGCCAATGAATCTTTTGACCCAGTGGTGAGACACCGCAGGACGAGATAACTGATCAATATGTCAAGCAATATATCAATAATGTCATCGATATTTATCACCACAATGCACCTTACTTTAGTTAAAGACATTAATCACTTGTCGGCGCAACCATGACCTTTCAGTCATGAATAACCACACCTTCTGGTAGAATTTCATTAATTTTATTACCTATTGATTTCAATCTACTAGCAGAAGTGTCAACCTCAACACCAAGAAACAAAGGAACATAGTCACGATATGGTAACTGTTATAAGACTTCAAAAATGCCAAGATCACAAACATAAGAGCATAGCATAAAGTAAACATAGATCAAAATACATAGGATATCATATTAGTCTCAGTTCAGCATAGCACAATGTCAGCCTCGTCTATTTGTATCAGTCAGGGTGATCGCCTAACCTAACCGCTAATTAGCATCAGCATGTTGGACTTCATGCAAAATAATTTAGAACACCAATTTAGAAAACATCTAACTAAGGTCTCTATCCAAAAATACAGCAGTTGGTACCTAGAAAGGAAAAGCAAATAGACAAATTACATTAGCATTGTCATAATTACCCTCCTCGGATTAAGTCAGCATACACGATCAGTCTTTGTCTTCAGGACATCAGTTAGATCGCCGTCAGTCTACTTCGTCTAAGGGACAAGGGACACTTCCCTCATAAGGAGGAGAATGTAAAGGGCAGTCTATGGGCAAAGATAATTTATTAAGTCTTCAATCGCCAAACAGAGTGACAGAGTTTCTAGATGCAATCGATATCATTCCCTACCTAGTTCTAACGACCCTTCTATGTCATGAGTTTTTATCCCTTTTTCGCAATACCTTCCCCCAAAATTCTATTGGATATTCGCTATACCCCATTATCTTCAACCTATCAAATTATACATTAGGTAATCCAAATCGTCTCCCCACGATAATTTATAACACTTTGATTGGTCTTCATAATTGACGTTTTCCGTAGGTGGCACATCCGGGGGTTACTTCATCCTTTGGCACGTCTTTCGGGTCATGAGCTTCTTTATCCATGGTTAAATGTCCTTGTGCATTCTTTGGTATACTTTTGTTTCAAATTTGTATAAAACTTATACTAAGGCAGCTAACATGCGGATGGGAACAAGATGAAGTTAGCTACATAAAACAAAGGAAAAGAACAAATGCTGGGTCATGGCCCTTTGCGAGTCAGCACACTGGAAAAACAGAGAAAAATACTTTAATATGAGAGCTAGGCAGCTAAATCCGCAGCTCACGCTAACTTAATGCCTATGAGTTTTAAATGCAATATTATAAACGCCAATATAAGCTTGATTAATTATGATGCAAGCAATCACTTTTATAACTAACATTAGTTCACACACAATGGTATTTCTGTGTTCTATTGACATGATAAGAATAGACGTTAAGCAACTATTATTCATTGTTGTTTTCTATGCAGCATTGTTAGGCATTTATATAACGTTTCACGTTTAGCACATGTAATATTTAACCTATGCTCTCTCACTGGCAAAGATTTGTCCGTTTAGTCTCATGTTTTTGATAGACAATAATGACACACAAATTATGTTTTATCTTACCTCGGTAGTGGCAGTATTCTGGGTAATTCGAATGTCTCGCCTCACAGCTGTGGACTGTTAAATCTGACTTCATTCTCTCAAAATATTTAAAGATAAAACTGAAATTTTATCTATAGGAAACTCTCCACATATATGGATCAGGAAATGATGGCCTGCAAGTTTTGCCCTCCTTCTCCAGCATCTTTGATAAAAACAAAAAATAAAATATGGGTCTTCTTTTTGACTTCTGTCTCTCTCCCTTTTCAAAGACATCAACTTTCTGCATGTAGTTTCTATCACATTCGTCTACTGTGTGAAAGCGCTCCAATTTTGCCTCTCTGAGCAAGACAGATAGTTGCCCAAGTTGTTGTTCTTTCAAGCCTAGACTACTTTAACCCCTTCGCTGCCAGGCCTTTTCCCCTCCGGTGCCGAGCCTTTTTTTGGCTATTTGGGGCAGTTCGCGCTTAGGCCCTCATAACTTGTTCTCCACATAAGCTACCCATGCCAAATTGTAGGGATTCTAGAGGTACCCAGACCTTGTGGGTTCCCCTGAAGGAGACCAAGAAATTAGCCAAAATACAGCAGAGATTTAGTTTTTTTTCACAAAAATGTGAAAAAGAACTGCAGAAGAAGGCTTGTGGTTTTTTCCCTGAAAATGACATCAACAAAGGGTTTGTGGTGGTAAAATCACCATCTTCCCAGCTTTCAAGAACAGGTGGACTTGAATTAGAAAACCCAATTTTTCAACACAATTTTGACATTTTACTGGGTAGTACCCCATTTTTACTATTTTTTGTGTTTTTAGCCTCCTTCCAGTTAGTGACAGAAATGGATGAGAAACCAGTGCTGGACCCCAGACAGCTAAACATTTCTGCAAAGTAGACAATATTGTGAATTCCGCAAGGGGTCATTTGTGTAGATCCTATAACTGTTTCCTACAGAAAATAACAGCTGAAATAAAAGAATATTAAAATTGAGGTAAAAAAAAACAGCCATTTTTCTCCACGTTTTACTCTGTAACTTTTTCTTCCGATGTCAGATTTTTGAAAGTAATATACCGTTACGTCTGCTGGCCTGCAGGGATATATAGGGCTTGTAGGTTCATTAAGAACCCTAGGTACCCAGAGACAATAAATGAGCTGCACCTTGCAATGGGTTTACATTCTATACCGGGTATACAGCAATTAATGTGCTGAAATATAAAAAGTGAAAAATAGGTATCAAGAAAACCTTTGCATTTCTAAAATGGCAACAAAATAAGATGTCAAAAAGCAGTGGTTATTTGCACATCCCCGAATTCTGGGGTGCCCATACTAGCAGGTGAATTACAGAGCATTTCTCAGACGTCTTTTTTACACACTGTCTTACATTTGGAAGGAAAAAATGTAGAGAAAGACAAGAGGCAATAACACTTGTTTTGCTATTCTGTGTTTCCCCAGGTCTCCCGATAAAAATAGTACCTCACTTACGTGGTTAGTCATAGTGTTCGCGACACGAAACACAAAATGGACACATCACATTTTTACATTGAAATCTGACATGCTCTTTGCAAAGTGTCTAGCTGTGGCTTTTGGCCTCTAGCTCAGCCGACACCTAGGGAAAGCTAGCAAACCTGCGCAGTTGTGAAAACTAGACACCTAGGGGAATCCAAGATGGGGTGACTTGTGGGGTTGTGTCCAGGTCTGTTACCCAGAATCCTTTGCAAACATCAAAATTTGGCCAAGAAAAACCTTTTTCCCCTCATTTCGGTGACAGAAGTTCTGGAATCTGAGAGGAGCCACAAATTTCCTTCCACCAAGTGTTCCCCAAGTCTCCTGATAAAAATGGTATCTCACTTGTGGGGGTAGGCCTTCTGCCAACAAAAAGAAATGCCCCAAAACACAACTGGACACATAAAAAATTATCAAATACAAAGCTACCTGTTTTTGCGGGGGGCACCTGCGTTTTTGGTCCTGGGCTCAGCAGCCATCTAGGGAAACCTACCAAACCCAGACATTTCTGAAAACTAGACACCTGAGGGAGTCCAGGGAGGTGTGATATGCGTGGATCCCCCAATGTTTTCTTACCCAGAATCCTCAGCAAACCTCAAATTTAGCTAAAAAATCACATTTTTCCCACATTTCTGTGTGGGATCACTGCACCGGGACAATTTCCTACCACATAACGTTCCCCTTAGTCTCCGGGTAAAAATGATACCTCATTTGTGTAGGTGGGCCAAGTGCTTGTGACAGGGAAGAGACAAAAACATGTTGAAATTGATAGGGAACCAAAGCGGGTCCAAAAGGGCAGTTTGAAAAAAAACTATTTTAGGCTGACAAGTGCAGCAGAGTTTCTATCGGTATAGATGAGACAATGCTGGGTGGTAGGAATTTTGGGGATTCCTGCAGATTCCGTAATGTTCCATCACAAAAATGTGTGATTTCCAGCAAAGTTGGAGGTTTGCAGGGCATTGTGGGTAAGAAAATGGTGCGGGGTGCATGTGAAACACACCACCCTGGAATCACCCAGATGTTTAGTTTTCAGATGTGTCTAGGTCTTGTGGATTTTTCTACATGGCAGCGTCCCAAAGTCCATAAAGTGCAGCCCTCACCATTCCAAGTGGGACGATTTTGAGAGTTAGCCAAGCTCTCATTGCCCAAATGTAAAATCAAAACCCAAAATAATCAAATGTCTTCTTGCTTGCTGTAGGATAAGATGTTTTAGTGTGCGGGGGAGAGCTGAAAGATTGTTACCCCCTTCAGATTGGGTGGGGGCATAGCCAGACCCATACTGGTTGTTAGCCACCACCCCACTTGTTTTTAATTCCCTGGCATCTAGTAGACTTTCTGCCCCCGGGGTGTGGATCAGGGGTAAATGCTCCATCTGCCCACTGGTGGGCAGAACAACTTTGGCCCCATATATTTGGGGTGGGGTATGGCCATACATCCACCCTCTTATTTTGGGAAAAAAAGCTTCCCTGGTCCCTGGTGGGCTTTCTGCCCCCCCCTTGAAGGCAGATGGGCTTCCAAAAATAGGCCAGTCTGCCCCAAGGGGGACATATATGGCTAACAGTAATGTGCCCCCATTGGGAGCGACTCTTACCCAAGGGGCTGCCCCCCTAAAGAAAACACACACACATACAGACACACCAATCCCTGGTGCCTAAGTGGTTTCTGCCCCCCCCCCGGGCAGATTGGCCGAATAGAAATACGCCGATCTGCCAAGGGGAGCATAAATGGCCTAAAATAAATTTGCCCCCCAGGGGAGCAACCCTTGCCTAAGGGGTCGCTCCCCACCTCTAAAAAACAAAACAAAAAAAAAAAACAAAAATAAAATGTATCCCTGGCGCCTAGGGGTTTCTGCCTCCCCTGGGGGCAGATCGACCTAATAACAATAGGCCGATCAGCCCTCAGGGGGAACAGAAATGGCCTAAAATAAATTCCCGCTCCCCCGGGGAGCAACTTTTGCCTAGGGGGCCGCTCCCCTTGCGTGAAATTGTCTCAAAACTAAAAATCCCCAGTGCCTAGTGGTTTCTGCCCCCCTTGGGGGAATATTGGCCTAACCAAAATCGGCTGATCTACCCCCAAGGGGGCAGAAACGGTCTAAATACAATTTGCCCCCCTGGGGAGCGACCCTTGCCTAAGGGGTCGCTCCCCACCTCTAAGAAATAAAAAATAAAAAAAATAATCCCTGGCGCCCAGAGGTCGGCCTAATAACATTAGGCCGATCTGCCTCCACAGGGGGCAGAAAAGGCCTTGAAAAAAATTGCCCTCCTGTGGAGCGACCCTTGCCCAAGGGGTTGCTCCCCTTATGCCAATTTCCTTTCTACAAAAAATCCCTGGTGTCTAGTGGGCATTTCAGAAGCAGGATCGCTTCACGATCCGGCTTCTGAAATGCTCTGAGAGACTTCAAAGGGAAGGAAATTCCTTTCCTTCCCTTTCAAGCCTCTCAGGCCCCCATCATATGATCGTTAGAGAAATGCTTCAGCTTCCAGCGCAATGGGGAAGTGGCCTCTGATTAGGTCAGCGCGCGAATGCACGCTGACGTCCTCAGAAGTCACTGGGGGGGTCGGGTGGAACGGGAAGGGCTTCCAATTCCATCCCTGCCTTGTCTTTTAGAGGTGGGGAGCTCCAGGCCGAGTACGTAATGGTTAAATCCTCGGCACAGGAGCACTGTGCCGGTGGACGTAACCATTACTTCCCCAGCACAGAAGGGGTTAATTCAATGTATTTTGGTTTACATCTTGGTTTACCAGTGGCACACTTACTCGACTTTCTCACATCCAGAAGTCTGCAGCCCAGGTCACTTTTTGCTCCTATACCTATTTTGTATAAAATGTAAGGGTCTTTGCCTCGAGCATGGTGCCTTTCATCATACAGGTCCCTTTTATCTTCAACAGAGGTTTTCTACCGCACTGTTTCCTGCTATCTACTTTCATCCTCTGATCACCTTCTTGTGATAGCCAAGGTGCGCCTTACTCAATCAGGTGTTTGCTCCTTTCCTTTTATGGTGTCCAGGGACTGGCATCAATCTTTGTTTGATCAAGAATCATCTAAACTTTTGGACAGCTATAACACACACTTTTTTATCTCTGCTTTTCAGCTTTGGGCGGCAGAGCACGTTATAAATTGATGAACAATATAATATGCAACCCAGATGATTCAATTAATCTGATGACTTATTTTTAAAAACAAGTATTCCCTAAGCTGTTGATTAGTGCTTGCAAAAAAAAGTGTTGTCTGCCAAAGCTTTTGCCATAAAGAAAAAAATAAATTAAATCATAAATGCATATATATAGTAAGAGTTTGGCGTCAGTGCAGTTCATCCACAGCTTGTTGACAGTGTCATACACATTTTAGATTGACCCACATACAGAATATATTGAGAAGGGAAAAAGGGTCAGCCCCTTTCAACATTGCTTTTCTAGAAGCTTTGTCCACATTTTGGATTAGACTGCAGGCCAGATATTCGATGATCAATTGTCAGTCATCTTTAGTGATGATGATTTGCGCCTCTACATCTGTGTGTGCATCTGGCAGTGAGGAGCACTGCCGGGCAAAGGAGTCCATCACTGCTATCACCATCTCTCAGTCAACATACATCAATTAGAACTGGAGCTTAAGTATCAAAAGCTTTACTAGATGGACAGTTGTGAAGCTATCACAACCCACACGGCTTACATTGGCACTGGCCATTACAATGGAGCTATGGAAGGTATACTGCCACAGAAGCACAGGACTGAGGTGTTAGCCATGAGGTCCCCTCAACTTTTCTGTTTCTTGCCCCAAACACCACCTGCTCATACAAGCTAGCCCAGAAACTCCAGCTAGGCTACAGGGATCTGTTATCTTACATCTTCTGCTTTTAACACAAAGGGAAAACAACAGTGCACCTGCACAAAAAACAGAGAATCACCTGGTTCTTTCACAGCTGTGCCCTGTACTCCAGTCAAAATGACAGCTACAACTCCAGGCTCCATTTGCCAAATGTGAATATTGGAAAGGTTGGTAGCCTAGTATTCTTTTCCTCAGCAACTCCACAGCCAGCAAGATATTCCTGTGGTAAATCACAGATTTGCTGAGGAGACTAATTATTTAATTCTCAAAGCTCCTTTAGGAAGGCATGGCTTCTTATGCTATGAATTGATGTTCTCCACTTACGCAATTCTCTTTAGCTCTGTTTCAGATTGCTATCCCTGTTTACTAAATTAGTGGATATATATAGTTCACCAGTTGACACCGACACTCATAGGTGGGTGCCCGATCTTGCATGGGTGAAGCTCATGTTCTTCTGCCACAAAATATATATATATATATATATATATATATATATATATATATATATATATATATATATATAACAACAGGTAGCTATAGTTAGGACCTAGTTCCCATTTTTCCATTGAAAAAGCATTTTTTGACTTGGCTATATCTTTGGTGCCGTTTGACAAATCTTCACAAAAGTTTCCAAAAAAGTGTGCCCAGGATTCTTGTTCTACATGGAAAGTTTCGTACCAATCTGTCAAGTAAGGGACAAGAAAAAGGTGGTGGGGGGGTCAAAAAATATGTTTCCCATTAGACACAACTACAGCCCTAACCGCTGAATACACCAAATTTGACAAAAAAGTAGCTATTGGTCCAGAAAGCGTCCTTTTTTAGGGTCGAGCCTGCTTTGCATGCGCTCGCGCATGCGTATAGCAGGGAGACTCTTTTGTATTTATAAAAGGGCTCGGAGCCCTGTCAACTTCACGTCAGTGCTTTTTATTGGTTCGTGGGCTTCCCTAATTAAATCTGCTTGCTTTCATTAGTCGAAGGCACGCATATGGCATGCCTTTTCCGGTGGCAAGCCCTCCTCGAGCGCAGCGACCAAGTACAGAAAACATGCGAGGCTCGCTGTTATCTTCAGGTTTGTGGACTACTTTTTCCTCTATTTTCGCAGCGCGATCTCGCTACCAGAAGTCCAGCGCTTCGCATCCCATCGATCTTGTTACACGATTAATTTCACTTCTTTATGTTCATAATTGCATTTTTTGCTGATAGATATTTGTTACGTTTAAACTGTAGCAGCGCGATTGCGCTGTTTTTTGCTTTTTTCTGTTTTGCAGTGGAGCCTCTCCTCTGCATGTACTGTGGCCTCCTAACGTCACATTGCAGACCCTGTGAGATCATAAGTGTTGCATTCACAGAGTTCTGCTTCAGGTGCTCTGGGAAGCATGACCTTTTATGTGAATTTTAGAACTTGCTTTTTTTCCGGTCTTCGATTAAAAAAAACATTTTCTCCTGGAGTCTCGTTGCCACAGGCTGCCTGCACATCCCCGGTGTCTGTCCTGCTCTTGTCCTCGTAAATTGTCAATTGTTCATTCCCTAATAGGAATGATAAATGGAAAAGTAATTAAACAGTGATTATTTAGTCAAGTGAATGGAAGGGGTGAGTCTTACAGCCTCGCACTTTGGAGACGTGTATTTTGAACTTTGTGCAGAGTTGCGCCTGGGTCACCTCTTCTTGTGCTCCTGTAAATGCGGCTTAAGCAGAGTGGCGGGGATGCAAAGACCAGTCCACCTTATAATATTACCTGCTCCTACCAAAATGGGGCCGCAAAGCCATCGGCATTTCTTTGCATGTGCTGTTTAAGACGGACTTCCAAACCTAGCTTTATATATGGGTGGGTAGTGTCTGAGGTTGTGGTGTTGAGTTTTGATGGGGAGGGGCCTGTGTCCTGGGTTCCTGGTCTGGCAAACATAAGAGATGGCGCAAGAGAGCCGTGCTACAGCCACAATCACTGTCAGTGTCAGTGTGCAGCCGTCAACCCAAAGCTCTCCTTCATTGCAGCAGCACCATACTGACTAGAAACCCAGCAGGTGCTATTATTCTGCCTGACTGAACCCTTAAAATCTGTGTGTATGCTGCCACTCTTCCAGATACTCTTATCCGTTTCCCCTCTGAGGCCAACCCATGCAGTTTTGGACTTCTGATCAGGGCTGACTTTAGCCTTGGTGGCGCACTGTGCGATACTCTTTTCTGGCTCCCTCACCCCACCTCCTCGGATTCACTCACAACCACCTGGCAAATGTGCCCCTCATCTCTCCATAGCCCCCCTTTCACTTACATTCATTTGTTTTAAAGTGCTAGTACTAACCCACTCAGCTATTCACATAAAATATATTTCTGTTCTTTTCAGCAGGCATATTAACCCTCTACGCTACTTTATGGTGAGTCAAAGCTGCCCCTGGACAAAACTCCTATCTCTCTCCCTAGCAGGAACATTAATCACAAGAGATATCTTGATACTGTAATTGTCTGCAGAGCCGGACTCCTCTACATGGGTCTCCATTGCCCCTTCACAAGTTGGTTATTGCCTCTGTATAAATCCACATGGCTACAAATTTGCGGGGTCCAGAGCACTAAAAACAAAGGGATGTTGTGCTTCTGCATGAAAACGGCGGCACTTTTATAAGTAATAACAGGTAATTTGTATTATGTATTGAAAGTGTCTTCTTTTTCAAACAGAGATGCACATTTATTTACCCATACTTAAATTCCAAATGGTCCTGGTTTTTTAAGTGTACTTCATTTATGGACTTCAAAATGCATGCTCTGGTCAGAGCTACTTGTTATAACAGAGAGCCTTTCACACTACAAATCAGGAGCATCCCATATGTACAGTAAAGTGGGTGAGCCAGCAAATTAACAAGGAGAGTTGAGCCTCAGTCGAGCCAATCACTACTAGTTCACTTAATATCTGTGACATATGGGAGACTCAGGGGCCCTTCATCACATTTTGCAGGGTGTCCCCATCATTAGGGTTGAGCACACAAGCTCTCTGGCCCCTGGTGTAATCGCTTTATGATGGTCTTTTAACCACGCCCATGTCACACCCATCACCTTTGTTGGTTCGTGGGCTTGCCTTTTAAAATTTGCTTGATTTCATTAGTGAAAGGCATGCATGCGTGATGCCTTTTCTGGTACGTAGCCCTCCTCTACAGGACCAACCAACTACTGAAAACATACAAGTCTCCATGTTTTCGTGTGGTTTCTGGACTACTTTTTCTTTTTATTTCATAGACAGTGTGATCTTGCTGGGCTGTAATCGGGTGCTTTTCAGGACTACCAGTCTAATTCTATTGTTTATCTTAGCATTCCTTTGCGAATTCAGGGTTTTACTCAGCGCAATTGCGATTGTTTTTTTTTCTCATGGTGTGGAGCTTTAAATCGTCTCTCTTATGTGAAATGGTATTACTTTTCATTTTCAGTTTATTTGGTAAGAAAAGTCCAGTTAGGAGTTTACAACACTAATAGCTCTAACATGAGCAAACGCGAGACCCATTGCATCGTAAATGCTTGGTTAGTTTGCTTTGTCTCTTTTTCGGTCGAGCATAGCAGCGCGCAAGTGCTGCTTTTCCAACGTGTTGGTATGTATCTGGGCTTTTAACAGCGCCCACCTCACGCTCATCATCGTTCGTGGGCTTCCCCTTCAAAAGTCCTTTGATGACATTGGTAAATGGTTTACGTTTTTCCCTCCTTGGGGAGGTTTTGTTACCGCCTTGGCAATCACCCCTGTTTTGCCCATAAGTTTCACTACGAGCGAACTTCTTCTTTTTGTGTGTCTCTTCACGCTGATGCTCATGGCGGCCGTGGTGCTGGGAATCGGCTCGCTTATGTGAAACTGTTTTACTTTTCATTTTCAATTTAAGTGGCAGGAAAAGTCCAGTTAGGAGTTTACAACGCTAATAGCTCTAACTCGAGCAAATGCGAGACCCATTGCATTGCAAATGCTTGTTGTTATTTGGTGTAAATCTATTCAGTAATTTTCTAAATGTTAAAAAAAATATATATATCTGGAGGTGCGAAGGCTTCATGAATCCTCCCAATCTCGTGCAGAGGTCTGACTGGCTGCCAACACTTCAACCAGAAAGTGGTTGCAGTCATTTTGAGACTCAGTCAAGTCTCAAAAACAATCCTAAACAAACTCAAAACAAGCTTACAAAAATAAAAGGGGGCAGTGCACATTTATCCTAACGCCCTAGCTTTGGTGCAAGGGTTGAGCCCCCTCCCCCGTCTTAAAGGTATTTTTTTTTAAGTCTTGGCGAAATTGGGGGTTGTATATATGGATTTTGCTGAGAATTTTTATTAAAATGGCCTCCCGCATTTCTCAGTAATTACCCTCAGGTGGGCTAGGTCCCAGGGATATTGTGGGATAAAAAAGGGAGGGGGTGCACAGGGCCCCCTCCTAGGGATTTTACAGGCCCTGGGGACCACATCCTCCCTGGGACGATGCTTAATAAATATGCTGGGGGACGTGCGTCTCACCCTGGACCCAGCGACCACCGACTCCCTGGGGCTAAATATAAAATATTGTAATGGGGTCCTGCGTACCCCACTGGGGGTGACCACCTCTCTAGGGATATGGTTTCAAAGAATGCTGCGAGCTGTGCAGGCCCCCCACACGCTAGGGCACCATGCTATATAATTAATAGGGGGTCCTGTGGACTCCCTGGGTCCCAGGGACTGCCACTTCCCTGGGGTTATGTATAAAAACTATGCAGGGGCCACATGGCCCCCGTGTCCTGGGGACCACCACCTCCCTGGGGCAACATATAGAAAAAGTAATAGGGGGTCCGTTGGACCCTCCCATACCCTGGGGACCAACACTTCCCTAGGGCTACAAAGTGATTTAGACAGAGGGTTCACTGCGGACCCCTGGCATCACCACCTTCCTGGGACAAAATTGAAAACATGAGGGCTACACAGCCCCCTTCTTGGGGCCATACATAGCCCTGGGAACCCCCAGGGCTGGCTCCTGCTACCTTCTGAGGTCCCCACCTTTAGGATGTAGCTGTTTGCTTTTGCTTGGCAGGAGTTGACAGCTCCTGCCAAGCAAAAGCAAGCACTCCACTTTCAGCAAGCAGGAGCTTTAAAATTGCTCCCACTTGATGAAAACAGAGTTATAGCTGTGGCCAACCCCCTATAACCACCCAACCCTGCACCACACATGGCCTTTGGCCTTGCACAGTGGGTGTTGGCTGCAGGGCTTGGCTTGGTGCCAGGCCCTGCAGCCAACCATTGGCCCTGCAGCCAACCCTCCATAACCATCCAATGCTGTGTCACACACAGCTTTTGGCGATGCATGGCTAGAGTTAGCTGCAGGGCCTGGCCTCGAGTTGGGTGGTTACAGGGGGTTGGCTATAACCCAAATAATTTGCTGGGAAAAGGACTTCAATGTTCCATCACAAGGAATGTCTAACATTCACAACACTAGTAAATAAACAGACACACCGCCATGAGATAGGAGGATTTGAACCCTCAACCTACTGTCAGTCCCTGAGCTTTACCAGTAGGACACAAGTGACTCTGCTGTACTGTGCATCAAAACATACCTATAACATTCAAACCAAACATCTTGCTAGTGTCCATTTTTGTGGGGGGTCGGAGATTTGCCATGCCCATTCTGGGCAGCCCCCACCCCTAGTCCTTTCTAAAAAAAAAAATCCTTGTGCTTGGTGGGCTTTCTGCATGGGGGCAGATTGGGGCTATTGCCTCACCTGTCCCCTAGAGAGGTAGAAAGAATTTGGGTCCACATTTATGTGGGATGGGGACATGGCCATGTCCATTATTGGCAGCACCACACCCATCTTTTATTTAAAAAAATCCCTGGTGTCTAATGGGCTTTCTGCCCCCCCGGGAGCAGATCTAGAGTAATAACTCCCATCTGCCCCCAGGGAAGGGAGAAAGACTGTTCCCATTTGGGTCAAGGGGAGTAGGGGCCATTAGCATGGTTATGTTTCATAGCCCCCACCCATATGTATTAAAAAAACATAATCCCTGGTGCCTAGTGGACTTTCTGTCCCCCCAGGGGGAGCAGATTGATGCTATTGCCCCACCTGTCCCACAGGGAGCCCGAAAGGCTGAAATGGCCAAAAAAAGTTGTAGAGTGGGGGGAGCTAAACTCTTTGTCCACAGGGCTGCCCTCCCCTCCTTGGTGTCTAGTGGTGGATCCCTGCTTGGGGATTGCCCTCCTGCGGAACTCCATGAGCAGGGATCTACTAAGGAAGGGTACCATTGGAAAGGGGAGATTCTCCAAGGAAGTGAAAGTGAAATGAGCTTTCACTTTCATTTTCAGTGAAATTATGTCATCTTGCATGTGCAGTGTTCGTCATTTCACTGAAACTAAAAAACGGCCTCAGGAGCTGGGGAAGTTCTTCCCCAGCTCTGAAGGCTGATTTTTGCACCAGAGGGATTTCCTGGGAATGCACAGGTGACAGGTCCGTCTTCAGCGCATGCCCACTGTGGATGATGACTGAACCATTCCATTCTCAGCATGGAAGCGGTTAAAGGTATTCAAATTACTATGCTTATTAAAAACCTTGAGTATTGTCCACTTGAAAATACCCTATTTTAATTACTACCTAGCTGCGTCCATTTGTGTATCATTCCTTGTGTAGTACTTGAAGATAAATTCATGCAACACTAAAGTCAGGTTTCAAAGTGGACAGCTGGAATTCTATGCTGAGAAAATAGTTTTACCTTATCTTCCGTAAAAGGTGTAAAGTTTAATTTTTTACTTTTTGTGGAGAATTTTTTATGAGCTCATTCCAGTCACAAAGTTATCAGGATGGGAAAGTTGGTCAACCGAATATATTGTGCCAAGGGTGTGATAAAAATTGCAAAAAGAATTCAGGCAAGGGGACATCCATGCCCTGAACCTCTGTTGGGAAAGACTTGACCGGAAGACTGATAGTTTAATATTACCTGAGTGGATGTGTCAGGATATAGAAATTGACTTCGGGAGCTTGGGTGAGAAAATACATTATTCCAAGATCTGAGATAGAAACCTCCTGCTCATGAGATCAAGTGCTTTCTCAGCGTTCTGCAAAATAATTGATGAAGGTATTTTATTAGTGGTTACTAGATAAATAATTTTAGAAATGCACTGTTGATTTGTGCATAGATTTTGGCCAACTATGAATACATTTTGATCTGTACGTATAAGAAGAAGAGCAACAGTATTTATGTGGTTTCTCAAGTTCTTGGTGAATATTTTATAAACAGTATTAAGCAGTGTAATAGGTCTGTACGAAGATGGATGTTTCTGCTTTTCCTGTCTTAAGAAAAATTATCAATATGCCTTTCTCAAAAGAAAGGGAGATGAGTCCCCCAGTCAATGTTCAAATTAAATATGATTGATAATGGTTTGACCAGCTGGGATACAAAATCCTTGTAAAACTCACCCCCAAAACCATGCTTCCCAGTGGTGTTTGTACTCAGTTTTTTAAATTTCTATAATCTCGATTTTTGACATGGGATTTATTAGTAGTTTTGGTGCTTCAGGGGTCAGAGCTGGTAAGTTTATTGCTTGAAGAAATTGTTCAATTTCTGACTCTAAAAATTTCTGATTAGACTGTGGTTCATTTTATAACATTCAATAATTATTTGTTGAATGTATTTAATGCACACAATCACATTTGGTTTTCTTCCAACAAATCCAAGCTAGACGTGATACGGCTATTTCACTTTTTTGTAAGCTTGGCATTTGAAGTTTGATTGTAGACAACCTCTCATTTAATGTAAAAATTTCTATTTTTTCCTTCTTGTTCAGACAAATTTTTATACTGTATGTAAGTTCAGATTTATCCAATTGACTGCCTGATAAGCCCAGTCTAATTCCTGCTAAAATCAAGCCTATGGCCTCTTTATCTTTCTTTATTCTGATGTACTGTTAATGATATGAACAAGCCCCTTGAAGGCCTCCCAGTGTTCAGAGCTATTGGACGTATGTCTTGTTATGTGAAAAGTAGTAGTTAATGCCTGTAGTTATTCTCCAGTTGTCCTTTGACAAGACCAGAGTGTTATGCAAAATCCATCTATGGATTTAGAGCAGTATCTTGGACAAACATTGCAAAACAACTAATGAGTAGTTAGAAAAACATCTGGAATGATGTTCAATTACTATGTCAGGGAGTGCTGGGGACTTTTAAATAGTTTTGAGAAGCAGGCAATAGATTTATTATTAGGGTTTATTTGTCTCCAAATCTCACATAAATACACATGGTTGCCGAAATTATTTAAAACCTTTTCTGCATTTCTTTTAAGTTGATAATAATTGGGGATTGAGGAGTATGGGCGAACCTTAGACAAAATAATTAAAGTCACTGCCCACTTTTGATATACCTGGATGCTTAATAACTCCCATTCAATGTTTCATAAGGGTTAAATATTGTGTGGTATTGGGCCATAATATTAAACAAACTTAAATCATTGTGTCCCGATGAATGCTGGGGGTATTATTCAGAAACCTTCTTTTTCAAAAACCCACCTTTTGCATTGTATGAGGATGTTTTTTTTGACAACAACTGCCACCTCACTATGCAGCGCTGAAGCCAAAAGAAAACATTAATTGTCAGCCGATTTGAATTGTTTTTTCCTCCCTTTAGCAAAATGTGATCTGTGAAATGGAACAATGCTAGGGTTAAACTGCAGAAGCCATGCAAAAACAGCACCCTTTTTACGCTTCTATTCAAGCCCCTGATGTCATAATTAGTTATTACTAGTTTCTCCATGGATCCCTAAAAATGCTTTGGATTGTCAAAAGTCTAAATTTATCATATACTATTGGACTTTCTTGCTTTGTCTGACTGAGAGTGGCCCTTGTTTTTCTGTTCTGCTACTTCCTCCTCAACCTTTGCCAATATTTATCTAGTGTGAACCCTCCTTTATTCCTCTATGCACCACCTTCCCTCTTTTCTACCCTTTCCTGTCCATCCTACGATGCTTAAACCTAAATGGCTAGAGTGACACACCTGTGAGGGGCATTGAGCTACGTGTGTTGGCTTTACTATGTGCACTTTACACCTGCCAATCAGTGGTAAGGTGCTTGTGCTGTCTTCTCTAAACAAGTGCACATTTGTGTATACTTGATTTGCACCTTTAATTTACTTCGAGGTCCCTCGTATATGTTACTCCATGTATCCAGGACCTTTACATTAAAAACTGTTAGTGGGCTGCAGCACTCATTGCGTTGTACCACCCACTAAAGCAGTCCATGTTTTCAGGCCTGCCCCTGCAGCCTAGAGGTACAGTTTCAAAAAGCAAAACAAATTGAATGTTGATATTAAATTGACTTGCAAGGAATCCTATGGCAAGGAGCACTAGTGTGATGGTGTAGTTGAAACCTGCAAAGAAGTAGAAGTGTTTATACTGCCATTAGAGAAGGCAAAATAAACCTTTTGCAAGGCCTAAACCTTCCTAATTAAAACTTATAAAGTCACCCTTAAAAGCGGGTCTAAATGTTTATGGGGCAGGGTGCAAATTATTTTAATAGTAGGAGACGTGTAATGCATTTTTTTATTTAACACAACAGAGTCCAGAGTATAAAGACAGTGAATCTAGCCTCCTAATAATTTAAAAACCTCAATAGAACTGTCTGCCTCCCAGCTTAAGGATGGAAGCTCTCACCTACCAAATACGTATCAGTGGTGGGTCCTCAAACAGAGGTGGTCCATTCTCTCATTGTTTGTATTATGGATAACACATGGACAAATAACTATTTGATGGTTTTGTAAGAAATTATTTACATGTCCTGGAAATGAAAACCTTCAATGTTGTTTGGCAAAGAGGGCTCTTTCATATTGGGCTATACTATAACAACTTTGAATGCCTCCACTGCGGTGAGATGCAAATAGCTCCCAGGCAGTGGACCAGAAGGTTTTATTCATCAGTAATGTGTACAATTGTAGCACTGTACATTACCCCCTTTTGATTGACGACTTTATAGAGGTTATTTGAATCTTTTGAGAAGAGAACATACTGTATATCTTGATTATACTGAAGGTGTTATCATTTATGTAAGAAATGCCCTGATCCTTGACATCTGGATTTTTATGCCACATGATGTAGAAAACAATTGACAGCAATGCTTACAGGTTGTGTAAAAGTGGCACTGCTTATTCGACAGGTCTTTCCAGACAGTCATTTATGTTTTTTTAATTGAGTAGTGGATAAAACATGTTAGTATTTGAATTAAATAAGTATTGTCTAATCACCTTTAGTGATTCCTTTTGTTCCGCACCAGATGTTTATTTTTTTTATGTTTCAGGTATTTCTAGCCAAAAAGAGTGTTCCTTCAATGCACTATGTTGTTATCTATTGTGTTCCCTGTTCTTCTGCCACCCACTTGCTTTATGTTCTTCTACAGAAGTTAACTTAATTTTCCTCCTTCCTTATGCCCCCTTTGAAATAACATTGAAATAACATCTGTCATTTGCCTATTTTATTTTGCATTGTTACTCATTTAAAATGTGTGTTGGACAGTACTTCAAAGGCTTATCAACTGAAGATGGCAAAAACAAATAGACAAGCAGGAGCTGGAATAATATATTAATTATTGAAACTGCACCAGCCCATATTCCTACTAAACATGTTTCTGCCACATAGCTTTAAAATCAGTTGATTTATGAGAAACAATGCAAAAACATAGTTACATCCAATTAAAGGGACAGATGCAAGAACTAACCATCCTGTCTTCAATTTCAAATTCTGCAAACCTGACCTATCAGCTTATCGTATTAATGCAATAAATGTTTATTTTTCAAAGTTACCACCATCGGTCACATAGTTGTATATATAAACTATTTAGTAATCCACCATCTCAGCTTGCAACATTATTAGCTATGGCGGTCATTTAGACTTGGAGGTGGACCGACCAGGTGCATTTGGTAGAGAAAGTCGCCTCGTTCACCTCCAGCAGAAGACTACCACACAAATTAGAGATTACCACAGCAGGGAACTCTTTTGTCTGTGTGGTGGAAGATCGTATTGCACAAATAAGGCGGGTGTCTGCCCTGTACTGGTGACCACCTGGTAATTACAGGGATTAAATAAACAACCTCTTAAAGCAGGGTTTATTTAAAAAATTCCATAAATCAATGACTCTGACAGACAGACAGACTGCTCTATCCCCATGTGAAGGGCAAGTCATTGCTTCATTTTCTCGTTGTAACAACATTGCCTATAACAGTGGTCATGGAGAAACATTATAAACTCCTAAATGGGCTACACTATCAACAGATTCGTACAATGACTGCTATTGTAGCAGCAGCGTGGACACTCCCCTGGCAGCCTGTCATCATTAGGATTGCTACTAATGTTATTTGTCCTGATGAAGACTCCAGTGAATTTCTATAGGGGGTCAAAACATTGACTTATTTTACTGTTGTCTGACAGTCAACTTTGTTTGTACAGTATACTTCATATATGCGTTCCTTGCTACTTCGAGTGCACTACTATCCTACAGTGTATTATTCTGTGTAAATACTACATGTGCACCATTAATCGCCCTTGCCACACCTGACTTACACTGCAACATTTTTATTGGAGCCCGAATGTGTTCATATCTAATTATTTGTCTACCCAAGAAAATAAATCTACTGATCTATATACAACAGAAAGTGCGTGTGATCCCTCAAATAGTTTGTGCAAAAAAGATTAGGCAGAAAGCTTTTTCTGAGGGAACCATTTGTTCTTGTTATGAATGTACTACACAAGTTCCCATGAATACAGGATAGCCCTGTAATTGTTTCTACCTTCTTTTTAGAATGTTGCCATATTCTTGTCATATCTATTTGTGTCTTTTACCAGGGTCCTTGTCCCCATGAATGTGAATGGTTCTGCTGTTGAAGTTTGTATATTCCTCCAAGACAGTGACACAAATGGGAGTAGGTGTGGCAGCTTGGACCATTTTGCCCGGATGGCTGGGGGGTGGTGCTGCATCCTGCCCCACTTTCACTTCCAAAGACTTGCCTCCAGGGCACACAAGGGAACCTGAAACAAAGCTTTTTTCACCACAGTTTGGAGTCTTGACAGATGAGGTGGGACAAGGTGTCCCCCACATATAGAGGCTGGCAAGTGGTAGACATTTTGAGATCCTTAGAACCACTCTTCAGTACACTCATGGATCTGTGGAACATTCAGAAGAAGAACTGCCCTGCTGTCATGAAGGCAGGCAGGATGCCCTGCTGCTGAAAGGGTTGCCTTCATGCCCTGCTGTCTGAAGAAGGAGAACTGGACATTCTCCTTGACCCCAGGACCACCAGAGTGACTCCAAGGGCTAATTGTCTGGAATCATGCAGGGAGCTACAGGGACATAAGAAGCCCCTGGGGTCCTGAACCACAATGCTGATAGCTTCTATGGTGATTCCTCACCCCAAGTATTGCCCCTGAGGTCCTGGACCCTTGGAAGAAGTGTTGATTGTACCTCCTTACCCTAAAAGCTGGAGCTTGGAAACATTTCCAAGACAAACCAACGGGTGAACTGACAAGAAACCAGGGCCACCTGCCAGCCAATCTGCCCAAGGTGCATTGTGGTCAGCCTGACTTTGCAGTGGCTTTTGCTATGTTATTCTATGCAGCAGCACATCCTTTTTAGCCGGATTTCTCGATGAAGGTATCCAGCCTAGAGGAGTACTCTTTGGCTACATACTGCAGCTTCATTCCAGAAGAAGAATCTGATCTCCAAAAAAGTGTCCAAATCCAAAGGTAAAAATCCTCACAGCGACCTTGTCCAATGGCTACCTGATGATAACACCTCCACCTTGGATACCACCTGCTGCCCTGCTCCCCTGAAGATGCAACCTTCTCTTAGAACGTTTATAAACACATTCTGAATCTGAAAATAAGCTGAGACCAGACACCGGCAGTTGGCACTTTGATGTTTTAGGCTCTAGATTTCACTAAAAACTTTAAACGTTCATAACTTAGACTCAACTGGTTGGATTTTATTTATTCAAAGTTTTTACATTTGTATAGGATTTTTCTTGTGCTGTGTTTTCCCTTTATTAGTCCTTGTGTGCTGCATGAATACCTTACTCATTACCTCTAGGGTACGTATGACTGCTTTTGTGCCAAGCTATCATAGGGTTAAACACAGCTTAATTTAGTGACTTTTGTGGTTCACCCTACCAAATATTGCAGTTGTTGCTTGAGTGGTGGTCCCCTTCCGCGCAACCAATAACCCAGTTTCATACAATGTGCCACTTAGAAATGGGGTCTTTGGTTGGCAGTCAGGTTACCCCCTGTCCCAGCAAGGACCCTCACTCTAGTCAGGGTAAAAGATAATCACCCTCAGCTAACCCCCGCTCACCCCCTTGGTAGCTTGGCACAAGCAGCAGGCTTAACTTCAGAGTGCTAGGTGTAAAGTATTTGTACCAACACACACAGTAACTTAATGAAAACACTACAAAATGACACAACACAGGTTTAGAAAAGTAGAAAATATTTATCTAAACAAAACAGGACCAAAACGACAAAAATTCACAATACACAAGTCAAGTTATCAGTTAAAAAACAAAAAGAGTCTTCATGTAATTTTAAACACAACGTTAACGCTGTTAGCGTGGAAATGTACCTGGGTGCGTCAAAAATAACCTTGCACGGGTGATTGTGTGTCAAAAGGGGCTTGCGATGCGTCGATATTACTCACGAGCGAGACTGTGCGGCGTTTCTCCTTCAGTCGAGTCGGGGTGCATTGTTTCTTCTCTCCGCAGGAGAGCGATGCGTCTATTCGAACAGCATTCTCGGTTCCAGGCGGGCCTTGTGTTGTTTTTACACGCCCAGGGATGTTTGCGTCGGAAATCCTTTTGCACGATGATCCAAAAACCACACAGCACGGGTTGTCATCTCACTAGCCTCCGTCAGCGATGCTGCGCATCGTTTCTCCAGCCGCGTGCGTCGATCTTCCAGCCGCGCTGTAGGCGAGCATCGATTTTCAGCCACAAAGTCAGCGGCGTGTCAATTTCTCAGCTGCGTCTCAGTGTTGTGTCAATCTTTTCCTCACACGGCAGTCTGTGCATGGATTTCTGACTCTTATTCTGATAGTTTCTCCTTTCAGGGTCCCAGGAACTGGATGGGCACCACTTGGCAGGGTAGGAGTCTCAGCAGAGGCTCCAGGTGCTGGCAGAGAGAAGTCCTTGCTGTCCCTGAAACTTCAGCAACAGGAGGCAAGCTCTAATTCAAGCCCTTGGAGAGTTCTTCACAAGCAGGAAGGTGCACAAAGTCCAGTTTTTATCCTCTAGCACAGGCCGAAGCAGCAACTGCAGGATAGCTCCACAAATCACAGTCACAGGCAGGGCAGCTCTTCTTCCTCAGCTCTTCTCCAGGCAGAGTTTCCTCTTAGTTTCTAGAAGTGTTATAAAGTCTGTGGTTTGAGTGCACTTCTTAGACCCATTCTGCCCTTTGAAGGAGGCTTACTTCAAAGAAAAGTCACTCTTGTTTGTGAAATCCTGCCCTGCCCAGGGCATTCCCCAGACACACACAAGGGGGTTGGAGACTGCATTGTGTGAGAGCAGTCACAGCCCTTTCAGGTGTGAGTTACCACTCCTCCCCTCCCTCCTAGCGCAGATGGTTCATCAGGAAATGCAGACTACACCCCAGCTCCCTTTGTGTCACTGTCTATTGAGAGGTGCAACCAACCCAACTGTCAAACTGACCCAGACAAGGAATCCACAAACAGGCAGTCACAGAAATGGTTTAAGCAAGAAAATGCTCACTTTCTAAAAGTAGCATTTTCAAACACACAATCTTAAAATCAACTTTACTAAAAGATGTATTTTTAAATTGTGAGCTCAGAGACCCCAAGCTCCACATGTCTATCTGCTTCCAAAGGGAATCTACACTTTCATCATATTTAAAGGTAGCTCCCATGTTAACCTATGAGAGGGACAGGCCTTGCAACAGTGAAAAATGAATTTAGCAGTATTTCCCTGTCAGGACATATAAAACACATTACTAAGCCCTCATTACAACCCTGGTGGTCGGTGTTAAAGCACCGGTAATACCGCCAACAGGCTGGTGGTAAAAAAAATGGGATCACGACCACGGCGGAAGCCGCCAACACAGCCAGTCACTTTAACACTGTGACCACCACGGCGGTAGCAACAAACACCGTGGCGGTAACTGGCAACAGACAGGCGGAAGACAATGTACTGTCCACCCCATCACAACCCGCCAATCTGCCAGCTTTTCCGGGGCAGTACCAATGCCATCAAAAGCACGGCAGAAACAGGACTTGGAAGGGAAACCACTCAGCTCTCGACACTCAACGAAGAACCAGGACGCCATGGAGCCCGAGTTGCAGGTCCTGCCCATGCTGGTCTACCTCCTCATCTACCAGGAATATGAAAGGCGGCGGCGACGACCACGGTGAGTACTGCACCTAGTACACAGGGGAGAGAGGGAGGAAAAAGAGAGTGACAGACACACGCAACACGCAACACCCCCACCCCCACCCTCACCCACAACACCATACACACAAACACATTCATCAACATTACATTTACACCCCGTAACCCCCTGGAAGAACGCAAGGACAAAAAGAATTGAATTAAACAGTGATATTTTAGAAATAGGCAGATATACGTAATAAATAGACAAACATAATTTACAAAAATATACAATATGTACATTGTCCATTCAAAATGTCCGTGGGCCACTGGGTCAAAAATCATGGGCCAAGCCCACACTTGACTCCTGCCTCAATATGGAGAGAACACTGCAGGGGCATCAAGTCAAAAACACACAGGCACCTCAGCCGGAAGATGGAATAATGCCACTGCTCCTCGAGGGGGCTCCATGCCCACAGCTTGGTCCTGGGGCGTGCAAGGCCACAGTCTCTCTAGTGGGTGGTTTGCCCACTGCTTGGTCCTGGGGAATGCAAAGCCACTGTCTCACAAGTCTCTCAAGTGGGTGGTGTGCCCAATGCTTGGTCCTGGGGAGTGCAAAGCCACAGTTTTCCAAGTGGATGCCTTCTTCCACTGGTTCTGGAGGGGGCTTTGTGGCCAGTGTGCTTCATCCTGCCAAGGATAGGGTGATTGGATGCATATCTCCACTGGTTCTGGAGGGGGCTTTGTGCCCAGTGTGCTTCATCCTGGATGGTGCAAGGTCACAGTCTCTCACCTGGGTGTCTGAGGCACGAGATTTGCGGGGAACAGGTTGCATGATAGTCCATGGAGGCAGGGCTAGACTCCATCCTGCGGCAGCTAAGGCTGCAAACTAGTGGTAGTGCCGGTGCTGGCGGGGGAGCTGCCGGTAGTGGTGGGAGGCTCCAGCCCGTCTCCTGCAGCCTCGGTCGGCTGCCAACTGGGGCTGCTGCTGCTGGTAGTGGTCTTACTGTCAGCGGTGCAGGTGGAGGTGCTTGTGGCGGGGCCTGAGGTAGTGCCAGCAGCAGTGCAGGTGGAGGTGCTGCCCGTGGTGCAGGTGCCGGTGCTGCCACTGGTGGAGGGAGGCTCCAGCCCTTCTCCTGCAGCCTCAGATGGCTGCCCACTGTGGCTGCTGCTGCTGACAGTAGTGGTGCTAGCGGCGGTACAGATAGTGGTGCAGGTAGCGGTGCAGGTGGCGGTGCTAGCGGCGGGGCTGCTGGCGGTGCTGCCCGCTGTGCAGGTGGTGGGGCTGGTGGTTGTGCTGGAAGCCACCAGTCCTTCATCTGCAGCCTCTGCCGGCTGAAGTGCCTTGCCTTGTGTTTTCTGCCCCTTCCTCACCTTGGCAAATGATGGTGTGACCTTGGGCCTGGCAGCTGGAGTTTTTGAGGAAGCCTTGCTGGGTGGTTCGTGCTCCTTGCCCTTGCTGCATGCTGTCCCCCTCTTCACCTGGGCAGGTGGTGGAATGGTTTTGTCCTTTGCAGGGGCTGCTGGCACACTGGCTGGGCTGACGGGTGCCCCCTTTGAGACTCTGTGAGTTGCAGGTACCACAGCGGACATCGACTTGGTGGCTGAGGTGCTGGCCTGGGTTCTGGACACCCTGGCCAGAGGGGAAGGACGGGGGAGGGGTAGTGAAGAGGTCAATGTTTGCCAGGAAAAGCTTCTTAGAGACACTGGGGCGGGAAGAGGGAGAGGGTTTGGGAGTGGAGGAAGAGGGAGTGGTTGTAGGAGGTGTCTGTCTGCTGTGTTTGGGTGCAGGTGCATGGGCTGGATGCTGTTGTGAGGTGGACGGCTGTTGGGTGGGTGGGTGCGTGCGTTTGTGTACTTTGGGAGGAGGGGTCACAGACACAGTGGGAGAGGACACAGGGGACGTGTGCATGGATGTGTGGGTGGTGATTGCCAGTGAGGGGTGTGTTGCGATGGGTGTGCTGGTGATGGAGGTAGTGGATGAGGATGTAGTGTATCCAGGTGTGAGTGGAGACGCTACTGGGAAGGAGGTGGATGATGAGGAGGTGTGGGACACAGTGGAGGCAGTAGATGTTGGTGTGTCTGCATGGGGATGGTGCTTCTGTGAGTGCCTGTGAGATGAAGTGTGGTGCTTGTGTTTGCCTGAGCCACTTTTGTGTGTTGATTTAGGTGAATGCTAGTCTGAAGGTGTGCTTGGGATCGGCTGGGGTTGAGGGGGTTGGGAAGGAGTAGAGGAAGCTGGTGGGGGAGGCTAGAGACAGGGACAAGGGCTGCAATCAGTGCTGAGGACAGAGCCTGAAATGCTCTCTGTTGGGCCGTCACACCAGAGTGAATGCCCTCCAGGTATGCATTTGTTTGTTGCAAATGCCTCTTGACACCCTGGATGGCATTCAGAATTGTTGACTGCCCAACAGTGAGCGATATCAGGAGGTCAATAGCCTCCTCACTGAGGGCAGTGGGGCACGGCCTGAGGTGCCTGGGGCGAAGGAGATGCCCACCCTCCTGGGTGAGCGGGCATGGGAAACACAATGAGGTGCTGCTAAGAGGGCGGTGCTGGTTGGGGGGGTGGCGGCTGTACCTGTTGTTGGTGTGGGCCCAGAGGTGTCGACCACCACCAGGGAGCTTCCATCAGAGAAGGAGTCGCTGTCTGTGGTCTCCCCTTCTGTCCCCGTTGTGGTGCTCCCCTCGCCCTCCGTGCCACTGGTGCAATCACTCTCGGTGGATTCGGCATCCAGGCCCATGTGGGATGCAGCTCTCTCCGTCGACATGCCTCTACTCTTCCGCCAGATGATGCTAATACACACAAGGACAGAGTGACAAAACAAAAAGGGGGAGAGACAGAGGATACACTTGGTCAATGCCAGCAACACCACTACCGTTGGCGTACACAACACACAGAGAGCAGCCCTATGCACTGGGCCATGCACTACCAGTTACTAAGATAGTCACCAGGCCATGGGGTACAATGCCTAACGCCATTAGCTGCACACCTGAAACCCACAGGGCCCTGCCCAGTAGTAGATGCCCACTATTGGGGTAGGAGTGCTTCAGAGCCTGCCCAACAAGAGACCTACCCTGTCATGCTCCCCCTGGCCTAGGGGCATCCACAGTCCACATCCCTACCCAGGTAAAATCTTAACACGTGCAAAGTAATGAATCAGATTTTGTACTCACCCCCTTGTGGCTGCTGTGATGCCCTCAAGCGCCCATCCAACTCCGGATAGGCCACCGCCAGGATGGATCAGGGGGGTCATGCTGCGATGGGCACCCCTTCCTCGTTGGGAGGCCAGTGACTGAAGGTGCAGTGCATGTCTTCTTTGCCCAGCGGCGCAGATCCTCCCACCTCTTGCTGCAGTGGGTGCTCCGCCTGCCAAAGACGCCCAGGGTCCGCACCTCCTTGGCGATGGCACGCCAAATACCCTTTTTCTGGTGGGTGCTGACCTGCAGGGAAAAGACAGCAGAAAAAGGATTAGTCATACCGTCCGGACTGTCATCCTCATGGCCCATCATATCCCTCCCATCCCCTTATGCACATACCTTGACCACCATACATGCAGCACTCTGCCCAGGACCCCACAGCCCCCCCTACATGTGGCTTACACACACAGCACTCCATACATTCATGGCCCACGCATCATGCTCACAGTGTACTAACCTGTTTTTCTGGAGGACCTTAGAGTAACGTGTACTAGGGTAGGACCCCATCCACCAGTTTCTCCAACTCCTCCACAGTGAAGGCAGGGGCCCTTTTCCCAGGCACATGAGCCATTGTCGCTTCCAGACGCAGGTCACAGCAGCACTTGCAGTGTAGGTCCTCTCCAGTTGAAGGTCAAGTAGCAAGTGAGTGAGCATATAGAAAATGGCAGACACGTCTGCTGCGGTGCATACCGCCCTGGGTCACATAGGGCCCAATGATAACCAGTGCGAAGTTGCGCGCATTCTTCGACCACCTACCGCGACGGCACACAACGCCAGTGGAATTACCTCATTTCCACTTGTCCCTCCTCACAGGTCAGGCAGCTGCCATTTCAGGGGGGCACAAGGCATGGCACCTAGCTGCGTCACAGCAGACACTGGCACAGCAACTGACTGTCAGATTCACATACTGGTTCTGTAAATGAAAAAAAAACATTCTTAGTGCAATTCATTTGTGAATATGACCCTCTGCTCACTGTTTTCTTCCATAGGTTTCAACCGCTGAGGCTGAATATGAGATGGCGACATCCTCCAGTGTACAGACCCCCGGTGGACCTTGCAACAATGGAGGACAGACACATTATCCTAACCGTCAGGCTTGACTGGGCCACAATCCAAGAACTGTGTGCCCAATTGGAGCCAGACCTGATGTCAGCTATCCACCAGCCCACAGGTATGTGCAGGTCCTGTCAGTGCTCCATTTCCTGGCAAGTGGTTCCTTCCAAACAACAGTGGCCATGGCATCAGGGATGTCTCAGACAATATTCTCCAATGTGATGACCAGAGTGTTGTCAGCCCTGCTGACACACATGCGCAGCTACATCGTATTCCCCCAGGTGGATGATTTGGCCACTAAGAAAGCTGACTTTTATGCCCTGGGAGATATCCCCAACATCATTGGTGCCATTGATTGTACACATGTGGCATTTGTCCCCCCCTGGAGAAATGAACAAGTTTACAGGAATAGAAAAAGCTATCACTCTATGAATGTGCAGATGGCGTGTTTGGCAGACCAGTACATCTCCCATGTGAATGCCAAATATCCTGGCTCTGTGCATGACACCTTTATCTTAAGGAATACCAGCATCCCATATGTGATGGGCCAACTTCAGAGGCACCGGGTTTGGCTATTAGGTGAGCCCAAGGTCCCCACACAGTACAAGTAGGTGTGTGGGTATGTGGTTGTCCCTAAGAGTTAGTGTGTGTCTAACAGGTATCCCTCGATATTTGCAGGTGACTTTGGTTACCCCAACCTCTCATGGCTACTGACCCCAGTGAGAACATTACAATGAGGCACATGGGCGTACAAGGCGGATTATTGAAAGGCCCTTCGTCCTCCTGAAGGCCAGGTTCCTGTGCCTCCATCTGACAGGTGAATCCCTGTACTACTCAGCTAAGAAGGTGTGCCAGATCACCGTTTCATGTTGCATGTTGCACAACCTGGCCTTGCGATGCCAGGTGCCTTTTCTGCAGGAAGATGAGCCTGGAGATGGTCTTGTGGCAGCGGTAGAGCCTGTGGACAGTGAGGAAGAGGAGGCAGAGGAATAAGACGTTGACAACAGAAGTAATATCATACAGCAGTACTTCCAGTGACACACAGGTAAGACACTGTAACTTGACTAACTTTTCAGTTTTCTGTTGGACATTGTACATGGCAGCCTGATTTCCCTATGTCTATGGCCACTTACTGTACCCTTTGGCATCTGTATTTTCAGATCTCTGTGTCCCACTCTGGCTCCTGCTATGTATACTGCTGCCAACCAAAGGTCATCCCAAAGTATATTTACCTGTACATATGACTTGCAATGCTTTGATAATGTTGAACTAATACATATTTCAAACATTTGATAGACTCCAGATTTGTATTTGTTCCAAGGGTGTTTATTTAAGTGCTCATAAGTAGAGGGGGATGTGCAAGGGGCTGGGGTGATGGTGGAGGAAAGTCCAGGGTAGAGTCCAGTCTCTTGGTATCACAGGTGCATTGTCCAATGGGGCATAGGAAGGGGAGTAATGGCAGCTCAAGGTGGACAGGGTGACAGAGTGGGACGGAAGGGTGACAATCAGGAGAGTCTTAGTTCCCGGTGGGGGTCTTGGCAATGTTCTCTGGCTTCTGCCTGGATCGCAGGGACCGTTTGCGGGGTGGTTCTCCTTCTGCAGGGGGTGGGGTTCTTGTGGCCTGTTGGTCCTGTGGCGGGGCCTCCTGTCCACTAGCGCCGGCGGAGGTGGAGGGCTGTTCTTCAATGTGGCTAGTGTCAGGGGCCCGTTGTTTTGCCACTGCCTCCCTCATGGTCTTACTCATGTCAGCCAGCACCCCTGCAATGGTGACCACGATGGTGCAGATGTTTTTGAGGTCCTCCCTGATCCCCTGGTACTGTTCCTCCTGCAGCCGCTGGGTCTCCTGCAACTTGTACAGTATCTGGCCCATCGTCTCCTGGGAATGGTGGTATGCTCCCAGGATGTTGGAGAGTGCCTCCAGGAGAGTGGGTTCCCTGTCCCTGTCCTCCCCCTGTCACACAGCAGTCCTCCCAGCTTCCCTGTTGTCCTGTGCCTCTAGCCCCTAAACCGTGTGCCCACTGCCACTGACCCCAGGTCCCTGATCGTCCTGGGTTTGTGGGGTTGCCTGGGGTCCCTGTAGTGGTGGACACACTGCTGGTTGACGTGTTCTGGGGACAGTGGCATGGGCCCGCTGGGTGGGTGCTGTGCTGGTGTTTCCTGAGGGGGGAGGCTCTGTGGTGGTATGGGACTGTGGCAGGGTAACTGACTGTCCAGGGGTCCCTGATGGGCTAGGTTGGTCATCGTGATCCAGGCATGCAGAGCTGCCGTCATCACTGTGGGCCTCTTCTGGGAGGGGACTGGATGTAGCTGGCACCTCCTATCCGGTGATGTTGAGTAAGGGTCCTGTGGGGATGCAAAAGCAGTGTTATTGTACCTACATGTGCCATCTTGTGTATGGGTGTGTTTCCCTGTACGATTGTGATTTCCCTGTCAGCTTTGCCTTGTGTGCGTGGTGATTTTGTGTGCTGGGTGAGTCTCTCTACTGGGCATGCTGTGGTGATGGGTGTCCATGCAGGTCTGTGATGGGGGACCATGCATTGGTGTTACATGCAGGGCGTGGTATTGGGATGGGTGGGTTGTGATAGTGGGGTATGTGTGAGGTGGTGGAGTGATGGGGTGAGGGTAGGGGTAGGAGTTTGTGATGGCATGCAGGTATGGTGGGGGGATATAGTAGTAAAGATTTGTCTTACCAGAGTCCAGTCCTCCTGCTACTCTTGTGAGGCCCTCAGGATGCATTATTGCCAAGACTTTCTCCTCCCATGTTGTTAGTTGTGGGGGAGGATGTGGGGGTCCACCGCCAGTCCTCTGTACGGCTACCTGGTGTCTTGCCACAACGGAACGTACCTTCCCCCGTAGGTCGTTCCACCTCTCCTGATGTCATCCCTACTTCTGAGGTGCTGTCCCACAGCGTTGACCCTGTCCACAATCCTCCGCCATAGCTCCATCTTCCTTGCAATGAACGTCTGCTGCACCTGTGATCTGAATAGCTGTGGCTCTACCCGGATGATTTCCTCCACCATGACCCTTGGCTCCTCCTCTGAAAACCTGGGGTGTCTCTGGGGTGCCATGGATGTGGTGTGAGTGGTATGTGTGAGGATGTGTGGGGTGATGTGTGGGGTGTTGTGTTGTGAGGTGCGTGGATGGTGTATGGGTGATGATGTTTTGTGCCTCTGATTGAGTGGGTGCTCCTGGCTTGTCTCTCTGCTTGCTATCTTTTTTTCGCTGTAAGGGATTGTGGGTAATGTGGGTGTGTGTTTTATAGGGGTGTGGGTGTGTTGTGTGTATGTGTGTCAGGTGTGTGTAGTTTGAATTGTCCAATGTGGTGGTGTCTTGTAAGTGTGTGTGTATTTTGAGCACAGCGGTGTGTACCACCAATGGTTTACCATGTTTGAAAGACTGCCGCGGTGACTCGTGGGTCGTGATACTGTGGGTGTATTCCTGTTGGCGTAACGGTGTGGGTTTTGGTACCTCCAGTTTATCACTGACCTTTGGTCTGGCGGACTTGTGTGGGTGTCAGTATAGTGGCGAATTTCTCAGTGTGGGTCATAATATCGTAGCGGAATACCACTGCGGTCACAGTATATTGGCGGCCGTCGGCACGGCAGTAGGTGGCATTTTCCGCCAAGGTTGTAATGAGGGCCTCTATGTCCTACCTTAACCATACACAGCACCCTGTCCTTGGGGCTACGTAGGGCCTACCTTAGGGGTGCCTTACATGTAAGAAAAGGGAAGGTTTAGGCCTGGCAAGTGGGTACACTTACCAAGTCGAATTTACAGTTTAAAACTCCACACACAGACACTGCAGTGGCAGGTCTGAGCCATGTTTACAGAGCTACTAATGTGGGTGGCACAACCAGTGCGGCAGGCCAACTAGTAGCATTTGATTTACAGACCCTGGGCACCTCTAGTGCACTGTACTAGGGGCTTACCAGTAAATCAAATATGCCAATCATGGATGAACCAATTACATACACATTTTGTATTGGAGCACTTGCACTTTAGCACTGGTTAGCAGTAATAAAGTGCCCAGAGTAACAAAAACAGCAGAAACAGAGACCAGCACACATCAACAACCTGGCAGGCAGAGGCAAAAAGTTAAGGGAGACCACACCAAGGAAGAAAAGTTTAACAGTGCCACATTTAGGACTTTCCAAATATCCATTCATTTGAAGATCTTTAGAAAATAAAGTAATGTTAATGGGCAAAAAATAAACACTATATTGATCAAGTGAGACCTCAAAGACCTCCTTGTGAAGGTATTCATATCTTAATTAGGCGTGAGAAAAATTGTGCAATTGTTTCTAGTGATATTTTGTGCAATAACTTCAATATTTAATGAAACTTTGCACAACTCTGTGGCACATTTTCTGTGTGAATCAGTTTCCCACTTGTATCTCACAATAAATTTTAACACTAGGTGCACACTGTGGTAAGAAAGTTACGCTAGATCGTGACATGCAAAAATGTGAGACTTTTTTAGATTTTCATGTATTCCATAAATGTTGCCAGCACACTTAAAATTTCACCCAGGCCTAATTTTATTGTTTCACAATCCGAATTAGCACTGTTACTTTCTAAGCATTAACAAATGTTACTGTAAGTGATTCTGAGGAAGCCTATAGGTATAAAGCCATATTGTGGTTCTTTTCAGTCATGTTCAGGACAAACAGAGGCTTTGACGAGGTCGTGGAAAATTAAAAGCTGTGATTGGAATACTATAGTTAACATTTTTCCTTGGAGACTGTGACAGCATCCATTGGCTATGTATATTCATGTATATTACATCCCTTTGTTTTAGCGTTTTGATGTTCCTTGGGACACAATCTATGAACCTTTGAAATGTTCTATGGAGTGCACCAATCATGCCTACTAGCTTGGGCATGCATGTACTGAAGAACATAATTTGACCAAAACCCTCTGCACCTTCTGGGAGGCAGTACAGACAAACTGGTTGCATTTTAGAACAAAAATATCGATTGATATTAATATTGAGTTATTATTCCTTACAAATACTTATTATTAACGCCAATGGGGTAATGATATGTTTTTAAACAATATTTAGAATACAATCTTTATTTGTGGAAATATTCTGATAATTATATTCTATTATCGCACAGACAAACAATTTTGACTGTATTTCCTGAAGGAACAAAAGCTCTTCATCTCATCTAGAGATTCTCTAATGCACAGCTTGCTTATCACTGTTTCTATTTACAGTTTATCTGATCCTTCTGTAGAGGCCACACCCCCATGCAAATGAGGGAACGCCCTCTAATGATTGTGCTGGTGCTATATGTGTGAAAGAGCTATATGTAATACAGAAGGGGCCTCACAAGCATTTGCAGCCCCTTTTCTAATGCAGTAGTGCCCCAGGGGTGCAAGAAGCGGGTGAAAAACATCAGTTATGCCCCCTGGGCACTAGTGTAATACGGCCATAGGGCATTCTGCAATTTCTTTTCATGTAAGAATGGAAACATTGGTATTGATTTGAGTTTTGAGTGAGCAGACGTTTCACATGCAGAAAGAGTAGACGTATTAAAGAGACAGCATATCATTCAAGACAAAAAACAGAGGAGGTATTTGAAGCCTATCGCTCGCTAAACTCCTGCGATACTTCCTAAATCTATATGTGACTAGCTGCTCTGGTTCAGTATTTTCTTTGAATCCTGGGATTTATAGTCCTGGTTTTATAAAGGATTAAACAAGACCCAAAATGTAAAAAAAAAAATCAGGGGAACCTTGGCAGGGCTCCTCCTACAAGTGCATGAAGAGCAACTTGCAAAGCATAACCCCACAACAACTTTTGCTCAAGGCCGCAAACTTGAAGCTATGTACTTCTCTCTATTTTTTACTAGTAGACCATATTGAACAGATCATCCTAATGCCTGAATTATCTTGTGGGTGACTTGGAATTACTATTGCAAAACCTAATAGCTCTATAGCCCGTCTATTAAAAATTCCACTCTAACAGTAACAAATAACAGAGATTGCCACTCAACAGTGTGTTTGATTACACTATCTCAATGGCAATGTCTAGTACCAAGAGCAGCCAGAAGATTAACTACCCTGTGATGTGAGATTTCTTATGAAGTGATGCATATATACTAACACAAGCTGTGCACAAGTCTCCAAGACACACTTGAGCCCCTCATCTTGCACTAGTAGCAAAATGCTTTAAAACAACTTTGCATTAATATTTTTAAGCATCGCATATTCAGAAAGTCTCAGACCGATAGGGTTAGAAGGAGCGACACCAGTGGTGCTGGAAGTAGGGGTGCGGGTCCAGCAGCATCCACGAAAACTTCGGAGGCGTTTCCTCTCCACAATAAAGAGGCCTTTGCATGTTTGTGTTGCAGTATTTAATGCTTTTTCAAAGACAGGCTGCGAATTGTCAGATCGTTTCTACTGGCCAGCTGCTGCTAATTTTAGCATAGTGTTTTACTTTCCTTAGTTCTAGCTCAAAAGTGAAAGCATTTTGAAACTTGACCCTAGCTACACTCAAGCTATGGAGCAGCAGAGTGTGAAAGGAAAAGGCTGCAATGTGTTGAAGTTTTATAGTGTTAGCGTGTCAGAGCCTTAATAAGTAAACTTACAAGGAGACGCATTTAGGTTGACAAACCTTTGGACCGCGTTTGGAGACTTCCCAGTATGAAGTATTTTCTTGCCATCATCAATCAATAATGACAAGCACTAATCAATAAACAGTCAATAAGAATCAATAATTGAACACACCATGACCTTTCAGTCGTGAATAACCACACCAGTTTAATTAAGTGTTAGGATATTTATTTCCCTACTAGTAACAATCTAATATCATGTCTATTAATCTCAATAGCAATAACACATCAGAAAGCACTACCAATTAGCAATCAGAGCGCAACTTAGTCAATGCATGGATTATACTCATTCAGAATTTAAACACATCATTAATATGAATCAACTTAGCAGAGTCTCATTAGTACATGGTTCATCAAAGCAAGAACTCAGTCATATGTCTATTTGCATCAGATATTAGTGAACACCTTAACTAACCTCAAATTAGCATTAGCATGTTGGGCTTCATGCAAAACATTTTAGTGAACACAAATTTAGAAAACATCTATACTAAGGCCTCTATCAAAATAGCGGTTGGTACCTAGAAAGAAAATGCAAACAGACAATCACAATTTGCATCGGATAGTTACCAACCCAACAGATCAGCAAGCAGCGTCAGTCTTCGTCCTCAGGTCATCAGTTCATCAGCATCAGGCAAGGATAGGACGGGGCAAAGTCTCAAGATAGCATAGCTAAGGAACATTACTTCCCTCAGATGGAGGAGAAGATAATATCAAGCAAAGGATGGGCAGAGGATGGTTGGTGATAGGTCGACTAAAAGACCAAAGTATGAGTATGGAGTGTTCGGAAAATGGCAGAAGGCAAAAGTCTTATGGCAAAGGGAATGGCAACATGGAGAATGGAACGTTTCTCCTCAGGTCACACTGTTAAATCAAAACTGTCTAACTATTCCCTAATTCCTTATTGGATAATATTTGGTGCATCGTTATCTCTGTCCAATAGTTCAGTAAGCACCTTGCTAGAAATTTCCACAGTTCACAGTTCCCTTGTCACGGATTGGTCCATGTTATTGGCATCTTCAACGGTTGGAATGTCGGGTAGAAAATGTTAATCTTTGAGCTCTAGTCAGTGTCTTCATTGTCTTCTCCTAGTACGGTTAACCTTGCGCCTGTTACAAATTACACTGTTGCATCTAGCAAGAACATCGCCTTGAGCAAGCTGGTTCTCATGAGAAAGAATTTACTACGGCTACACACACATATAACTCCTGGAAAAGTACAGCTGTGTGTCCTTCAGGAAAAACAGCACAGTACACGTTAGAAAATGCAATTCAATATGTGGCCAGGCAGCTAGGCCCGAGCCCTCACTAAGTTAAAGCCCTTTTGGTTAATGAAGCAAACTCTTAGCACACAACCCTAATTATGGTATATAAATACAAATTCAAAACATTATTGCATATAAATAAGCCTTTTCATTAGTCTTCGTATACACTGGTAGCAACTCCTGTGGGCACATTTCAAACATGTGCATTATTTTCTATGTTAACACAATTTCTATGCGGCTTCTTCACACAATATATTGTAAGTTTTCGTATTAACATTGCTCTTAAAGGACACACTCCAACAATCCCTCCTCTGATGACTCTTGTCATCACACAAACATTTCCCCACAAATCTTACATTGGTTAAAATTCTGTCATTTCAAATTCTTCACTTATTGGCTTCCCCTTTGATTTTTCCCTAAACAATTTTTCCCTTTCTTTTTCTTCCCTCCTCTTATTATGTTTAGCCTTACTCAATTTTATTATTTTGCTAATTTTACGTGCCACCCACAATCCAAATAGACAAGCGATAACAATCAATATCCCCTGTATTATTTTAGACAATATCCCATACCAAATGTTGCTAAGCCAATTCCCCACTGATGAAAAACCCCTTCCAACCTTTTCCCAAACACCAGGTTCCTTCAATTCCGTCAAGTCTGTACTATCCTTAGTCAAGTTAAGAAGCATACTTCTAATCTCATTGCTATTATCTTGTATATATGCGCAACAATGATTCTCAGTAAGCATTCTACAAACTCTGCAATTTTTCACTAAAAGAATGTCTAAAGCAAGCCTGTTTTGAAGAGTCATAGCCCTTTCCGCAGCAAGTTCAGTATCCATTAGGAGTATAGCTCCTGAAAAATTTGTCAGCATGTTATCCACAATAGTAGACAACTTTCGAATCTTTATTGAATTTAAGATAACTCCCACTGAAGGAATTATCGCCCCAAATATGTCTCCCACTACACCAGCAGCGGTCTCTCTCTTCTGTCTAGTACGATGTAATTCAGACAATCTCGGAAACTTCTTTAAGTCGTCAAGTTGGTATATCTTTGGGAAAACTATCCCCAAATAACATGTCCCATAACATCCCTTTGGAAGACGGTAATAAGCATTAAGTCTATATATATAGTAGATCCCTGGGATCGCCGATCCTGTCCATTTAACATGAACGTCCATTTACTCTGAAACAAAAACACATGCTTACATTCACTCATTCCCACAAACACATTGTCATAATATGATTTCGGCCTAGATATACAAATCTTCCCTACGTGTAATGCATTTAAAGCTAACTTCCCTTGTTCTCTAATTGCACCATAACCCTCATTACTATCAAAAACTCGCTGCTGTAATCCTTTTTCTAATTTACCCTTTAATGCTCTCCTTCTATCATCCGTGTGATCTAAAAAGATTTTCTCTACAGGTGTAAGCAAGCATGCCAAATTAATGCGGTGAGCATAAGATGTACTAATTGTCAATGTCGGCTCAAAGAATCCTTTAACTAACTTTATACTATAGTATCTAGCTACATCACTCAAATCCTCTATTATAGGCACATAAAAAAACACAAAATCATAATTAGAATAGAAGTACTGCATATCCTCCTGGTTATAAAATCTTGTTAATAACAGACTACAACTTATCCCATAGGTTAGTGGCAAGCTATGATAAGTCACTTCTTTTTGTACCGAAATAGGAATCTGTGTACACACAAAGCAATTCTTCGCTTCCATTGTCTCGACATACTCACTCAGCAAGCGATAGAAAACGTTACTAGAAAGTTCCCCTTTTGCATTAGTTCCCTCGTGTAAATATCTCTCATCCAGTTCAAACCTCTCCCACGTGGTTAGTGCAGTAGTATTTTCAGGAATTGAAGCATTGTTAGTCCCACTCTTATCCATTCATGTCATACCCACAATCACAACCACAATGAAAATCACACACGCAATACCTATACCAATACCCAAGCATTTACAACGCCTACTCCCTCTGCTCTCCTGCCTAGTAGTAGCCATGATCTGTAAAGAATCAGAAAGTGGAGGATGGTTATTTAAAACAACAACAAGAGGATGGTTAATTTTTTTTTTCTTCTGCAGAAAAGTCAAAACAAGCAAAATCTTCATTCAGCAATTAATTACAGCTTTCAGTCTCACACCCAGGATCCTTTGTCAATTCAGGTTAGCAGCTTGTCAAAATCAGTTTTCAAAAGTCAATTCAGGTAGTCAAAATCTCATCCGGTAAATTCTCAGTCTCTTTTCTCAATTTCAATTTTCCAGCTCAAATATTTAAACCAATTTCAGTCTATCCAGCCAGACTCAGGTGCCAAATTAGTGACCTGGGACTTCTCGATCAAAACAAAACACCAAGAAATCCTGTTGCCATTCAGCTGTAGTTGCGTACGCCCATTCAGGACCTGCGTACCTCCTATTTGCTACTCTCTTCCTTTTTAACTTGCGATCACCTTGCAACTCTCCTTCACTTAGGTCTTCTCTCCTTGTGGAGTCTACTTCTTCTTCTATGGCATCTTCGACAACCACTTCTCCCCTTTTTACTTGTGACTCTGGCCACTTGTCTCCTTTCAGTATCTCTCTCGTCTTTGGTCTTTCCTGTGGCAACTTTTCCTTTTCTCTCTGCTCTATGGTGTTTTCGCTTGATGGACCTGCAATCTGCTCAGGAGGAGTCTGGACTCTTTGACTCTCCTCCGCTTCGCCTTCTGGGTCAGTCAAGTGCTCTGGCTCATTCTCATAATCGTCTATTTCTGGGAGAACCTCCCTCTGACCAGGCTCTCCTGCTGCCTCAGTTGAAATAGACTCACCATCACCCCTCTGGATCTCTTCTCCCTCGTCTCTTACTAGAGTAACCAAGCCGTCCTCAATGGGCTCTCCTTCTGTCTCAGTTCCCCTTCGATCACTCTCCGGCCCTGAGACTTCCTTGTCTGTTGTTGGTACTTTCAACAACTCAACTTCCTCATCAGGTGGACACGTCACCCTTTTCGTCTGACTGGCATGGATCCAGTTCTGAACTCCTGCACACTTTACAGCAGTGGTAGTCATTAGTCTCACTTGGTAGGGTCCCTTCCAACGTGCCTCCAAGCAGGTTTTCCTTACGTGTTTCTTGATGACAACCCAATCAGCAGCTTTCAGGTTGTGTCCTGGATCATGAATCAGTGGCAGGGTGGTAGCTTCCACCTGGTGAGAAAAAGAGCGGACCACTTCAGGCAGACACTTGCAGTAGTCCAACACCATATCATCCATGATATTCACAAGAGCATTCGCAGGCACTGCGGGCAGTCTCATAGCTCGACACATGAGAATGTCATGCGGAGATAGTCCTGTTTTCTTGTTAGGTGTATTTCTCATTGACATTAACACTAAAGGTAATGCGTCAGGCCATTTCAAATTCGTGGCTGCACACATTTTCGCCATTCATCTGTTCCACTAGTCCTGATGCTTCAGGGCGGTAGCTACAATGCAACTTCTGCTCAATGTTCAATGCTGCACACAATAACTTAACCACCTCATTGTTGAAGTGACTTCCCCTATCTGATTCTAAAGAGATAGGAAAACCGAAAAGTGGTATCAATTCCCTAAGCAGCAGCTTCGCTACTGTGAGGCTGTCATTCCTGAGTGTAGGGTATGCTTCAATCCAATGGCTAAAGATACACACAATCACCAACAGATACCTCAAACCTCCACATACAGGCATCTCAATGAAATCCAATTGCATTCTGCTAAATGGACCTCCAGCTCTTCCAATGTGGCTCACATTCACCACTGTCCCTTTCCCCACGTTCATCTGTTGGCAGATGACACAACGATGGCAAATCACCTCTGCAGCTTGTCTAAACATAGGGTTAAACCAGTCAATCTTGAACAACCTAATCATGGCATCCCTCCCAATGTGTGCTTGGCCATGATAAAACCTTTCAAACTGTGACAAAAGACTGTTCGGCTAGACCATTTTCCCTTCATCTGAAACCCACAAATCATCTGGTCTTTGTATGCATTACATTCTAACCCAAGAACACTTCTCATCTTTGCTAGCACGGCCCTGCAACAATTTTAACTCTTCTAACGTGTCAATCACCCTCAATGCATAACCCGTGCATGTCTCATTTTCTTTTTCAGGTAACAATTCCCATTGGTCAGTAAACGATATACAGTTCAATGCGCAAAACCTTGCGACTTGATCCGCATATCCATTTCCCACTGAAACACTGCATTTCACCACGGCAATTTCATGAGGTAACTGAATTACATGCAACAACTCATTAATTCGTTCACCATTCTTCACTGGCGAACCAGAAGAGGTCAGATAACCCCTCTGTGACCATAGTTGGCCAAAATCATGAACAATTCCAAATCCGTATCGACTAACAGTATAGATAGTGACTCTCATATGTGCAGAGACATGGCAAGCCCTAGTAAGAACTACCAGCTTAGCTACTTGAGTGGAATACACTCCTTGAAGCCAGGACGCTTCCATGATACCAGAAATCGTGCATACAGCATATCTGGCTCTCAGCACTCCTACTGAGTCTCTCAAACATGAGCCATCAACAAAGATGATTTGGTCATTTTCTTCCAATTGGGTATCTTCAATAACAGGTCTTGGTTTGGTGCACATTTCTGTTACCTCAAGACAATCATGTTCTACTTCTTCCAGATTTTCAACTTCTGCATTTTCACTTGGGAGCAAAGTTGCCGGGTTTAACACTGTACATCTCTTTAACATTACATTTGGTGACCCCAATATAATCGTTTCATATTTGGTCAATCTTGCATTAGTCATGTGCTGCGTCTTTGTACGTGTCAACAGGATCTCGACTGAGTGAGGGACCATGACTGTTAAAGGATGTCCCATCGCTATGCCTTCACAGTGTGTGAGGCTTTGCCCAACTGCTGCTACTGCACGCAGACAACCCGGTAAGGCTGCTGCAACTGGGTCCAAAGTAGCTGAAAAATATGCTACTGGTCGGTTTACACCTCCATGGACCTTTGTTAAGACAGACAAAGAACATACATTGCGTTCATGACAAAACAGGACAAAAGACTTTGGCGGTCATTCTGTTCCCGCTGAAAGACCGCTCCGCGGTCAAAAGACCACGGCAGCCATTCCGGCTTTCCCGCTGGGCCGGCGGGCGACCGCCGGCCGGCCCAGCGGGAAAGCCCCTTTAACAATGAAGCCGGCTCCGAATGGAGCCGGCGGAGTTGAAGGTGTGCGACGGGTGCAGTGGCACCCGTCGCGATTTTCACTGTCTGCAAAGCATGTTAGGGGGCCCCCCAGTGGCATGGGCAGTGCAGGGGCCCCCAGGGGCCCCATGGCACCCGTTCCCGCCATCCTGGTTCTGGCGGTGGACACCGCCAGAAACAGGCTGGTGGGAAGGGGGTCGTAATCCCCATAGCGGTGCTGCAAGCAGCGCCGCCATGGCGGATTCCCTGGGCCAGCGGGAAACCGGCGGGAAACCGGCGGGAAACCGCCGGCTCCCCTTTTCTGACCGCGGCTTTACCGCCACGGTCAGAATCGCCCAGGAAGCTCCGCTGCCCTCCGCCCTGGCGGTCATGGACCGCCAGGGTCGGAATGACCCCCTTTGTGTAATCAGGCATACCTAAAGCTGGAGCCCTTCACATGCTCTCTCTTAACTCAGTAAACACTCTCATTTCCTTCTCCCCAAAACTATAGTATCCTGACTCTCTTTGACCGTCAGCCTCTGCAATGGCTTGGAAATGACTGAGAAATGTGGGATCCACTGGTGACAGTAACCCACCATTCGTAGGAACATCCTAACATCTCTCCATGTCGTCGCGGGGGATTCATTTGTAACACTGCAGTTATTCTTTCTCTGGATAGCTTCCTTGACCCTTTCTCAATTTGATGACTCAAATACTTCACCTCTTTCTGACAATACTGCAATTTCTTTGGGGACACCTTGTGTCCATTCTTTCCCAAGTGATTCAGTAAGGCAATGGAATCATACTTGCACTCGTCCCTTGTTTTGGATGCGATCAACAAATCATCAATATACTGCACTAGAGTCGATTAAAAAGGCAGCTCCAATGACTCCAAATTCTTCTTCAGTATCTGATTGAATATGGAAGGTGATTCCGAAAACCCTTGAGGAATTCGACACCAACTGTAGACCTTGTCCAAGAATTTAAAACAGAAGAGAAATTGGCTGTCCTCATGAAGATGCACAGAAAAGAACGCTTGGGACAGATCAATTACTGTGAACCATTCTGCATCACATGGAATCTGAAACATAATCACAGCCGGATTTGGCACCACTGGGCAACATTTCACCACTATGTCATTGATCTTCCTCAAATCTTGGACAATCCAAACCTTCCAACAAGGCTTTCTCAGTCCCATTATTGGTGAAATACATGGACTGCTCAACACCTCTTTCAAGACTCCCTGTTTCACAAAATCTGCATTGATTTGCGGAACCTTTATAAGGACATTTTGCGCCATATGATACTGTGGTATCTGGGGGAACACAGCGTTTGGCTTCACACTGACTTTGACTGGCTCTACTCCTTTTATCAGCCCTACTTCTTTCCCTGTCAAATCCCACACCGTTTCTTGAACTATTCCTTGTAAATCTGCCGGGAGATCAACCACTATGAACATCGGAAAGAAGTTAATCAGAGGATATTCCTCATCTGTGGCCTCAATTTCAGGCTCTGAAACCTGTTCCTCCCCTTCATCGTCACTGTTGGTCTGGACCTCAATTCCCTCATTGGAACAGGTGATTGAACACCTCGTCTTGCACAATAAGTCTCTTCCCAATAGGGATACGGGACTTGAATCGCAAACCACAAATCTGCAATCCTTGGAAAGTGCCAAGCTCAGCCTGAACCGGATTTGTCATCGGGTTAGTCAGGAGTTGGTTTGCTACTCCTGCTACCTTAACTGCCCATCCAGAAAGGGGCAGTTTCGGAACCTCTGCACTTCTGACCGTGGGGCGTGTAGCTCCTGTGTCAACCAAGAATGAAACCTTGTGACCCATAACCTTCCCCTGAACATAGGGTCCTCGCTGATCTACCTCTAAGGATGCTGCAAGCCTGCACTCTTCTCCGTCTGAACTTTCATCCGACCATTCATCATTTATTCCAATCTCACCACGCAATGGGTATTGTACTGTGTGATTCTGACTCATTCTTTGACCTGTGACCTGTTGAGGAAGCATCACCTGTTGCTGTTCCATTGGGGCTAAAGGCACTTGCATTTGCTGTCTAGGTACCATGGGGACCTGCTGTTGCATTTGTTGTAACTGCATTGGCTGTACACGTGGCAACTACCTGCTGCATGGATTGAAAACCTTGTATTTGGTTCACATTATTCAGAAAATTTGGGTTTGGACCTCTCAATCTTGATCCTCTCACATTTTGGAATGGACTGACATCATTGCTTTGTAGAATAACATCATCCTGTAACATCATTGGGCACTCCCGCTTCCAGTGTCCAACGACACCGCAAGCATGACAAGGTAACAGTTTCTTCATTCCCTGTGCATCGTTTTGGACTACTACAGTGTTCAAGTCTGGACTGCGGTTCACAAAACATCCTCGACCTCTACTTCTCACCTGCGCCTGAAACATCCCATTTCCCTGTGGCTGCTGCACCATCTGCTGTGGAAAACCTCCCTGCATCCCTGTCTGCGCTGCCTTAATTTGCATCACCATTGCTTTCTCCTTCAACTTTCTCTGCTTCAAATCAATCTCATCGCTACAGTACTTCGCATACTGCAACACCTCATCAATCAGCTTTGCTTGCCAGCAAATCAAATGATTCTTAATCATCTGGCCAATATCAGGTCCCAACCCTTCCACGAATCTGAAAACAAGGTGGTTCATGTCCTTCGCCTCAATAACCTCTGTACCGCTGTAATGTTTAAACGCCTTCAAAAACCTCTCATAATAGGCATGTATCGACTCCTTGACTTCCTGAGCCATTCAATCAATCCTTTGCCAATCAATATTCTTAAGCGAAACTCTCGTTTTCAGAAACTCAATCACCTTATAACAATACTTCATCATGTCAGGAGATAGCGCACCTGTGCTGCTGTCCCTTGCCGGTTCCTCAGTCGGCCAGTCTACGCTCCTTTTGCACTCAATCCACAAATCAGGTCTTCCCAAAGACACTTTGCAAGCTTCACAAATCTGTCTGTCTGCTGATACCACTCTATTGGTTTCTCCCTCAGCCTGGGGAAATCATTTGTGAATGACAGAATATCACCGCCAGTCCACGGTATATGGACAAGAACCCCTCCGGCAGTCTCTCTCATTGGTAACATTTTTACCGTGCTAGTATTCGGTAATGATTTAGCTGACTGCTCTATGTAATCACTCTTCCTCTTGTCTCTCTTCTTCGCCCATCTGCCTTCCCACTTCTCTAAGGCTCCCAAACTTGTGCACTTTGCAGTATCTCCTTGAGGTGCGCTTTCATTACAGTTGACCTCATGTGTTCCAAATCCTTTGGCTAAAAATCGAACCTGTAACTTCTCTTCAAATGTTTGGTATTCTCTAAATCTACGCTGTACTTGTCTGCCAGATTCGCCAACCTCTGGTGCACCCTGCTCACTTCTCTAGTTATCTTTGGGCACAAGTACCTCAACTCTGCTTCCGTGTATGACTCTAGCCTGTTCACACCCATGCTCCCTTCAACGAGTTCATTGACTTCCATGCCCAACCTCACATGGTTCAGGTACTCTTGTCCTTCCACTCTCCCTGCTGCTACAGGAGCAATCTGTGGAGTATTAAGTTTGTCTAACCAGTCGGTCAGCTGTTGTGCTGTTAAACCTTGTAATGAGATATTCCCAGCCTGTACCAAAGGTGTCTGTGTTACATTCGCATTCGAGAGCTGCGGTGTCAGCAGTCTTGAACCTGACTGTCTCATGACATCTGGAGGAGCCCCAATCGGACTGAAGTCTAACAGAGATCTAGATCCTTCAAATGTTGGTTCTACTGGAGTAGTCCCTTGGGAGCTTCCTACGAACCCTCATCTTGTCGTACGTTGTGTCATTACCCTTTATCGCATACAGTAGGCTTTGCCTGTGCATACAATGGTACCGGTGGACCAACCGTAATAGGAAAACATATGGCATCTGGTGTCTGTCTGTTTCCCAAAACCTGTGGAAGATTAACTCCCATATTCTGGTTCATCACTGGTGTCATGTCTGACTGCGGTCCTGTGACCGAAGTATATCTCGGGATCATTTGCGGCTGCACCTGGGGCAATAAAGGTGGAGTTGGATCAGTCTGAATCAACTTTGACCTGGTGTATACCTGCTCGGTCAGCACCATCAGATTAGTAGTAGTCTCTAAAATAGGTACATCAGGGTAAAGCCTCTGAACTTCTGGCGGTTGCAACTGAGGTTGCATAACCTGAATGGTGGGTACGCCAAAACTACTCTGCATCTGGACTTGTGTCGAGACAGCACTAACCTGTGTCGGATTCATTGTTGCCTTCTCTTGTATCGAACCTATTGGACATGTATTGGTACTCGGGCCATTGTCGTCTGCCACATATGGTGGTGGACGATCATTCAGTAACTGATTAAGGAATTCATCATGGTCTGAGTCCTCTATCTCTGTCGAAGACTTCCTAGCTTCTTTGTCTCTGGAAGGACTTATGTCAGTCTTACGAGTAGCTTTCCTCCCTTTGCCTTCACCCTCTTGGGCTATCGCTGGGAACAGCATAAATCCATCTATTGTCTCTCTCCTCCAAACTCTCTGTGCACTATCCCATCTAGTGTCTTTTTTGCTTTCCTCATTCTCCTCTCAAATTTCTGTTGCTGTTGTTGTATTGCCATTAGTTCCCAAATTGCTAACGCCTCAAACTGTGCTGGTCTCGGAGGTGGCTTCAGATCATTTAGCACCCTCCGCAAATTTCCTATAATCCTCAAATTGAACGTTCCATTCTCAGGAAACGCTAAGCACCCCTCTTTCTCTGTGACTTTGCACCATTGCTTTACCCAAAGACATGGCACGACACCCTTTTCCTCCATTACCATATAAGCCGGTGTAGCCTCTGGCGGTGTAACCTCCCCTACACTCGCGGTAATATATATGTCTACCCTCAAGACGCTCTTAAAAGCCTTGAAAGATTTCATCTTTACACCTTTTACTTTGTTCACAATCAAATCAGGAAGTGACTTTAATTCCCAGAATTCTTCTGCGCCTACCTTCTCAACCAATTGCCTCTCACGGACGGCTGCCAATCCGTGCGCGACCCTTCTCACTAACCAACCTATCCCAGCACGGCTCCAATGACATCACACTCACACGCACTGCGGCTGACAAAGTCTTGCGGCTTGTCTTCCCACTCTCGATCCACACAACTAATGCAATATATTGCAAGCACCAACCAAAATAAACTCAAATTTGCCGGTTTACTACAGGAAAGGGTAACACAATCGCTTCAGAACTTTACAGAGATTTCGCTTAACCTCGGCCGCTACTCTCTCCTTCTCAGATCTCGCACTCGCAAGCAAAATTTGATCCGCAAATTCTACTCTTGACTTGTCAACGGATTATTGTTCTAGTGCACTTTAGAACTCACCAAATCTCCATCGAAGTTTTCATTCACTCACTTTGACTCAAACTCGACTCGCCGATTTCACTATCGACCATTAAACCGCACAAATTACAACATAAACCAAGTGTCTCATACACTTATCAGTATACTCCGGAGTCTTAGACCACACAGGGTCTGTACATCACCAACAACGAAGTGGACAATTTTTTAGCACAAAGCGCCACACTCACATGAAGTTCGCCGACTTCCCTACTCTCATACTGCGGAGTACGCCAACTCCTACTAAAACATCATCATCTAGGCTAAAATCCTCACAAACATCACAATTCACCTGCGATATGCATAAGCTGTGCACGTGCAAAACCTACTTCATTCACACTATCACTAGAACGCAGAGAACATACTCAAACTTCCTTCAGTAAGCTCCGACATCCCGGGAAAGTCATTTGGGACTTAGGGACACATCATCTCTCCAATTTGCAGCATTGAAAAAGAAAAAAAAAACACAAAACTCAATTTATTCGGTGCACCTTGCCTACCACCAAACCTCTTCACTTTGTACCATCCGTACCAGGACCTCAAAGAGCCAACCCCATCAATCTCTACCAAACTGTTGATCTTTTATACCGGGGCCCCAAAGGCCAAACCAACCACACTGCTACTAAACCTGTTAATTATCACACCATCAACTCTATCAATCTGTGATCCTTCGTACTGGGGCCCCAAAGGGCCAAACCATCACCTCTGCTACCAAAACTGTTAGCGCGTCGGAGCCTTAATAAGTAAACTTACATGGAGACGCGTTTAGGTCGACAAACCTTTGGACCGTGTTTGGAGACTTCCCAGTACGAAGTATTTTCTTGGCATCATCAATCAATAAATCAATAGACAATCAATAATGACAAGCACTAATCAATAAACAGTCAATAAGAATCAATAATTGAACACACGATGGCCTTTCAGTCATGAATAACCACACCAGTTTAATTAAGTGTTAGGATATTTATGTCCCTATAAGTAACAATCTAATATCATTTCTATTAATCTCAATATCAATAACACACCAGAAAGCAGTACTAATTAGCAATTAGAGCGCAACTTAGTCAATGCATGGATTATACTCATTCAGAATTTAAACACATCATTAATATGAATCAACTTAGCAGAGTCTCATTAGTACATGGTTCAACAAAGCAAGAACTCAGTCATTTGTCTATTTGCATCAGACATTAGTGAACACCTTAACTAACCTCAAATTAGCATTAGCATGTTGGGCTTCTTGCAAAACATTTTAGTGAACACAAATTTAGAATACATCTATACTAATGTCTCTATCAAAATAGCAGTTGGTACCTAGAAAGAAAAGGCAAACAGACAATCACAATTTGCATTGGATAGTTACCAATCCAACAGATCAGCAAGCAGCGTCAGTCTTCATCCTCAGGACCTCAGTTCATCAGCATCAGGCAAGGATAGGACGGGGCAAAGTCTCAAGATAGCATAGCTAAGGAACATTACTTCCCTCAGATGGAGGAGAAGATAATATCAAGCAAAGGATGGGCAGAGGATGGTTTGATGGTAGAACGACTAAAGGACCAAAGTATGAGTATGGAGCGTCCGGAAAATGGCAGAAGGCAAAAGTCTTATGGCAAACGAAATGGCAAAATGGAGAATGGAACGTTTCTCCTCAGGTCACACCGTTAAATCAAAACTGTCTAACTATTCCCTAATTCCTTATTGGAAAATATTTGGTGCATCGTTATCTCTGTCCAATAGTTCGGTAAGCACCTTGCTAGAAATTTCCACAGTTCCCGTGTCAGGGATTGGTTCATGTTATTGACGTCTTCAACGGTTGGAATGTCGGGTAGAAAATGTTACTCTTTGCGCTCCAGTCAGTGTCTTCATTGTCTTCTCCTAGTACGGTTAACCTTGCACCTGTTACAAATTACACTGTTGCATCCAGCAAGAATGTCGCCTTGAGCAAGTCGGTTCTCATGAGAAAGAATTTACTACGGAATTTACTACGGCTACACACATATAACTCCTGGAAAAGTACAGCTTCGTGTCCTTCAGGAAAAACAGCACACTACATGTTAGAAAATGCAATTCATTATGAGGCCAGGCAGCTGGGCCCGAGCCCTCACTAAGTTAAAGCCCTTTTGTTTAATGAAGCAAACTCTTAGCACACTACCCTAATTATGGTATATTAATACAAATTCAAAACAATATTGCATATTAATTCTGAATTTATAAGCCTTTTCATTAGTCTTCGTATATATTTGTTGCCACTCCCCGTGAGCACATTTCAAAAGCGTGCATTATTTTCTACGTTAACACAATTTTTTCTATGCGGCTTCTTCACACAATATGTTGTAAGTTTTCGTATTAACATTTCTCTTAAAGGACACACTCCAACAATAGGACACGTTAAAAGCACGTTTCCCCTGTCCTGCGCTGTAAAACTTCGATTATTGCGGAATTTCTTCTTACAGTTTCAGCCAGGTTTTATCTGACAAAATGTATACTGGTGGAAAAGGGTGGTACTTCCGCTTGTTTAAATTTCGATCAAAGTGCAAATTTTAAGATCATAACCTATTCACGTTTTTTTGCCCTATACTAATTAACAAGTGCTTCAAAAAGCACTATTGAACTTCACAGTACACCTTCTCCCTCCTTCCGCTAAATTGCGTACGCAGGACCTTAAGTAGCATTTGTGTTGTTCACACCTGCGTGCAAGTCTTTAATGAGTTGGAGTCACCGGCCAGCACCCCTGTTCTCAAAATTGCTCCAGAACCGTATTACTCTATAATGCCCATGCCGAAGCTCCTCTACTGTTGACATCTCTCAGAAATGTGTTGTGGTATAGCTCAGAGAAGCGTGTCCAGGTTTGCGACGCTTGTTCTTAAGATGGATGCCGATGTTTACCCAATTAGTTTGGTCGGAGCAGGGTGGCAAGATTGTGAAGCACCTCGCCCTTCCCTTTATTTCCTGTGTACAGATGTTTTGTAAAAATCTAAATCGAATGGAGCAGCAGTTCCATAATTGTGCACTCTATCATAATAATTGTATTTACTTGAGGTTATTATATTAATATATAATTGTGTGTCTAGAACCTGGAGCAAAAAAGCTGCTCTTCCTGTATAGCTAACTTAATCTTCAACTTTATTAAACAGCTAACAATTACATTTAGCATTCCATTCTGCTGTAATTATATCCATTCACGTTTCCCAAGCCTTAATCTTTTTTCTTTGCCCACTCGCTTACTCCCCGTTCGTCTCCGTCCATCTCTTGCCTTAATTCTTGAATTTACCATTTTCCTTTCTAACACCCTCTTCTTTTAGATAGTGCTTGGCCTATGAAAATAGTAAACAGGCTTTTGTTGCTGCCCAGGGGGCTTGTAATTCAGTACAATCTCTTTCTGCGGAGAAGAAGTCTGTTTCCTATTGATATAGTAAACAGACCGCAGTGCAGCGTTAATAGCTTCTAATGGGAAAATGCAGAGGGAATAAAAAAAATTGCCCGACAGTGCCCGTGCGGCCCTGCCTTCCCCAGGGAGAGTGAAACATAATAATATTCTGATCCGGCTCAGGAGTCCTGCTGTCTTCGTGTGTGATTATCCACATAAAGCATCAAACATTTGCTACACATTTCTGTGAGAGTATGTTCACACCTTTTTCGCAATAAATAGTACCTCTCAGAGACATTTTAAAGCATAGTCAAAGTGGGCTTTGGCCCAGGTCCCCAGACATTCAGGGAGGCCCCTGATAGAGTTAGCTCTGTTCTGCAGAGTCTCGCCCTGATGAGCCTGAATAAATCTTAAACTATTGTTTTAAATACTGCTTTCATTTAAATGTATTTTTAATAGGGATGATGTGTGAGAGTCTGTTAGACACATTGTGCTCAAAATTTTGTGTTTATGTTTAATACAACATCCATTAAAAAAAGGTCTCCCTTCCTGCACAAAATCACTCAGCTCTGCAACGAAGGCAGGCTGGCACCCTTGGTGCAAGGATGCCTATGTTGCAGGGATGACACCTTCATGCAGAGACACAAACACAAAGGGGGTCATTCTGACCCCGGACCGCCGGGGCCAGGGTTGGCGGGAGCACCGCCAACAAGCTGGCGGTGCCCCGCAGGGCATTCTGACCGCAGCGGTTCAGCCGCAGTCAGAAACGGAAAACCGGCGGTCTCCCGCCGGTTTTCCGCTGCCCTGTAGAATCCTCCATGGTGGCGCAGCTCGCTGCGCCGCCATGGGGATTCTGACACCCCATACCGCCATCCTGTTCCTGGCGGCAGGATGGCGGTATGGGGTGTCGTGGGGCCCCTGGTGGCCCCTGCAGTGCCCATGCCAATGGCATGGGCACTGCAGGGGCCCCCGTAAGAGGGCCCCACTTTGTATTTCAGTGTCTGCTTTGCAGACACTGAAATATGCGACTGGTGCCACTGCACCCGTCGCACCTTCCCACTCCGCCGGCTCAATTCTGAGCCGGCGTCCTAGTGGGAAGGCTGTTTTGCACTGGGCTGGCGGGCGGCATTTTGGCGGTCGCCCGCCAGCCCAGTGCAAAACCCAAAATACCCTCAGCGGTCTTTCGACCACGGAGTGGTATTTTGGAGGGGGAACTCTGGCGGACGGCCTCCGCCGCCCGCCAGGGTGAGAATCACCCCCAAAATGTGTTTCCATCTATCTATGTATGCTGCATGATATGGCACTCATAGCAAGAACGGACAAGGAGGAGGAATGTGGACAATTCTCCCCCTTGCATGACACTCATACCACACGTGGGATGATGTAGGAATTTGACACATTCCCAAAATTGAAAATCTAGCAATTTGACAGATTCCGTACACTTCCATGGGTTTTACATGGGAACACCCCAAGCAACACCTATGGAATGCCACAGGCACGCAGTGGAATTCATGAAAGGGGGCCATATTGATAAGTTCATGATAAGTCACACAAGCTGGCTTTGTACTGACTTGTAAGTGTGGCCTGGCACACTTTGCCACTGAAGCATTCCAAAAAAATGGCACTCTGGTGGTTCAGTGTGCCGCTAGGGGCTCATAAATAGGGTCCCTGATGCACAACTCTGCACCATCCAACATGTAAATAAGGCACCATGTTTGTCAACCTGATGACTCATGTCAACAGCTAGCACAGATCAACCGCTCTATCTAATTGCAGAGGATGATCCCATACCTCCTCGCCAGATGCCTGTCCTGGACTTTTCCGATGATGTGGATGACCAGCTGTAAACCATACATCCAGAAACCCTCCAGGAAATCCTGGGTGCAATACAGACACCATCTTTGGTCACGGGGAGGACTGACAGTGTTGGGGTGTCTTCAGATGATCCACCCAACAGCCAACCGGCACCACTTGCCAGCTCAACCACAGCCCTGGACTTGTAGGACCCACAGCTTACATTCCAAAACAGTCCGGGAGGAGTCCAGCGTGAAATGGTTGATATGGTGCGGGTGGAGATGGAGACTGTGGCGGGTACCCTAAAGGCAGTCCTGAGGTGCCTCAGTACAAATGAGAACTCGTCGTCCATACGAGGCACTGACTCTCCGCTCCCTGCCCTTCCAGCAGTCCCTGTCTGACACTGCTAGTGTCATGAGGCTGAGGCATGAGCAAATGCCCAGCCCCAGTGCTACCAGCGAAGTTGCCAACAGGCTGGGGGAAATTCAAAATGTCTTGGAGTCCTTGGATTAGAAGCAAGACTCCCTCTTCGCCATCTCAGGTCCCCTCTGCCGTGACATTGTTGCAGTGTTGCAGACCATGCAGGTCCTCTTTGCTGCTATGCTGCCTCAGGGGTTCCCACAGACGAGAGCTGCTGTTGGCACAGCATCCACATTTTCAGCCCATGATGTGTGTGTGCCTCCCTCTACTTCAGCGCCTAAAATTTCCCAGTCACGGGAGGCACCACATACATCAGAGGATGAAGATGTGGAAGGAACATTTTTCACCAGGAAAACTGCCCGGTATCTCTTCTCTGTGGGGCATGCCCCCTTTCTCCTTTTCTCAGTGCTAATGATCATGCCAGTGTGAAAGCACCTGGTACCTTCCTCAATTGGAACCTCCCACTGCTGACCTATCAAAGATGTGGACTGTCATTGTGGCCAATCTTCCCTAATGGCAATGTGGTCACCTCCTCACTGAAGCACTCCTCTTCCATACATATCCCATGACATATTCCCCCCCTGGACTCTGTCTGGACATCCAATGGCTTGATATATCTAATGGGGTCATTGTCCTATTAAAATGTACATCAGTACATCATGTAAATTTGCCCATGCAAATAAAATCCCCTGTTTCTGGGCAAATAACACTTGGAACCTGCTGCACTGTGTGAAGCCACACACTCTGACTGACACATAAGTGAGATGACTGGTATCTATGTGGATTAGCAAGCACTTCCTGAGGCTCCCAAGCATGTCATGCAACAGGTTGCATGCATGAATTGTGACAGCCGTTAAAATCACAACACAAGTGGCTGGGCTCAGCAAGTATAGTAGCAACAGTTCAACATTCATGTGACAAACAAATGATGTATGTGTAAGACTGTGAAGGGCAGCCATTAGTGTGTCAGTAACAAATCCTAGCTTTAGGAAGAGTGCAGTTACAACAACATTCCAACAATGCATGTCCCATGACTTTGCAACACAGAGTGACTGCGTTTGAATACCTGTTTTGGTATGTGCATCCATGTACATCCAGATTGTTATGTACATTTCTGAACGATGTTTGGAGATATCTGATGTGACACCATTGCCAACCTGACAGGTAGTTGACCATAGAGGATGCACATAGTCACACATATTTCAAAGTACTGCTTGCAAAACCAAGTACATGTGCCTAACATGACATCTGCCGACATGCTACCACCTAGACAGTAAATCATGATGGAGACCATACAGTAGGAAACAACAAGATTTAATGAAGTTAAATATCAGCCTGAAATTTCCTAAAGTAACTAATCTACCTAAACTAACCTAACCTATACTATCTTATCCAAACTTATACCTATGACTAACTTATCCTATTTATTTAGTGCCACATGACAAACATCAACCCCTCACCCTCCTTAAACACATCTGTAGACAAGGACAACAGTAACTAAGCTAAACATTACATAAATAAATATATAGCCTAAACAAATATATAAATATATATATATATATATATATTATTTTTTTTTTTTTCAAATTTTATATTTTTTTTTTTATTTTTTATTACAACACACATGCCCGAACATCAGTCACCCCCTAGAAACACCCTAACTATCAAAATAACTATGAATAAAACTATATAGAAGGGGAAGGGAAGTAGTGTCCATCAGGCCCATTGTCATCCTTAGTGCCTGGTCACTGCTGACTTAATGTATCTAAGCAAAACCAGCGTATGGTCTATTTTATGTTCTAGTTTTGCAATTCAACATTTCAGTTCCACTCTCTCTGTTCTCAGTTCCTGCACAATGTCTGGCCCACCGACTTGAGGTGCAGCCTGGGATGTTGACGGGGCACTTGTGTGGCAGCTGATATTGATGGTCCAGCACCTGCAGACCCAGCCTTGTGTGCGGCCTGAGACTTGCCTGATGTATGGCTGCTGGAGGTGGATGGTCCCTTGGGTAGTGCCCATTGTGGAAAGGCCCTCCAGGACCCCGATGCTTGCTCTCTTTCATACAGCCGCAACATCCCCTGGAAGCCTTTCTGTACCTGACAGATGTGGCAGTAGCATTCTGCCCGCTTCTGCAATGGGGTCATGTTGGCAGCTGAAACATGAATGACACACGACATCCAAATGTATATTAGGTAAATGAACAACAAGCATGCAACGTGAACACCATCTGCAGACCCCACACGTTGGCCAGCACAAATCACAATGACCTCTTGAAGGGCAAGTTTAACACACATCTGCACAACAACCATCATTTCCATATTGCTCATGCCCATGGTATCAAGGTTAGCTAATGTTGCACAATAACATTGAACCATCTTGGAACATCTTCAAAGGTCCATGTCACAATTGACTATGCTCATCATAAACTGCGTATATAAATCAGGGGTATGCCCAAGTAATAACACTAAACTTGGGCCAGAAAAGTTATGTACATAAGGACACCCTATAATGGGGACAGATTACCAAAAGCTTACTGCCCAACCAGAGCACACAAATTACTCCTGGGCCACAGTTATGAATGAAATAAACGCTTTTAGAAAGTCCTTCACAAGTGAAAAATGTCCTCAGTCTCAAGTATCATCAAAATTGCATGCGTCTTTATCATAAAAAATCATGTTGTGAATACATTTAGACAACACAAACATTTAGTATATAATGACAATTGAATAACATTATTGTCTTTCACTAATCACTTATTAAGGCTGCATCCTTGTTTCAAAAGCAGTTCATCTGTGAAGTAGTCCTTTAGGGCAACATCGTAGGACAAATCATTGCCCTCTTTTTGTTCCAATAAAGAAATGTCCTTGAACAATGTTCTGATTCTAAATCAAAGTTAAATTGACTTCTCCAATAGTATACGTCGATGCCTTTCGGCCCCCACATTTCATCAGGACAACACTGGGAAGACATATCAATCTAGGCTACAAAGAAAAAAATCATCAGCAGTGCATTGGCGTCTGCCGTGCATCTGTCTAGCAGGTCTCCAATTTGAGTGATTCCAGCCTAGTCTCAGTAATTCTCGAAAACAGAAACTCCACTCCACTGCGGTGTGCGCAATGAATGTCTTTGATGGTACTCGAGACTGAGGACTTTTTCACTTATGAAGGACTTTCTAAAAGTAGTAATTTAATTTATAATTGTGGCCCCTGAGTAATTTGTATGTTCTGTTTGGGCAGTACGCCTTTGGTAATCTGTCCCCAATATAAGTTACTCTTATGTAGATAAATGCTTATCATATACATCAGTTATGTGACCATGGTAAGTCACACTTATTATTTTGGATTTCTCATCAATGTCTCTTCTGCATACATATTTGCCCTTAGATCGGTTGGCACGTACCAAACTTATCCGAGCAAGGACTGCAAGTTAAATGTAGTCTCTCAACAGTTTGCACCTGATAACACACTGCTACATAGAATATACATGTGACAGGTATCATATGTGAGAGTGGAGGGTGGATCATTCACTCATGTCACACAGAGATTCATGAAACTACTCCCATATCCACTCAGGTCACTACATGGTGGGCTGTGGCATGACTTCATGCATAGTCCCAGAGTAACTAAATGTGTCCCACTATGCCTGTGGGTCCCACATTGCCTGTGTATGTGTTCAGAAATCTGGTCAGCATGTTGCGCAACAGTACAACAGTACTCAGCACCGCCACCTCACATGTTGGTGCATGCATGCCCTACATATTATCTGCACAGGATCTTGGAATAGCACTGGCTAATAATGTTCATTGTGTGAAGCTGTTTGCATGACATCATGGACACTATCAGGACCAGCACACTCTGTAGATGTTTTGAATAATGGCGTGACATATGACAATGCTGTATGATCATCCCTCTGGTCAGACACACATGTCAAGATCTGTGACAATACCATGGTTTGACAATGCTGCTATCTTTGACACAGACTATGGGGCATTGCACCACATGAGTGGCCAATTCAATTGCATTTTCAGATGTGGTATTTTGAGCAGTGTCCTGCTAATCCCAGGGACCTATTCACAGTCATTAATCCTAACATGACCTGAATTACTGTGTGACACACAGAGCAGTAACATGATTTGTGAACAACATTTTGGCACCCAGCATACATGTGTAGGACCCTCTACTCCTGGCACATGTCCTTACTGTCATCACTGTGTTTGGACCCATACACGATGTCCAACATTTATAAGGCCCTTCCAGCACGTGTTGCCACCAGCGCATAATTGTTTTGGGATGCACATTCTGGACATAACATCGGCCATACTGTCCACATCCATGTGTAGCACATGGTGTCTGAATTGGCATACATACACTTGGTACATGGCATTGCACACCACATACAGAAATACACACGATACTTGCACTACACATTACACATGCAGGATGACACTCACTGGTAGCATCGGGATCTGCAACGCTTGCCACCTCTCCAATGGTATATGGCTCGGGTCCACCTGCAAGAAATAACATGATACATAGCACTGTGAATGTCGAAAAATGAACACAATGGACAACTATTGCACATTACCCATGACTTGCTAATGGACATAGAAGACTTAGGTTAGTGAATACTCATATAGGCCATTAGATATGTCTCAGTGATATACATTAGTAGACCAGGTTGACATGTACACATATGTGCTGGAACCATACACACATGTGTCAGCTACATTGTTCACATTTTGCAGATGACTTTCTATTGAAACATTTTTCAAGAATAGCTAATTATAATGGCACCCTTCACATACTTGACTCACAAAACACGCTCAGCCCTGACTACCTTTACTACTGCATCACTTTTATCATCACATGTACATGACTATGCAACATGCAACAGAAGTTAGACCCTTAATGGACATGGACACTTGTCCCTGGTAACCATGTACCCTTGTACCATGACACAAGTGTGTCGGCATTGGTGCACATCAGAATTTTGTGGCTAAGAGCAGGGAACAAGGACAGGAATATGCCATTTGTCTTATTGATGGTGCATTGCTGCCCTTGTCATGGATGCTGGTTGGTGCACAAACATCACTCACAGCCCTGCCCTTTGCCATAACTTGGTAAAAGAGGCCCTATGGCTAACAGACATCTAAAAGCAAATGCAAAACAGGAGTCAGTCACATAGATGGTGTACTTACCCACAATTCCACTGACCTTGATTCCCAGGTGGTCCAGAAGGTCCCATTCGTGGGCGATGAGGTCTGCCCAGCGATGTTTTAATTAATGGTGCATGTGCTGAACCTCAAATGCATGCATCATGTGGTACAGGACCTTCCCCCACCACAGCTTGCATGCCTCAGTCTTATATCCATGATGACTCAGCCCCCCATGGCCACTATATTAGGCAGTTAGTGTGTCACTAGCCAAATGAATCCCCCCAACTCATCCACCCTCAGATGACGGGCCCTTCCCTTCCCCAACATGCCCGACCTAAACCAATGGTACCCCGAACAAACAAACAAAAACAGAGATAGACACCCGACAATACATATTTAAATACATCGCAATATGACAATAAACACAACAAAAATACTTTAGGGACTCAACACAGAGAGCAGACAGCACAAAAGTCTCACAAACACCACTCCTTACAATAGCACCAGCACCACACAACCTTTTTCAAGCACAGACTATAAAACTGTGAAGGGAAGAGAAAGTGAAAGTAACCTCAAAGTTCCTGGTTTGAAGAAAGGATGTACAGTTGCATCACTTCCTGGGCATAGGCATCATGTTTTGAGACAATGCATTGTTGTTTTGATGCATGACAGCTATGTGTGTATTTTTAATGACAAGGCTGACAAGGCACACTGATGACATTTTTACACATGGGTACGATGCATCATTTTTTTACTTATACGATGGCTGAAAATGTCCGAATGCATCATTATTTTTTGAAGTTTGAAGTGAAGTTTGTGTCTTACTGTATGTTGTTTTCTGGGATGCAAGGAAGGTTTCATCTGAATTGCAGTTGTGCATGTGAACATTTGTGTTTACCACCTTCCTGTCTTCCCATTTGTACAATGAGTGTTCTGTGAGTTCACATATGTGAGGGTAAATGCGTTAGTGGGGCCACACTGCACAGATGGTACATTTCCTTTGTTTGTTCAACCACACAGCTTAGGATATCTGCCCATGTGCAAAACATGTTTTTGCACATGATACCCTTGCTAAGTGAACACCCAGGGATGCTGGTGACTTACCCTGGAATGTGGTCAGCTCACCCACCCTTATGACAGTGAATGCGTGTGAGAATCTATGGTGTGTCCCAAGGGGCAGACATCAGGCTGTCATGCAACATGGATAACTTACAGTTCCCCGTGCAGGCAAGCGTTGGGATGTGCTGGACCGACATGTCATGGTTGTGTTTTGTATGACATGCAAGTGAATGGTATGTGGTCTTCATGTGTTATTTGTTCCGCCTACTACAGTGGCATATTTTGGGATAAAGGTTCAACAGTCTTTTGAGTCCTTTCATGACTTATAGCGCTCCTTCAGAGCTTAGTATTTACTTATATCAGTGGTTCACATGTTACCCTATGTTGGTACATGTTTACAATATCTAAATGTTTAGAGGTAGAGTATTCCAAACCCCAGGCCCTATGGTCATCTTTGTGTTTGTCCCTGCTCAAAGTTACGGGTCACACAAACCCCAGGGCACCAAGAGGGGACATTGAGCGTGAAATTTGTGTCAATTTTCTTTGAACCTACACTTTGTATGTACAATTCCTCAACATGTAGTTTGGCAAGACTTCACTTTTAGCTCACAGTCTGCCTGTCAGGGCTGCTGTCAGACAGGGATGGCAGCCAACATAACAGTGCACAGCCAAGTGCAGGAATCCTACTGTACATCTAAACTCCCCTGCCTAATATTTACTAGGGACAGTCGGTTGGTTATGTCAGCCCTGCCCTATTATCTGCTAGGGACTTACTGGTTGTTTATTTCAGCTGTGCCCTAATATCTACTAGGGACTTGGAGGTATTTTGATTCAACCTTGTCCTATTATCTACTAGGACTTACAGGAGTCTGTTGTTAGGAATTGTGCTTATGCCAATGTAGCATTTGGCTTGTATCCTGAGCTGTGGTCCTAAGCCTGGTTAGCAGACACAGGATACAGCCAGGGTCATTCAACACTATTTTCTGTGGCTCAAAATTTGTAGTGTATGCAAATTGGATGACTTCATCACACTGTGCCCGGGCAGTCAGTTTGGCTAAACACTGGTTGTGATGCAATATGTTATCTTACATAGGTACACTCTTTCTTGTTTTCACACTCTTCTAACATTGTGTGGGTCACTCACGCATGTACCACACACAACTAGTAATTGTAACCTCAGCAATGTTGATGCCATTGATGTTACATTTTCTGTTTGCTCCCCATCTTACACATACTCATCGTCCAGCTCTTCCTCCTCATTATTGCTATTGGGCCATTGGAGATTATGGCCTGCACATATGTTCTGCAATGTGCAGCACAGTAGTATTGGTTTAGTTGCTATTGGTGCAGAGTAGGTTAAATCTTCCCAAAACCTATCCTGGCTCCAGGTGTGATAATGTTGTACTCTGGGAGTCCCCTCCACAATGTTGCTCATTCTGTTTAGGCCATGATTTTGACACTGCTGGGCCTCCATGTGGGCGTATTTGTGAGGACACTGCCAGACTTCTGCCACACCTAAGGCGGAAATCCGGCAGTAGCCATGCTGGCAGATGGTGGTGTCCTGGCGGTGCTACCACCTGCACCGCCCTACCAGTAGGATGCCACCACCCATATTAAGACCTCTTTAATATGGCCTAGTGGTGACCTGCTGGTGGGAAGCTGCTGGTGGTAGCAGCGCCCGTTCCCTGCCAGATGAGCTTCTCCCTGGAACAGGTAAGGTGATCGTCCAACAGGAGAGGGGGTGGCAGGGTGGGTGGGTTTTTGTGTGTGTGTGGTGTCTCCAAGTGTGTATGAATGTGTGTGTGTGTGTGTCTGAGTATGCATGTTTGGATGTCTGTGTGTATGCATGTCTGAATGCATGTATGGATGAGTGTGAGTGTATTCATGAATGGGGTGGAGGGGGTTAGAATGGATCGGAAGGGGTGGGGGTGTGTGAAAATGGATTGGAGGGGGGTGAATTTGGATGGGGGCGGGGGTTAGGTGCTTGCTGGGCGGTTTGGGGAAGCCGTCTATCGGTGACAGGGAAGGAATCCCTTGTCACCAATAGGCCCTACCACCAAGGTTTTCATGGCATTGCTACTGCTGCGGAAACCATGGCGGTAGGCCGGCTCATTATACCACCTGCGGTACTCTGTGGGCTGCCAGGTCGTAGATAGACATCATCGGCCTGGCGGTTCATACCTCCATGCTGGTATGAGTGATGATGTGGCGTGTTGGCAGCGGCCAGCCCGCCACACTCACAATGTGGCAGTGTACATCACCACATTAACGCTGGCAGTCAAAAGACCGCCAGGGTTCAAATGAGGGCCTTTATCCTGTGCCAGATAACACAGTGAGTAGGGGCGGTTTGAGGGAATAGTGTTTTGCAGCTAATGGTCCCACATACATATATCAGTCATTCTGCGTCCTAATGTACTCAAACATATTTCCAACAGCATGAGACATGCAATGACATTGATTGGCATACATGCAAGATGATAACTGATTTGTCGGACACTGTGCTGCATATACATATGTACTGTCCTCTGTGATACACTTACTATTTGTCATACATATGAGTGCAATAGATGTGGATGTTGTGATTTCTCAACAGTGTTATGAATCTTTCACCAATTGACTTGACACATATATCACACTGATGAACTGTTGCAGTTCCTAACTATTTACTGAGCTTGGCATACAGTGTTTACCCGATGCATCATATAGTGATTCCTATATATCTGTTTTCCTTTTGGAACAACAGTTCAATGGCAGGTACAAGTGTTTTTATATGTCGATGTTTGTTTGACAGGCAATGCACACTTTACACACCACCATTGTGAGGATGACAACAGTGTTCACACTATATTGACAACTCTTGGGGCCTAATTATGGTTTCATGGATGTTGTTTATTTAGGAAATGTGACTGTGACAAACACTCCAAGACATATCTTGTCTAGCTTAGTCCTTTAACATGTTTAGCAGTCATGCCTTACTCCACATGTTTTCAGGAAACAAAAAGCTGCACAATGTGGTCATGTTGACGTGCACCGCAAACGGTGCTCTGTATGTCTGGATGATTTAGGATCTCATCCTCATTCTCTTCCCGGTAAGCCTCCTGCTTCTCATCCCAGGGGACATTTGTTTGGACGTGTATATTGTGCAATATGGAACATGCCAGGATCATCTTGCAGACCGTGGGTGGGGAATACAGCAGTTGCCCACCTGATACATCAAGGCAGCAAAAGCAGGCTTCTAGCAAGCCAAAGGTCCTCTCCATGATGTTCCTGCTCCAAACATGTACCTGGTTGTAGTCCCTCTCAGAGTCTGTTTGTGGGTTTGCAAAGGGTATCATCACCCATGGCTGGATGCCTTAACCTTGGCCAGCTGACAAGTTAACGGATAGAAAAGTGTCAATGTGTTGGATTACTGCCTTTGCATACATCCTGACCATGTGTGTCCTGTGTATTAATATTCCCTTGCATTTTTCCTAATTATGAACACATGATCTGTCAATCATGCCAGTGTAGTGCCATTTCCAGGGGCCTGTTAACTCACTGTCTGGGTTGTATGATGGAACCAAGTATGCGGGAACAACGCATATGTTAACGGTCAAAACCATGACCATGTTGTTTCCACGCATGCCTTTACCACGCATGCCTTTACATTGAATTTCCTTGTAAAGGCATGCCTATTAAATGCATGTGGGGAAACGGCATGTGAAACGGCATGCATGGTTCTGTCATGCATCCCTCCCCACCCGCCTTGAGGCCCAAAACTACCCCACCTCATATCCTAAACTACCCCAACCCCCATCCGCCCTGACCCCTAAAAAAAACCTATCCAAACCCCCCACCCTGCCCCTAAAATTTAAAGTCCAAACCCTGAACCCTCACCGACCCTGATCTCCAAAAAAACCTACCCTGAACCCCACCCCTCCCCCATAAAACTAAACTACCCCAACACCCCCATCCACCATGAGCCTTAAAGAAAACTACCCTACCCCCACCTCTGCCCCTAAAAACTAAACTGCCCCAACACCCCCACCCGCCCTGAGCCCTAAAACCTTCCCCCTAATAAGTAAACTACCCCAATCTCCACCCACCCTAAACCCTAAAAAAAAACTATACTGACCCCTCCACCCTGCCCCTGAAAACCAAATTACCCTGACTCCCCACCTGCCCTGATCTCTAAGAAAACAGACCGGTACCCCACACCTACCACTAAAAACGAAAGTACCCCAAGACCCAACCCACCCTAAGCCCTAAATCTACCCACCACTAAAAACTACCCACCAAACCTGCCCCAACCCCACCCCACTTACCTCACCGCATCCACTCCTGATCCTTCCTCCTCTGCTCTCCTCCCTCCTCCCGCACTTCCTTAAACCTTTTCCCACCCCTTTAAAAATATACTACCTCACCCCCACCATAAGCCCTAAATAAAAAAATACCCAAACCACCCCACTTCCACCCCTAGAAAATAAATATTCATGACCCCCCTCACCCTAAGCCCTAGAAAAAAAATACCCAAACCCCCACATCTTAAAAAATAGCCCAACCCCCCCACACACCAATCCCTTAATCCATCCCCCACCCTGCCCTAGCCCGACTTACCTCTCCGCTTCCTCTCTCGAACAACGCATGTCTTTTTCTGTACCTTAACCTGCATGTGCGTAGTTTAGCACATGCGTGGTTAAGGCACTGAAAAAGTCATGTGTTGTTCCGGCAAGCGTGGATACACTTACAATGGAAATGTACTCGTTAAAAGGACACATTGTTAAGGACGTTTCCCCACTGCATGTGATGTCAAATACAATGCATGGGAACTGGCCTATTTGTGCATCAGATTTGGCTGGTGGCTGATTCCCATCACTCTAGTCCACTCAATGTGTTGTGTTGCCTCTACTGTATACGTGTGGTCAGACAGAATGGGGCTGTGTATCTTTTTTGTCAGTCCAGGCTATGTTGTTGGTGACATGCCAGATATGGATGACACAGACACATGTATGGGTCAATGCTCCTCCCCAGGTGTTGGTGTTGCCTTAGATTTCATTTGGCCATGCCTTGGATTGTCCTACATTGTCAATGACAGTTGACATGATGCTACCCACACAGTATGCCCTCCCACACCCCAACTGAGTGTCTTGATGTCTGCCATTCCCAAATCCATGGTTGGATGTCACAGTATTGTAACATTATGCACATGTGTGACAGAGTTGTGCCCAATTTGTGCACACAACACATGTATCCTGCAGATTTGTGTGTGGTCTTCTGCAGTCCGGCAACAGAACTTCCTGCACTGTACTACATCTCTAAGAAAAGGAGCTCAAACACATTACTTGGGGCCTCCTGCAAATTGGGGTTCCATACAACTAGACTTACACACAAACTTCCTACTGAGTGCACATTCACATTTGCATTACGGGTTGTAGGTGTTCCACTTAGCTTTCAGGATGGAATTTGTGCATACAGGAGCACCTTCCTGCCAAGGCTGCTGCCTCCAAGTCATGGTGAGTGATGTTTGTGTGTAGCATAACACTTCACACATGAGATGTGAGTTCTGTGACATAGCATTGTACATTTGTACAATTTGTAGTTGAGTTTTCAAGAATAAAGAAGTGATGCAACTCTGTTAGCAATATAGTATTTATCAAAGAATAATACGTCCAGGAGCACAGCTCAGATCTGTAACTGAAACCACACTCAACGCAGCTTTTACAAACAGTGTCTTTTATAGACTTCATTTGTATACGCTTTCTTATCTCATTTCCAATTAACACAGTAGCTCAATATAATGTTATCTACCTTCATTCTTGGCATAAGCAATAATTGTTAAAAAAGCATCTAACTACTTGTCACTAAAAATGCAGCTGTAGCACATATAATATACGTATGCATCCTCTAATGAGCACAGTTTCTTTTGATCTCACCCTTGGAATTCTATCTGTGTTTCCTCCCTGCACTGTTCCCATACTCTGAAGTTTTACAGCCTATCCTCCCCTCATTTCCAGCCTTGACACTCAGAAGAATTCCCTGTCTTTCTTTCAGATCTGCCATGATGTACCCTCATCCTACCACTCGTACCGGGGACGTGGCTGAGGCTCTTGTGTGTGTGGCCTTCTAAATTATCTGTGGTATGCGAGGACCGGCTGCAACTGCTTGGCCCTGCACCTGGCCTGTTCCTTCATTTTCCTTTCTTCCCCTGTATTCCATTGGAACATGGCACCTTGGTTTAGGCCAGTATTTATCTCGCACTGTATATGCTCCTGCACGTTTTCCTCTTAAGCCATGTGTTGACCAGAGAGGGCCTTCTCTCTTTCTTTTGAGGCCTATTACAAGTTACATGTCACCTGCCTATGGTCTGTGGTTTATCAGCTAGCACCTAGAGCTTCATTTACGAGGCCCATGGCACAGGACGGTGCAGTAACTGCCTTGCTGTGCTGCCATGCGCCACCAGGTAAGGGCAGGAAAGCTTGTGTCTATAAGATACAGCACCAATCTGTCCTTTCCCCTTGTACTGATGCACATATTGCTGTCTAGAGCCAATGCAGATGTTAAAATGCTGACGCTAGCCAGAGTTAGCACAACTTTTTGTAGGCACAGGTCATTTTTGAAAGGCTGGTAATTACGAGGATAGCGGGCCAGCATCATTTTTAAAGTGGGAACGCCTACCTTGCATATCATTGTTGGTACCTGATGCAGTCAGATCCAGCGCCCAGGAAAAATGATACACACACAAGAAAGGTGGTGCTAGAGAGTTCTAGTGCCACTTTGTAAATATGGCTTTAAGTTAGTTCTGCCGCTTCATCAAACAAATGACGCTACGGTGGGGCTTAATCATTAAGAGGCCATTAGAATTTGGATGAGCAGGTCCGGCTTTAGCACTGGTGGCATTCGGTGCTACAGTTCCTCCCGCCCAATGGATGGCCTCCTCTTCGGATTCCCTCAATAACACCCAGCAAAAATGCCCCTTATCTTTCTGTAGGCCCTCTCTCACATATATTTCATTTGTTTTAAAGCACTGGTAAAGGCTGGCTTTACCAGTCCACTCAGGCATCCACATAAAATACAGATCTGTTCTTTGCATCAGGCATAATAACCCTCTACACTACTTTATGTCGAGTCAAAACTGTCATTAGACAAAATTCCTATCTCTCTCCAGCAGCAATATTAATCATAAGAGTAATAATGGCATTATTATTGATGCCTGAAAGCTGGATGCACAAGAACTTCTCCAGCAGTTGGTTGTAAGGTATGGTAAACACAGTACCCCCCCTTAGGTCAGTGCCCCCTACCCTCCATGTCAGCATCCAGTGCAGCTGCACCAGTTGCACCAGCCTAAAGCTGGCCCTGTGGATGTGTGTACCTGCTCACTGTCAATGACCTGGCCAGAGATGGCAAAAAAAGAGCTGAAACTGAATCATAAATTCAAAACTGTTCCGCACAGGGTGTCACAAGCAGTATCTATTGCAAATCTTCACAGAAGGAGAATGGCACCTTCAATCCAATGCCTCTCTAAAGTTCTCAGTCCCCAACTATATTCTTATCTGGAGACTAAAAAACCCTTAGAGGGGAAAGGGGTTGAGGATGAAAGAAGAGATTGCCTCATCCTCTACTCTGCACTCGTCTCTCACTTCGCTTGTTGCTTTTGAGGACTCAGTGGTTATGTTACTCGAGCTGTAAGATAAAGCAGAACATTAATACTCTCTCTCACTAACTCCTACCTTCTTTATTGCTTTTAACTAGGATTAATCTTTTTGTTATAAAAGGTAACTTTTTGTTGACCTACCCCAGTGTAGAGTGGTGTTAGCTTCTCTTCTGTGTTTTCAATTAATGGTAAAAATTGCAATGAAATTTTACTTGTGGAGTTCTTTGGTATGAGATGAGACAACTTCTGTTTTCATATTATTTTCCTCTTCTTCAGCACACTGGATTTAATGTAAAATGAGTATTGTAGGAGAAAACGTATTCTTTAAAATTTTCACATGACAGAAAATGAACAATCTTGCTCTTCCTGCTCTTCACAGCTTCCTCATGACTAAAACTAATGTTCTTGAAAATACTGCTCTTCCTGCTCTTTTCAGTTTTCTGTTGACTAAAATGAATGTTGTTGAAATAACTTCTCTTCCTGTTCTTTCAGTTTTCTCATGGCTAAAATGAATGTTCTAGGAATTACTGGTCTTCACTTTTTGCATATGACAGAAAACGAGTGTTCTTGAAATAACTGTTCTTCATGCTCTGTACTGTTTTCTCAGGACTAAACGAATGCTCTAGAAATAACTCTTCTTCACTTTTTTTAATATGACAGAAAACTAATGTTCTTGAAAATACTGTTCTTCCTGCTCTTTGCTATTTTCTTATGACTAAAACTAATGTTCTAGGAAGCAAAGGTTTCTATGGCTTGAAACTGGAACTCTTAAGAATTCATTCTCTCTCTCTTTCCGAATACTTGCGTGACTGCAACCATTGACTCAGGAAAACAAATGCACGGCTTCTCTAGAAAGGCTTCTGTCTCTCAAACATTCCTCAGTGAAGTGTGCCGCTTCAGAGGCTGCATGTACACTTCACATCACTCAGCTGTCCACAAGAGCTCCTCCAGCCGCAACACTAAAGTGGCAACCTTGAATTTCAAAGGCCGCTATTTTGAGAGCCCTCCACCTCCAGGAAACTCTCCATAACGAAGTCTGCAGATTGTGCGGGTGTCGCCAACTTCAAAGAACCCCCAAAACCTGGAGAGGGGGAGTAGGAGAAACCGAGGATTTCCTGACACAGGGTCACCCAAAATACATTTGGTTCAGGGCCCTAAAATGCTAAAGATGTTCCTGGTACCTCTGACTAAACGCATTACAGTCTTGGAGCTTCTAAGACTTGGACATTTCGAAAGCCACAGATGGTGAGACTAGTAACCATGATTAATTTAACTAGTATCTGAAAGCCATAACAAATCACCTTGTATAATATTAACTGAATGTTATAATTTCACCTATCTTACCTTTGTGATCATATAAATTTATGTTTTCACCAGTGGAACGCCTTCTGCCCATATTATAGATGCAGCACATTATCCTATTTTTTAGTGGAAATGTTGGAGGGTCACTCTCAATAGAAGATAGTGTATTGCCCAAGACTTGAATTGGCTTAGCTGGGCTTGATTGACACCCCATACAGTAATCCATTGTCGATGCGCAAACCTGTCTGTCATAATATTACGAAAATCACTCCAGTGGCTCAGCCTGGGTTCCATGTAGCCCCTATTTGGACTTAGGTGCTCCCCGAATGGACCTGTCTCCGTTAGATGCAGGATCAAATTCAATAATCAGTACAGTCACGTTCTCAGTAAGAATGACAGACACAGGTCAAAGTTCTAAGGATTTATGTAATTAATTAATAGAAAAAATACACAAAATATGCCATCAGTTGTTAGCAGCAGAGCATACAATTATAAGTTCAAAGAACTCATTAAAGTTCATTGGGAAATCCCATGTAGATTTACCTCTTAAGAATTGGAAATGGTGGTTTCGTTTACAGAGAAAAAAGACATCCTTTTAAAAGACTTTAGGCTAAGGTTTTCATACATTACTACAGAAGAGACATTTTACTACAGAGTACATTCGAGGTTTCTTTCATAATACCCTTGCATTGAACTCAGCTGTTATCACAGTTTCAGCACAATTGTTGATACATTGTACAAGCGATAGTCTGAGACAGTTGGGATGTCCATGGTAAGGTACAGAATGGTGAGAAACTCCTGGGAGTGCTCACCATCTTGTAGTGCAACGCTAACAATGCTTTATCTAGAACAGAGAAACAGCAGTACTAATCATCGCGTTGCATAAACTCAGTTTCTAATATGTTTTAAGTTGGAAAAAAGGAAAACAACTCTCACAGCATTATATACACTTTACAATCACTTACAGTCACTTACAGTATACATTGGACTGCGCACATATGTGTATTACTAGTATAAAAGCTAGAATCATCTCTGATTCTCTATGTTAGCAGGATACCAGTTTTTAGATCCTTTACTCTTTTCACTAAAAGTTCAACAGTTAATAGTGCATTTCCATGGCCCATCAAGACCTGTCATTCATGACTGTCCTTGCTGACCTTTCCTCTATTGAAGAGTATTTAGATGTGACAATTGCCATTTCTTGGTGGCGGCCCCACATTTCTGGAGCGAACGTATGCACCAACTTCAGTCCTTACCTTCTATTTTATCCTACTGCAATTAATTCAATAAGGACAGATCTCTCCCCGCTATGTCCCATACTTCCGCGTATGTGTTGTGTCTGGTTTGCACTAAAATGCAGTATGTGAACTATCTGCACTCCTCTCTAAAAATAAGCATTTAAAAGGTGCTTGGATTGAATGTCAGCCTGCTAGAATCATGAGATATTGCCTGCCTATGTGTATCTGCAGTTCCCAGATTTTAAAAATAGGATCCTGCTATTAAGAATTGCTGGCACTTGTCTTTATTATATATGCATTCACTGTCTTTGAAATTGTATTTTCAAAGGGTTATATTTTTTCTGTGCACTGCTCACCTGGGAGAGACCTGGGACATCTGAGACATGATTTCAGTACTTCAGTGGCTTCCATTCTTACTATGTAAGAAGAATGAACATCCTATTTGCTACCTGACATCTAAGACAAACTCAATGAAAACTTTTCTTTGTTGGCTTTTAATAACACAATTAATTTACATTTAGCTTTATTTCTGAATTCTTGTAAATCAGGGATTGTAACTTGGCTCTGTTTTTAATTTATCACTCTTTTAAGCTGAAAAACTAAACTAATCAACATACATTTTGTGAAATTCGTTTCTTTTTCTCATACGTGCGTTATTTGCAAAAAATCCTGTTTTTTCACTCCAACACACATTGAGCCACTTTTAGAAAAAAAAAAAAAAAAACTAAGTTGCTTAGGACCCAAGAGGGTAATTACACTAATGGTTTCCGGTAGACAATGACCCTGAGTTTCTTTGGCAAGTGCATTCAGTCACTGGGCCGCTGAAAATATTCACTGTGCCCACTAACTGAATGGCTCCTGGTCAGCATCCAAAGAGTTTAGAAATTCTGCATGCATGGTGGCTTTTGCTAGTTTCTACATAACATGGAGGGCGGAGAGTTGTCAGGGACCTTGGGTAAACAGTGTAATAAAAACAATGGCCCCTAGACATAAGAATGCGACATTGCTAACAACCAAATTGTTATTTATTCCAAACAATAATATAGAAAATGTTTGTTTCTTTATAAAAGCATTGTATAACAGCGCAGTGGGTGTGAGTGAAAAACATGCTCAGTGATCTCTCATCGGTGATACACACCCTTGACAATAGTGATCAAAAGTGCGCATTCAAAAACTAGAATAGAATGGCCCATTCTTGGCTGATCAACTATGTAGGTAGGGGTCCACAATTGTAGTTGGCGTTTTGATCCTTATGGAGATACTGGCATCATCATCACGACTGTAGATATAATCGAGCCTGAGAACCATGCTGAAATAAAGAAAAGAAAGAGATAGTAAGGAAACAAGAAATGCTGTGTAATGTACGAAAATCATATATAGAAAGGTACTCATTATCAAAATGGACCATATAAAAGGCTGAAATAAAATAGAAAAGGAGGAGACGTGAACCCCATGCGAAAAAAGTAATTTCTTTTGTACCTTATTTATGGAGAAACTGCATTGACCAACCTGAAGGTTCAAGTTCTCATAGATTCTTGCCATATACTAGGCTCAAACCATGTGCTTTTTTGTTCCTCCATACCCTGCTGACCACACATTGGATTTCGTATTCTCTAATGTGTTTCTGGACATTTTTCCTGGTTTGATCATTGCTCTATTTCATTGCACTGTTTCAGTTTACTAACAAGACTTTCATGTGGTCAGCTGTTAAGCAGGCCCCTCACGGTGGAGAGACAGCCATCTATCTGCATGGAGTCATTTGGACACACAGGAAGACACATTGATGTTGGTGACTGTGAGGCTGCCATGTCGTCATTTGAAATGGTGCATTGACGAGGTCAGAGCCAGTGAGGGGCCACTGTGGTGGAGACACAAGTGTGGAGAAAGAAGGCCAATGTCCAACAGAGATGGGTATAGCTTCTGTGGAGAAGTGTGGCACAATGGTTAGAGCGGCAGACCCTGAAGCAGAGATCTGGCTCAAGACCAGGGTTCAAGTCCTGCTTCGGCAGATCTTGGGCTCAATTCCCTTGGACCAGATAATTCTCGCCTCAGTGCCTAATCTAATTAATGGGTGCAACTCTGGGCAATAGCTTGCTTAATCTCCACAACGGCCCCAACAGCGCTTGGATGCTTGGCTTCAAGCCAGGAGGGGTTCCATAGCAGTATGGGTACAGCGCCTTGGGACCCTAACGGGTGAATAGTGCGCTATACAAGTGCAAAGTTTACAATTTAAGTTTTACAGTTTTCAGAGGGGATGAAAAGGACAAGACCCTAAGATGGCTGTCTCATTGCAATCAAGGATGGCAAATAGGCTGTCCATGAGAAGGGCAAAATGGCAACAATGTGAGACAGCTGAAGAGGTCAGGGAGGGCAAGCCCCCAAGAAGAAGACTGAGGGTCAGAGCTGCAACCCCCGTGGCCAGCCACAAGCAAGACTGGGGATAAAATGCTGAGGTCAAAAGGGGATAGCAGTGCAGATGATCCAGGTGGAATGGTAACCGTATGATAGAGAGGAGGTCAGCAGGGGAGGGAAGGCTGAGCCAACACCTTAGATGAAGAGTGTATCTGACGAACCTCCTGAATACCAGTCTGGATGGTCAGAAGTACAGGTGCCCACCAAAGCAACAAGGAGTGAAGAGGGATGGTGGGTGTTGTTCTGGTAGGCCAAGAAAGGAAAGAGTAGGAAAGGCACCCTCTTTCTCAAGAGTAGAAAGGGAGGTGTAATAAGTGAGGATGAAGAGTATCATACTGATGCCCACAGGATGGTTCATAGGCTGGAGTTATGACCTGTAAAATGGGTCAAAGGGCTTGTAGGGAGAGGTAGCGCCATTAGAGTTGTGAGTTGAGGAGCACAGAGATTGCCAGAGTGCTCAAGGAATGGAAGAGGGAGAGAGAGAGAGTGTCCGGCTCCAGGAGTGACAGGTAAGGCAAAAATAACAATGGCATCAGTCCTGTGATGCCAAAAGATTATGAGGCAAGATTAACAGAGGTGAAAATGGGAGAAATAAGAGGAGGAACGGCAATAAGCCACAGCCTGCGCCAAACAGAAAACAGGTATGGAAGAGAGAAGAGACAGTTGTTGACTAGGCAAGGGTTCTGAGAGATGGTACACAGATGAGAAAAAGCCAAGGTTGTGGAATCACCATGTGCGTATTTTGGGAACAACGACTGGGAGTATGCAGATGGGATGCAAGGGTTAGTGAAGGTGTGACACAGAATGAAGTGCAGGGACATGGACAGTATGGTGAAGAACTCCAGAACAGGGCATGCAATGAGAGTGAGTTCTACAAGTTCCAAAGGACATTATAGGGATCTTGGAGGTATGGAGTGGGAGTGGAGGTAAACAGGAAGTTATGACGCAAATTAGGGAGACAGACATCACAGTGTGAAGGGGGGTGGCAGATATTTCAGGAGCTAGTGATGAAACGCCACTGGAAACTGGAGTTGGTGTAATAGGCAAGAGTGAAGAACAAAGAGTCAATGGGGGGATGTAGGTGGAGTTAGTTGAGAAGGCAAAACAAGGAAAAGAAGGTGTTAGAAATTAGGTCTTTGGTTGGCAGTCAGGTTAGCCCCTATCCAAGCAAGGTCCCTCACGCTAGTCAGGGTAAGTGACACACAATCCAAATTATCCTGTGCCCACCCTCTGGTAGCGTGGCACTGAGCAGTCAGCCTTAACTTAGAAGGCAATGTGTAAAGTATTTGTGCAATAAATCATACATTAACACAATAAAACACCACAAAAATACACCACACAGTGTTTAGAAAAATATATAATATTTATCTGGTAAGATGCAGGTCAAAACGATTAAGATTCAATAAGTATACATTGAAATATCACTGAAAAAATGATATAAAGTGTCTTTAGTAAGCAACAAATGTCTCTTCCTGGTTTGCATTCAAACTCTCTGCAAAGGACCACAGAGGAGGTGTTGCGTGGAGAACGGGGAGGTGATCGTCAATTTTTCCGGCACACACAGATGATGCGTTGTTGAGTTTTCACGCAAGGCAGGCTTTGCGTCGATTTCCGGTGCATAGACTGGGATCCTCTTCAGGTTGTGGGTTTTCGGCCGCCCCGGGGATGATGCGTTGAAATCCTGGGTGTGCAGGATGAAGTCACATTCTGGCTCGGCTTTTCGTCGATCCAGTGGGCCGTGCGTCGAATTTCCGGTCTCACCGCTGGCGCTGCATCATTCTCCTCAATGGGAAGTCAGGCTGCGTCGATCCGGTTTGGCTTGTGGTGATTTTCTCACTGCGATGCAGGCGGTGCATCGTTTCTTGCAGACTGTGTGTCGATTTTCACCGCACAAGGAATTCTTTTGCAAAAATGAAGTCTTTTTGGTACTGAGACTTCAGGGAACAGGAGTCAAGCTCTATCCAAGCCCTTGGAGAGCACTCTTCAGCAGAGCCAGAGAACAGCAAGGAAGCAGGGCAACAGCAGGGCAGCAGTCCTTTGCAGAAAAGCAGTCAGATGAGTCCTTTGTGCAGCCAGGCAGTTCCTCTTGGCAGGTTGCATGTTCTGGTTCAGGATTTCTTCTCCAGTGGTATCTTGTCCAGAAGTGTCTGAGTTGGTAGGGTCAGAGACCCTGTTCAAATAACCAAATGTGCCTTTGAAGTGGGGGAGACTTCAAAGAGTGGCTTAGAAGTGCACAAGGTCCCCTTTCACTTCCATCCTGTTTGCCAGGGTCCCAGTAAAGGTGGGGGGGGGGGGGGTGGCAGTCTTTTGTGTGAGGGCAGGCTACTGTCCTTTGACATGCAAGTGTCAGGCCCTCCACCTTCCCAGCCCAGGAAGACCCATTCAATATGCAGAGGTGTCCAAGTGTGACTGAGAATCCTGTGTTTGGGGTTGTTTGAGTGAATGCACAAGGGAGCTGTCAACTAAACCTAGCCAGGCATGGATTGTAAGGCACAGGAGGATTTAAGTGTAGAGAAATGATCACTTTCTAAAAGTGGCATTTTTAGAATAGCAATATTAAATCCAACTTCACCAATAAGCAGGATTTTCTATTACCATTCTGGCCATACTAAATATGACCTATCTACTCCTTTCAGATCAGTATCTACCACTCACACAGTGTATGAGGGTGGCTCTAATGCTATCCTTTGAGGGAGCAGGCCTCACAGCAGTGTCAAACGAATTTAGGAGTTTTACACTACCAGGACATATAGAACACACATGTTCATGTCCTGCGTTTATCTACATAGCACCCTGCCCTATGGGCTACCTTACTTTTAAATGCCAAGTCAAAGTGACCATGAAATTGCACACACAGGCCCTGCAATGTCAGACCTGAGACATGGTTAGAGGGCTTCTTATGTGTGTGGCACAACCAGTGCTGCAGCCCGCTAGTAGCATTTAATTTGTAGGCCCTGGGCACATGTAGTGCACTTGACTAGGGACTTACAAGTAAATTAAATAAGCCAATTGGGTATAAGCCGATGTCACCATGTTTTAAGGAGAGAGCATATGTAATTTAGCACTGATTAGTAGTGGTAAAGTGCGCAGAGTCCTAAAGCCAGCAAAAATGAGGTCAGAAAAAGAGAAGGAGGAAGGCAAAAAGTTTGGGGGTGACTCTGCAGAAAGGCCATTTCCAACAGCAGGTATGTGTGTCTACCCTATGTGAGATTATCAGCCCCTTTGTGGGGTCTAGATTTAGAATAGTGAGTATCTGGACATCGTTAAGCTGTCATATAGAGTGATGTGATGCAAGGAAGGATTCAAAGTGGGTAAAAGGGAATTTACATATAAGGACGGCATAAGTATGTTTCAGCAGAGTAGCATGGGTGGGATATGATGAGGAGTTCAGGGCAAGGACATGCTTAGATTCTTTGAATTCTTGGGGTGAGGTCAACCAAAAATTGCGGATTTATAGTATATGATGATGAGTAGGTCAACAACAGCTATCTATACAGCATATGGATTACCATTGCTGCATGCGCCCTTTCTAGGATACATATCCCCAAGAGGGGTAGGGCTGCATTATAGGAACAGACAGGGATGTTCGTGCTGGAATTTCATTAAGAGAAACCGTTTTTGGTGAGCCTGTAGGTTCAGGCATTAGTGCGCCAAGTGTGGATGCCTACATCCGTTTGTTCAATTCTTCATTGGGCAGGCAGGGAATGTCAGTGACAGGGACATCAGAGGATTGAGAGAGAAACATGGGAAAAGGTCACTATACCATTTAAGATGGAGGCCTTGAAGCCATGGCTGTGCAAGTACCCAGAAAAGCTAGTCGCAGAGTAGAGTCTTACAGAACAGTTTTAAATACCATACAAAAGCTTGTGTGTAACATGCTGGGCTAACAACTTGAAGTCTATAAAACGGACCGAAGGGAATTTTGTGTGACAAATTGGATAAAGATGTGCAAGTAGGTAGATTGACAGACCGACTTCAGGATCTATTCACTCAAAATTTGACGATTTCCCCTTTGGGAATTTTGCCCAAGATGCCAAAGGGTGAATACAGATTAATACATCACCTGTCTTGGCCCAAGGGCAGCACTCATAACAACTGCATACCATCTAAGGTCTTCTCATTGTACTACATGGGCATAGACTAGGATTTAGCCTTGATGAGAAGTTGCAGAGTAGGGCAGAAATGTGAATTATAATCATCCTTGTGACTGCTGCTGGTACATCCAGTGGATGGTCCCTTACTAGGTACTCTGTAGTAGAAAAATCCATGCTCATGATCAATAAATTCTATAGGAATGGCCTTACGATTTCCGGTAGGCAAGCTAGTGATACTAAAAACACTGCTGCACAAGGCAGTCAGCAGACAGAAATGTGAACTAAGGAAATTACAGCATATAATATGGCACTTGAAGTTTGTGTGTAACATAGTCTCAATGGGAAAAACCTTCTACAGACACATGCAATTCCCATGAGATGGGTGGCCAGGCCACGTCACAGGATTAGGATCAATGAGAACATGAGACAGGACATAAGTGGTTTAGCTTACTGGATAAATACAACAGTGTGATAATGTTGATGGACACAGACCCAAACACATGGGCTGCTGAAAACGTTTCTGATATGTTGAGAGTTAAATACTATAGCTTTTCTTGGAAGGGCGCAATTGTGTCCTGAAAGGTTTCTTGAGGACTGGAAGGGGGTTCCTGGATTTTTTTTCCAGTGATTTTACCATTGGGACTATGAGACAGAGACATGATCAATAAAAAGGTGAGGTATTCAATTGACAATGAGGCAGTCATAATAGTGATAAACTATTGGCATGTGATATTTGGATCTTGTTATTATTGAGGGAGCTGGTGCTGAAATGTTTGCATTTAATGTTGTTTTCAAAGAAGCAACACATACGGGGCATTGACAATGAGCTGACAGGCACCTTATCTGATTTTCAGTGAGCATGATTCTGTGAACTGGCATCTGGGACAGAGAAGAACAGAGCAAGGGTACCATTGAAACTGTGGTGCCCTCAATGTGGTAGCGTAACCTGATGGCTCAAGTCAATGATGTAGATGATCTTCAAATGGTTGCCTCTGAACACTGGATGGACCATCATGCAAGCACTCATCATCAGCAGGCTAGACTATGCAACACTCTCTATGCTGAAATCTCCAAACAACTCCTACGCAGACTCCAGACCATCCAGAACACCGCTGCAAGACTTATACTCAACCTCCAATGCTGCACCCACAACACACCGCACTTCAGGAAGCTCCACTGGCTCCCCAATCACAAGTGCAGCCAATTCAAACTTCTCATGCACACATTCAAAGCCCTACACAACACTTGGACAGAACACCTGAACAGCTGCATACTCTGTCAATAACCCACCAGACACATATGCTCTGCCTCACTCTCCCTCGCAATATTCCCCTCATCCACAAAAGCAAAAATGGATGTTGCTCATTCTCCTTCATCACACCCAAGACATGGAATGACCTCCCTCAACACATCAGAACCTCCTCCTCACTTCTTGAGTTCCACAAGAAGCTGAAGCCCTGGCTCTTCGAATAAGCACCTTAGGAACTACATACCTGCCCAAGCACCTGGATACCCTTTCAGGTGATAAGTGTACTAATCAAATCATTATAACATAACATAACATTACGTGGGAGCTAGTGAAAAGAGGGCACCGCATTATGCCAAAAACCTTGTGGTTAAATCAACAAGAAAGACTTCTAGACAGACATGAATTGAATGTATTTGAAGTGGAGCAAAAGAAGAGGAAGGGACTGGTGGAAAAACGATTATCACTAGTGACAATTGCAGGCAAGATGTCAGACATAGGATTTTGTGGTAATGCTTCTGGGGGTGTGAGATAAATTGTAGGGGGGTTTGTGAGAAGTGTTTTGAAAGATTAGGCAAGCATGAAGGGAAGAGTAGAAGTTAGTAAGAGGTCTATCACAGTGTCAGGATTGCAAAAGATTATAGTTCAGGTGAGACTTACCTGCAGGTCCATTTGAGAGACTGTGGCCCTCATTATGGCCCTGGCGGTGAGTGATGAAGTGACAGTAATACCGCCAACAGGCTGGCGGTAAGTAACGCCAAATTATGACTATGGAGGTGATAACTCCCATAGACAGCCAATGTACCAGACCAAACGCCAGGGCGGAAACAACACTCACCACGACAGTAGCCAACAACAGCCAGGCAGAAGACAAAGTACCGCCCACCATATTAAGACACAGAACTCCACCACCTTTTCTGGGGCAGTACCAATGCCATCAAAAGCCTGGCGGAAACGCATCACTGAAGAGAAAGGACTCACCATCGGAGACACTGGGAAGACCAACACCGCCATGGAACCCGAACTGCAAGTTTTCCCGATGATCTTCTATGTTATGCTCCACCTGGAACACCAACAGCGATGAGTACAGCTGCCTAGCAGACAAGGGAGGGTGGGAGGAAAAAGAGAGTGACACACACACACACACGCATGACACACACCAGACACACACACACCACACACACATCCAGCTATGCACAAAAAACAATTTGTCCCCGAAAAATGGCAGAATAATGCAAGGACAACAGGAATGGTTGAAAGTGATTGTAATCAGATCAAAATCAAAATTACTAATTCGATTTTTCAATGAAACAGATATGTACACTTGTACACAAAGGGACACTGCTCAGTCCAATATTCAAAGGGCCCACATGGCCACACACCACAGTCTAAGTCCCAACTCGAATCCTGACTACATCCGGATAGTATACTGCAGGGGCATCAGTTTGCAAATAGGCAGGCACCTCGGGGAGCGGGTGGCACCTCAGCTGGATGCGGGAACAAGCCCACTGTTTCTGGATGGGGCTCCATGCCCATTGCTCTGTCCTGGGGAGTGCAAGGCCATAGTCTCTGGAGTGGGTGACTTTCCCACTGGTTCTGGAGGGGGCTCCACGCCAATTTCTCTCAGCTGGAGAGCGCAAGGCCACAGTCTCTGGAGGGGGTGACCACCCCACTAGACCTGGAGGGGGAAATCCGCACAGTAGCCCCCGCAGTGTAGCCCACATGAAGGCTGCTGGCGGTGATGGCTGCAGTGTGGTGGTGGATGGAGGAGCCTCCTGGACCACCTCTGCACCTTCTGACAGCTGCAGTGTGGTGGTGGATGGAGGAGCCGCCTGGGCAGCCTCTGCACCTTCTGATGGCTGCAGTGTGGTAGTGGACGGAGGAGCCTCCTGGGCAACCTCTGTACCTTCTGATGGCTGCAGTATGGTGGGGAATAGAGAAATCTCCTAGGCAGCCTCTGCACTTTCTGATGGCTGCAATTCATCAGCTGGCGGTGGGGACCCCATGACAGCTGGTGGTGGTGGAGGTGTCACCCTAACAGCCTCTGCTGGAGTAGAGGGCTTTATCTCCTCCAGTACATGGTGCGTGGATCTCTCACCAGGCCCAACTACAGAGGCACAGGGTGTGGCTAATAGGTGAGCCTTGGTCCCCACCCAGTGTATGTTAGTGTATGCCTCTGGTGTTAACCTCAGACGATTGTGTGTGGTTAAATGTTGTCCCTCAATAACTGCAGGTGACTCTGGCTACCCAAACCTATCATGGTTGCTGATCCCTGTGAGGAATGCCAGGACAAGGGCTGAAGAATGTCATAATGAGGCACATGGGCGAACCAGACGGATCATCGAAAGAACCTTCGGCCTTCTGAAGGCCAGGTTCAGGTGCCTCCATCTGACAGGTGGATCCCTGTGCTACTCACCCAAGAAGTTCTGCCAGATAGTCGTGGCATGCTACATGTTGCACAACCTGGCCTTCAGGCGCCAGGTACCTTTTCTGCAGGAGGAGGAGACAGGAGATGCCCCTATGGCTGCAGTAGACCCTGATGACAGTGAGGATGAAGAGGCTGAAGATGAGGATGAGGACAGCAGAACATCAGTTATCTGTCAGTACTTCCAATGACACACAGGTGAGACAGTGCAACTTCACATTTTTATTACTATTGGTGTATTCTGTGTGGCATGATGGCATTAGCTACCTTTTACCTCTACTTACTGTCACCTATGGTTTACCATTTTACAGATGTTGGTGCTATGACAACTGTGTACTGATGTGCTGACTACAGCCAGCTACAGGTCATTATTTATATGCTCTCACAATGTCCAGTTCATTTGCAATGGGTGTATCTGTTCCATAAATACACTTTTTCAACACATGTGATACAAGTATTCGAGTTGTGTTCAAAGGTGTTTATTTTAGTGCTGAGGAGCTGAGGGGAAAGTGCAATGGAATGGGTTGATGATGGAGGAAAGTCCAGAGTACTGTTCCAGTCTGTTTGTAGCAGAGGTGCAGTGTCCAAGTGGCCATAGGAAGGGGAGCAATGGCAGTTCAAGGTGGACAAGAGGACTGAGTGGGACACAAAGGGGACAATCAGGAGAGTCTCATTTCCTGGTGGTGGTCTTGGCAAGTGTCTCTGGCTTCTGTCTGGGTCACAGTGAACGTTTGTGGGGTGGTTTACCTTCTGCAGGGTGAGGGATGCTGGTGGCCTGTGGGTCCTGTGGTGGGCCTCCTGCCCACTAGTGGAGGTCTGATCAATGGACTGGTAAGTGGTAGGGGCCCACTGGTGTGCTGTTGCCTCCCTCATGATGTTGGCCATGTCTGCCAGCACCCCTGCTATGGAGATCAGGTTGGTGTTAATGGCCTGCAAGTCCTCCCTGATCCCCTGATACTGTCCCTCCTGCAGCCACCTGTTCTCCTGCATGTTGTCAAGGATCTGGCCCATTGTGTAATGTAATGGTAATGTTGGTAGGCTCCCAGGATCTCGTAGAGTGCCTCCTGGAGGGTTGGTTCCCTGGTTCTGTCCTCCCCCTGGAGCACAGATGTCCTCCCAGTGTCCCTGTTGGCCTCTGCCTCTGTCCGATGAATGGTGTGCCCATTGCCACCGACCCCAGGCACCTGATTGTCTTGGGGGTGAGGTGTGGTCTGGGGTCCCTGTACAGGTGGGCACACTGCTGATTGATGTGTCCTGGGGACAGAGGTGTGGGTATGCTGGTTGGATGCTGTGGTATTGGATCCTGATGGGGGAGGTTCTGTGGTGGACTGTGAGTGGGCTTGGGTGACCGGCTGTCCAGTGGTCCCTGATGGGCCAGGTAGGTCATCCAGATCCAGAAGTCCAGAGTTACTGTCATTACTGGGGGCATCTTCTGTTGGGGAACTGAATAGTCATGGCACCTCCTCTTCAATGACATTGGCTGGGGTACCTGTGGGGATGTAAGTGATGTATTATGCTTCCATCTCTGGCTTCCCGTCTGTCGTTGGTGTTGCCCTGTCACCTTTTGCTTGTGTATGGTGATGTATTGTCGGTATGTTAGTTTCCCTATGCTGTGCATGCTTTAACGATGTGTGTCCATGCAGGGCTGGGAGGGGTGTCCATGCATTGGTATAGCATGCAGGGATTGGCATTGTGGTTAGTCATATGTGTAGGTGCAGTGTGTGGGATGGAGTGAAGTGATGGGAGTGAGGGTGTGAGAAGACATGCAGGTATGGGGGGTGATAAGTAGTAAATATTGACTTACCAGGATCCAGTCCTCCGGCTACTCCAGCGATTCCCTCAGGATGCAGTACTGCTAGTACTTGCTCCTCCCATATAGTGAGCTGTGGGGGATGAGGTGGGGGTCCACCGTCAGTCCTCTGTATGGTGAGCTTGTGCATTGCTGCAATGGAACGTACCTTCCCCCGTAAGTCGTTCCACCTCTTCCTGATGCCGTCCCTCGTTCTTGGGTGCTGTCCCACGGCGTTCACCCGGTCCACGGTTCATTGCTCCATCTTCCTTGCAATGGATATCTGCTGTACCTGTGCTCCAAACAGCTGTGGCTCTACCCTGACAATTTCCTCGACCATGACCCTTAACTCCTCCTCTGTGAAACGGGGCTGCCTTTGTGGTGCCATGGGTGTTATGTGGTGTGTGTTGGTGAGAATGTGTTACGTAATGTGGTGGCGTGTGTAATGTGGGGTGCATGAGGGATGTATGTGAGTTTCATACCAAATTCTGTATTACCCTACTTCTAAATATTTACATTCATATTTCTTTAAATTGTTTCCTTCTCTTTGTCAAACTAGGTGATTTCCCGATTTCAGTGTGACTTGCCTCTTCTCCTTTGTAAATTGATTTTAAAACTTGCTTTTTACTTGCATTTTTTCCCCACTTTGCATTTTTCCACATACTGTTTTAAGAAACTTCTTGGTTTCCTTAATAGTGGCTCTTTTTCCAGTACCTTCTCTCCATCATGTCCTCTTTTTAATCTCACTTTTATGTGGATAGTAGTGTTTCTTCTGTTTTTTTCTGCTCTCTTCCTTTCTTGGCATTTTAAATCCTCCTCATTCATGCCAAGTAGATATCTGAAAGAAAAATACTGAATACATTTAACTTTTCATTATATACTACTAAATTATATACCATAAACAAATAAGGGCCATATGTACAAACACATTTTCCCATAGACACAGAATGGGCAAAACTGCTTGCTACATCTGGCCCTAAGTACCTACATAAGTGGTTGTGTCAGTGTCACATGCCGTATAAGTGTGTCATTATGAATATACAAATGCGTGTATCAGTGCCTGTGTAAGTGGGTAAGTGATAGAGCGCATATGTCAGTGAGCACATTACTGCCTTTGTGGGTATGTGACTGGATATATAAGTAGCAGTGTGGGTATCTGAGTGTCTGTATAAGTGAGTTTATTGGTGGCTAAATGGGTATCTAATTGGCTCTATGGATTGCTAACTGCCCGTGTCAGTGATTGGGTGTCTAACTGTGTGTATAACTGTCTTTTTTAGTGGTGCATAGATAACTGCTGTGAGGGTGTGTGAGTGGATGTGATATTGCCTCTGTCGGTGTCTGACTGGGTGTGTAAGTGGCTCCTTTTATAAATAGGTATATGACTGGTTATATGTGTAAGTGACTAGGTGTATAACTGGGTGTAGGTGTGTGCAAGTGCATATTTACCTAACTATCTGAGTGCTGCATATATAAATAACTGTATATATGTGTCTGTGGGTGTGACACTGCCTCCATAGGTTTATGAATGACTATGTAAGTGGATGCATATGTGAGTAAATGGATGTGTGAATGCTTTTATTGGTATGTCTCTGAGCATACCAGTCAATCTCTGGATGTATCAGTGGTGGTCAAATAAGTGCTTTTGTGGGACTTTAACTAGGTATGTAAGTGAATGTCTGACTGTGTGAGTGGGTATAATTAATATACCTTTAACTTACATTCTATAAGCAAGCACCCACATCTAATTTCAAACACATTCATTCACTCTGCATTACCAATTCATAATCTTTCTTTTGTTGGTCATTATGTTTTTATTTAATGTCCTCATCTAACCTTCCTTCTATTTTGTCATTTACAGTTCTGTCTAGAAGCTACACATTTTCTTTCAGCTTCTATACAGTTATATTTTTTACATATAGTTTTTTATAGTACACCCTAATTCACATACCTGTAAAATCTCTTTGCTGTTCTCCAAGTCTTCTGTTAATATGTCATGATCTTCCATATTATGTGTTACACAAGAGCTGGTGGACTATTTATGGCACTGACCCCCCCCAGACTCTAACACTAAACTTAAACCCTTTGGTGCTTCCATAGACATTGTTCATACCTTACTGATGTGAAGAGACTTCTTGGCATTTCACATGTATTACAGACATACTGAGGCAAGTATGCTGTTACAAGTGCATTACTGATGTGTAAAGACTTTCAATTATAACAGATATAGGGCACGGTGTGTATTGGCATGTATGTGTGCCATTACAAGACATAATGAATGATTTGTATTGACAAGTATGCAAAATATATAGTAGCAACAGCACATTGCCTGATAGCACACTAGCAAAAGATGTTTACAAACTGAATAGTCTTGTGTTCCCAGCACTGTAAACCATGTTCTTTACTTTCGTGTTCCATGTTGTTAAAGGAGTCCTTTTTTAGTTTCCAGCATTTGGATTCCCAAGAGAGAGTGCAAGTTGGCTTGCTGGCCCTTTAAATATGGTCACACCCATCCATTGACCACGGGTTATTGAAGCTTCTATGGCCGCAAGCTGAAGGCTATCTCTGCTGCTTCCAAAGCAGCCAACTCACCAGAGAGTTGAGTGCAAGAACGTAGTAGGTCTTTCTAGGAATCCACAGCCAACACTCTTTAGAGCTCTGCTCAACTATCCTCTCATGTGCAGTTTGAGGTGGGTACCATAAGAGAAAACGTTGTTGTGATGATTGATTCAGGGCATTTCATTGATTCCATCTTCTGCCACAAGCTGCAGATTCCCACGATGCTTAAAAAATGGCCCAAAACTGTCCAGCCAGTCGATGGGACTCTCCTATCCTCTGGAGCCATTACTCACACCACAATAGCTGTCACTATGGCTTGTCAACCACAAGCGACGAAACATACTGTCTGCACTTGATTGCTGCACCCCAGTTTGGGGTCGTCCTTGGAATGCCCTGGTCAACAGAACACAAACTCAGCATAGATTGGGCCAAGAGAAGCATCACATTTCTTTCAGCATGGTGTCAAGAGGAATGTTTCACCAACAACCTTTCACATCAAGTAGCACAATCTCATTTTATCGCCAAAGCATCAGAACTAAACATAGACCCGCTGACTCAAGTCATTGCTACAGCATTAGAACAAGACACATAATTGCCGAAAGAGTATGAAGCCTATTGTGATGTGTACATTGAAAGTAGTGCCAAAACCCTGCAACCCATCAGACTCATGACTTAGAACTATACTTTGTATCTGGGGCAAAAATTCCTTGTAGCGGAACATGAAGGATTATCCTACAAACTGTACGAGAATGTGATTTATACTGTAAGTTATCAAACTGTGAGTACCATACCACCAAGGTCGAGTTTTAGGCTTCATCTTAACACCCCAAGGTATAACAATGGCGAATGCTAAATACAAGCCATCCTGAATTGGCCCACGCCAACTTCGATAAAAGACATCCAGAGGTTCTTAGGATTCACAAATTCTTACAGATGATTCATCAGCCACTTCTCTGCCAAAGCCACTTCACTGACAAGGTTATTACAAAAGGGAGTGTGCTTTCAATGGACACCAGATGCCCAGATTTCAAACAAGTCTTCACAATTGCTCCAGTACTGAGCATCCTGTTACTGACCAGCCATTCATTGTGATAGCTGATGCTTCCAAAACAGCGATCAGAGCCATTCTCTCCAAAAAGGATTCCATCTCCAATCAGCTACATCCGGTAGCCTCTTTATCAAGAAAATTCCTACCCGCAGAATGCAATTACACAGTAACCAAAAAGAGTTTCTTACCATTATATTGGCATTCAAGGAATGGCGCTCCTACCTCCTAGGTGCTAACTTACCCATAACTGTCTGCATAGACCATCATAACCTACAATTCCTACGGTGTGCTTGGTTGCTAACTCCTTGCCAACTGAACTGGACTCTGTTCTTTGACGGATTAAACTTCATAATAACCTTCTGACCTGGTACAGCTAATAGCAAGGCTGACACCCTCTCTCGTTATGAAGAGACTACGAAACAACAGCAGAAACAACACCACTGCCTATAATTTCACATAACCAAATAGTAGGGGCTGTTGCATCTTTGTCACCGTAGCCATGTTCTCAAGATCAGCACAAAGCTCTTCTAAGCCCACCTTCAGGCAGCTCCAACTTAGTATGCCTTAATAGCACTGAGTATTAGAGTGGCTAGGTGAGGGGAAGGGTGTGGGAAGGGAACTGCGGGGAAGAAGATCTGAAAGAAAATGGTTAGTGTGCAAAAATAAACATAAATTGTCAAAAAACAAGCCTTGCATTTTCTTTGGCTCTTGTTGCTGTCTGATAACTTTGACCAATGTCTGTGATGCACATTATGAAACTAGAATATGATGATGACTCATAATCAGGCTAAAGTCTCAAACAATCTCTCTAATTATTGCAGATGTATTAACTGTGCATCTATGCTGTTCGTGCAGCCAAAAACTATGTGCTTAGAACCTCATGCACAAGTGAACACACTCACTCATAAACACACCAGGATCTTTCTTGGTAAGATAATGGAATGAGCCCCAAGTCCAAGACTCCTCTTAGATATATTGTAAACACACTCCATACTTCAAGAACAAAGCATCCTCATAAGTAAATATCTCAGAAAATCAAGCAAGGTTCAGAGCATATGAGTGACCCAGTATTTCAGTAATTATAACTGGTATGGTACATGATAGCTGTGCCCGCATCACTAAGAGAAACATAAGAGCTTGTTTGCCAGCTTACCACTCAGAGCACAGCCACTCTGTGCTTACTTGAACATTCCTTTCAGGGAGAAAACTGCTGCAGGAGCCAGCCAGGACAACAGGAGCTGACAAGCAACATGGACGCTCCAGCGCAATGCTTCAGAGATCACCAGGCCACCAGAGGACTGCAGGGTGCTTCGGAAATGATCAGAGCTCCTGCACCAGCAAGGGTATATGGATAGGGAGCGGCTTCCACAGGGTGGGGCCGCTTTTATGAACAGTGCCACGCCCAAAATGGCCACCTCCGGGGCAGCTGGGATTTATGGTGCCCACCAGGATAAAACTAAATAGAAAGAAAATAAGACATTGTAAACCCAAAGAACCCCCTGCTGACAATACACCTGACTTGCTTTACTGCCTATGACTGGGGCAGTGCAACCACCAATGCGCAAAGCGTATGCCATGGCGGTTACCACAGGCGACAACACCAACATGATGGTAGAATGATGTATACTGGAAAGTGGTGCGCAGGCACTACCGCTTGGTTGTGGTGGGCCCTAGAATGCACACCACTGCCGCGCTGAGGGTACTCCCCCCTCCCAAGCTCGTTCTAGGGCCAAGCTTTTGGGGCTGGAGGAGGTGGAAGCACCAAACTAAACGAGACACATGCACTTGATGAGCAGGGACCCAAGAATCATTCTCTGGTTCATAACCTTTCCAAGCTACTAGGTAACATAATGCATTCCTACGAAGTTTGGAATCGAGTATTAGTCGAACCTCATTTTCCCACTCACTTCGCACTAACACTGGAGGACGGTGAGCATGACAGTGTTGTGGAGCTAACTTAAAAAGTCAGATTTGGAACACTGGATGAATATGCAAAGCCTGTGGTAATTTGCAATCTGTACATTACAGGATTTACTTGGAGTATCACTCGGTATGGGCCTATAAACTTGGGGTGGAACATGTGTTTGTGTGATGCGTGGAGAGCCATACTTTATCACTGCCCCACAGAGACACAATGTTGACCTAGTTGCTTATTCTCAATTCATCCTAGATGTTGCGTGCCTCCCACTTAAATGCATGTGATAGGCACTGGAATGTCCGAGGGAAAGGGGATGGATGAAAAGAGAAAGAGACACTGGAGCCACAGGTCTGGATCCACACGAATAGTTTGCATCACTCGGGGAACATAGGGTTAATATCAAAAGATCACAGTGCAATGTTTGCACAACCCTGGGAACATAGGGTTAATATCAAAAGATCACAGAACAATGTTTGCATCACTCAGGGAACATGGGGTTAGTATCAAAGATCACAGTACAAGGTTTGCATCACTCTGGGAACATAGGGTTAATATAAAAAACAAAAGCAATCAGTTTTATCACCTTTACATCAAAGTGTAAGTTGCGCATAGCAGTGACACACTTTCAGGCAATACAAGGGAAGGTCTGTATCACCAGCATCAATTTAGAATTATACAAATGTCACATTAAACTTAGCGATAACAAACATATTCATAATACATTGTTTTTATAATAATTGCATGAAAGAATTACCTTTCTGCAATATATAGTAGGCAATAATGAAAAGCATTATAACGCAGCACACGGCAAGCATCCCAGTGACCATAAACATCAATGATGTGCCTTCTTAGGCGCACCACACTCCAAAACATCTGACTATCGAATATAAAGTCAGCAAATGTCACATTTTCACAAATAAATGCCTTTTGAGTGAGCGCAGCACGTTACTGCCTTTTTAGTAGTTAATTGTATCAATCCCTTCCTCTCCATAGAAGCGGCATCCAAGATATAGGACTGAACTTGGAAATCAACTGTGGAAGCAGAGACTCCTTCTCTTCAGCCAGTGACCTTTACAGCAAGCAATTCACTCATGCCGGGTGTGGTTTAAGTATCTGCTGTATCTGGCCACACCCATTCTGAGTCATATGGATGCGAGAGGATTGAGTAACATGTGTTGTAAGCAAGCATTGGTCTTAAACAAGCATTAGTCTCTGTATATCATTCTTATGAGTTGACAACAAACATTGGTGCCTGCAAAGACAGATGATTGGCCTGAGAGTTCTTTACTGGAGCACATCCAGGTTCGCAGGCCCAACAATCACCTGGCCGATAAACAGGGCCTGGACAATGTTTCTTGTCATAGTGCTATTTGTATGCTGATTTGGCTTTGTGCAGATGGTCATGGAATCATTCTTGTATCTGATGGATATGTTGTAGGGTGTCTTTGACAGAGGGTGTGAGATCTGCTGATCTATGTACCATGATCAGTAGGATATCAGGATGGTGCCCAAATAGACCATAAGAGAGAGTTGCACTGGTGGAGGAATGATAAGAGTTATTGTACGCTATCTCTGCGAGCCAGAGAAGCAAAACCTAGAAATCTGTAGTCTTGCTTAAGTGTTCCGTTTGACTATTCACTTGTGGATGATAACTGGTAGATAAAGTAGAGGAAACATGCTTTTCCATCATGAATTGACAACATATTTGCCAGAATTGAGAAGAAACTGGGATCCATGGTTGGAGAGGATAACTTTGGGTAATCCATGGAGCCAAACTATATGGTGCAAGAGATAGCTTGCTAACTGACTAGATGTTGGTAAACTTGTACAAGTGATGAAGAGGGTGTATTTAGTGAGACTGTCTATGATTGCGAGGATCACAGAACGCCATTGTACTTTTGGAAGTATGGTAATAAAGGCTAAAGATATGTCCTCCCATGGCTTCTCCGGAGTTGAGAGGGGATGTAATAGGCCTCTAGGTTTGGAGTGATCAGCCTTGTTTCTTGCACATGTATCACATTCAGTCACCATGACCTTGATTTTGTGTTTTAGTGTTGGCCACCAAAAGTATCTTTGACAAGTTCTAGGGTCTTTGGACTACCTGGATGCCCGGCCATGTGATTGGTATGTAAGCACTGAAATTCTGGATGTCATAGATTGGTATTAGGAACAAAATGCTGAGAGTCATGTAAAAGTAATCCAGTTCTTTTAGAATGTTCTTAAAGCCATTTTGCCAGTCTACAATTTTGAACTGATCCAAAGTGTTTCATAGAATCTTTTGGTATCAGTGAAACAGATGACTTTGTCTGGAGCTATTATGAGCTGAGGTGATCCTGTTGTATGAGCTGTTGACAAATCCTGTTGGGATAGTGTATCTGATTTTCAATTGTTTGTGCCTGGTCAGAAAGTCACTACAAAATTGAATTCTGCAAAGAACGGCATCCACCGCAATTGCTGTGGTGTTAGGAGCCAAACTGCACTCATGAACTGGAGATTGCGATTGTCCATTAAAACTGTACTTTTGTGCTTAACTCCCTTCAAGCAGTGTCTCCATTCCTTGAAGGCATTTCTGATTGCCTAAAGTTCTTTTTCAGCAATTACATAATTTTGCTCAGCATCATTGAGTTTGCGGGACATACACACGACTCGATGTAGGTGCCCTGTATCGTGATTTAATTATGAAAGTACTTCTCTAATCGTGACATCTGATGCATCTGCTTCGACTATAAAGTGATGCTCTGTATTAGGATGTGCCAGGGTTGGTGCCATGGTGAAGACCTCTTTGATGGTTTCAAAGGCTCCATCAGCTTCAGGGGACCACACAAATTGTTCCTTTTTGTGTAGCAGTTTAGTGATGGGTGACACTGTTCATGAAAAATAGTTGATAAAGCAACAATAAAAATTAGCAAAGCCAAGGAAACACTATAAATCTCATACTGATTTGGGTGTGGGCCATTCCTCTACTGCGCTTGCCTTTCTCTCATATTCATATAAGCCATAATGGGTTTTGAATGCGGTTTTCTAATCATCATTCATCGTCAGCTCACATTCGAACCACTTGGTACACCCTTCTTAAGTACAACTTGCTGTAAATGACCGCCATCTTCACTTGATCCAGAAGCACTGGTATCAAAGGTAATGGATACTTGTTTTTGATGGTAATCTTGTTTAATGCTCAATAGTCCATGCATGGTCTCAGGTCTCCATTAGCCTTGGAAATAAAGAAAAGTGGTGATGCTGCTGGAGTTTTAGAGGGGCGAATAAATCCATTGGCTAAATACTGATAAAGGTATTCCCTTAAGTGTTGAATTTCTTGATCAGGAAATCATAAATACAACATCAAGGAACTTTAACACCTGATATCAAGTCAATTTGGCAATTCTATGGCATATGGGGTGGGAGCACTTCAGCTTCTTTCTCATCAAATACGTCCAAAAATTGTCTATACTGATGTCGTAAGTCAATGTCCTTCTCTGCAGCTATGGCAATTTGTAACACAGAAGAGAGGCCATGATCAGCTACCTTGTGATGGAAACAGGGAGTCTTACAGAACAATGAATTAAAATGTATTGCTTGTTATTTCCAGTCTAAATTAGGATTGTGAAGATCTAGCCATGGCATCCCTAGGATAATGCCATATTGCTGTGCCTTTATTACACCTAGTGTGATATTTTCTGCAAGCCTCTTGGTTGCTCTTTGGTCTACATACTCCAATTGTATGGGTATGGTTTGTGACATAACGGGACCAGCGGACAAAATTTTCCCATCAATGGCCTGCACCACTTCTGGAACTGCATTATTGATACAAGGAATTGTTAACTGTTGTGCAGTCTGAGCATCAATCCAATTTCCAGTGCCTCCTGAGCCAATCAGAGTACTTACTGTATGAGTCATAAATGCGCTGTCCTAGGTGGAGTGCTAAGGAACGTCATTAGGGAAGGGATTTTTACTATACCCAAGTGTAGCTCTTCTTTACTACTTCAGCTGGCTAGTTTTCTGCTTGAGTATCCATACTTGTTACGCCTTTCTTTGTAGGTGGAGACTTGGTCTTTGGTTTTACTGGGCATTCCTTTACAAAGTGTTCTTTGCGACCACAGTATGAACATTGACCATTTTTATGTTGCAGTTCTTTCTCTTCCTTCGTCAACAGTTTACTTATTTCACCTATTTCCATGGGTTCTGTGGCATTGTCAGTGGATATATGTTGGGTCTTTACTTTCTCATTTCGCCAATTTGGCTTGTAGTTGATCTTGTTTCATTTTAATGAGTCTCAGGAGTTTAGCTTAGCCTTCTGGCTTGCAGGCCCGTGCCCCCGTCACCCCGTGACTTTTAACCTACTTAGAATGCTGTCTTAGCCTATTTATTTTAATATTTCTTTTACAATGGCTGCCTCAGTTTAGAGCAGTGGTCTTCAAACTTTTTAATGCCGCGCCCCCCCAGTTGAAAAATACAAATAATTGGGACCCCCCCCCAGACTTTTTCACAATTATTTTAGAAAGATGGCAATGTTTAAATATGTCTAAACTTATTTAAACATTGCAGTTAAGTTCTGTTACCTTTTTAACATTGCAATAACATGCTTCTGCTTAAAACAAAGGCATGTTATCTGTATAATATTTCTTTTGGCCAGAGTTTGGCGCCCCCTCTGGGATCACTTGAGGCCCCCCAAGGGGGGCCCGCCCCCCAGTTTGAAGACCTCTGGTTTAGAGTGAAAGCAATGTTTTGATTCAGGTTATCAGTGCCACTCTGTGAAGATGTCACTATCAGTGTCAAAACCAGTCCCTAAAACTCTTGTACAGGCCAGTAGGATAAAGGTTTGTGGGTTCATTATTCTGTCACAGGGGCTGTGTCCTCAGGATTTGTGCAAAGCTCTTCTAAGGCCCACCTCCAGGCAGCTCCAACTCAGTGTGCCTTAATAGCGCTGAGGATTAGTGTGGCCAGGTGAGGTGAAGGGTGTGGGATGGGAACTGCGGGGAAGGAGATCTGAAAGAAAATTATTAGTGTGCAAAATAAACATAAATTGTCTAAAAGCAAGCCTTGTGTTTTCTTGTTGCTGTCTGATAGCAATGAGCAATGTCTATGTGACACGATGTTATACCAGAATATGATGACGACTCATACTCAGGCTACAGTCTTACACAATTTCTCTAATTATTGCAGACATATCAAGTGTGCATTCATGCTATTCATGCAGACAATAATTACATGCTTAGAACCTCATACACAAGTGCATACCCTCATAAACACACCAGGATCTTTCTTGGTGAGATACCGGAATGAGCCCCGAGCCCAAGACTCCTCTCAGATATATTGTAAATGCACTCTGTACTTCAAGATCAAAGTATATTCATAATCCAATAACTCTGAAAATCAAGCAAGGTTCAGAGCATACGAGTGACCCTTTCAGTAATTAATACTGCTAGGGTGCATGATAGACGCACCCGCATCACTAAGAGAAATGAGGAAACATAAGATTTTGTTTACCGGCTTATCACTCAGAGCGCAGCCGCTCTCTGTTTACTTGAGCTCTCCTGTTGGGGAAAAAACACTGCAGGATCCTGCCAGAACAACGGGAACTGACAGGCAACATGCGTGCTCCAGCATGATGCTTCAGAGCTCACCAGGCCACCAGAGGACTCCTGGGCACTTCAGAAAGGATCAGAGCTCCTGAAGTGGCAAGAGAGTCTGAATAATGAGCAGCTTTCATAGGGTGGAGTTGCTCTTTATGGAACATTGCAGTGCCCAAAATGGCCACCTCCGAGGCATTTGGGGCTTGTAATGCCCCCCAGAATAACACTGGAAAGAAAGAAAATAAGGCATTGTAAGCACGAGGGACCCACCACTGACAACACACCTGGCTTGTTTTACTCCCTGTGACTGCGGCAGCGCAACCACCAATGCGCACAGCATATGCCATGGCGTTTACCACAGAGGGCAACACCAACATGACAGTAGCATGCTGTGTACTGGAAAAGGGTGTGCTGGCGCTAGAATGCACACCACTGCAGCGCTGACATCTAACTAATTCCTGGATGATATTAAACATCACATGCCCCTGAAGAAAGCAGTGACATGTAAACAAAGGAACAAACCATTCAGGAAGTGCTCCCCTTTTAGAGAAAAGAGTTGTATGTGACTACTAACACATTACGATGACAGGTTCTAAAGTGATGTCATGATCAGCCTCTAGTAGGTCACCCTGGCCAAATAAAACCTCTGGAATTAGTGAACTGAAACTTTTGGTTGCCTATGTGGAAAAAATATGTCATTACCTTTGTACAAAACTGTGTGCCATATATAACAGCGAAACTTGATAAAAAAAAGGCTATCTACCGCCTCTGCCTGCTCCAAACCAACTCTGGAAAGATATCTCCATTGACTTCCTCACAGACCTCCCAAAAGACAAGGAAAAGACACCTTATTATTGGTTGTAGACAGATTGTCCAAAATGACCCATTTCATAGTTGGCTGTGGTCTGCCTACAGCTTCTGATCTAGTTACCTTGCTGTTTCAAAATGTGGTATGTTTACATGAACTACCCGGAACAATCACCTCAGACAGAGGCTCACAGTTTACAACAAGACTCTGAAAAGCTGGTTTTTCAGCTCTCCATATACAAAAGTAATGTGTCTAATAGTTTCCATCCCGAGACCGATGGTCCAACCGAATGAGTGAATCAGGTCTTAAACCAATACCTCATGTTACCTATCTAAGGCGCACAGCTCCTGAGGAAACCTCTTACAGGACTCTGTGAGCACTTTTAATCCTTTTCTATTAATAATACATTATTTTAGCTGCCTATTGAATTTCCCTATTGTGTGTTTTTAACTGATATTGCTTTTAAAAAGCAAGGCTTTTTTAGAAGGATATATGTTTTTACCTTCTTTCTTTTGCCGGGGCAAATTTTTTTAGAAAGGACAATTTTTTCTTGGAATTACTTTTTATTGGGGGTACATTCATGTTGTTGGGGGCATCGTTTTTGCTTGAGTGGAGCATCGGAGCCCGTGTTCAGTGGCTACCGGTAGCTCTGTCTTTTTAGCTTTTTACTTCCTGATTGGGACTTGCTAGACCGCCATTTTGGTTAGCGGTCTATTTGTTCTGTCCTCTGAGTTCACTTAATGCCGAACGGATGCCGGCCGCGCAGCGGACGCGCCGCTGGTGCGCCGAAGGCGCGCCAAAGGCAAGCCTGTCTGCGCCCTTCCGCGCCCCGAAGTGCCCAGAGATGCTGCTCTTTCTACTATAAATAGGTTAGTTTATTCTTCCTCGCAGCTCCAGGCACTGAGAAGTACAGGGTTTTGTCCATCCCTCTTAGGTACTTCTGGGCCCCACGCCTTTCCTTTTTGTTCTGGCTGTTCTTGGCCTCACATGGTCTCCTTACCCTCTGGCACCCCTTCTCCCCAAATGAGCAAAATGCTGTTGCTTAACTGTCACTCTCTGCCAGCTCACTCCTTACACATTTATACTCTTGTAGAAGACCTTTCTCCTGATGCCCTGTTTCTTACTGGAACCTTGGTTGGGTGATGACTCTGTAGTGGACATCTACAACTCTTTACCCTCTACTTACTCTATGGCACAAGTGGATCGACCCCTTGGAAGAGGTGGCAGTATAGCCATTATTTATAAAAACACCTCCTTTGACATTCCAGACTGTGAAAGTTTAATTTTCTCTCTTTATCTGTCCCCCACTTTTACTTTCTCTGGAATGCTTCTCTATCGGCCTCCGGGACCTGGTACTCGCTTTTTAGACACTTTACCTGAGGTTGTAGCCAGTCTCATTTGTAAATCCCCTAATTTTACGATCCTTGGGGATTTCAATATCCATCTTGATAATGAAGACTGTCCTCAAGCTAAATCACTATTAGCTTCTCTCACTGCGCTTGACTTAACTCAACATGTAATTGGATCCACTCACATCAAAGGCCATACTTTGGACCTTATATTCAGCAATTTCCCTGATCTTACTGCCCTGCCTCCTTTGCCTCTAACTTGGACTGATCACTCCCTTCTATCTTTTTCTTTCCCCTATAATGTCATGCGAGATCTACAATCTAGCTCTTTAACCTCCGGGCGCATCTGGTCAAAGCTGGTTTCCAGTGAGTGGTGCGCTGCTCTCCAAGCCTCCCTTAGGTCCAATAGCTTTCCTGCCTCTGCCTCTGCAGATTTGTTTGATGAGTGGATTTCCTCCTCTTTGGATGGTATTCTGCCTATTAAATCAAGAGTCAATAAGCTATCCCATAAGGCTAAACCCTGGTTCTCTCCTTTCTTATTAGAATTGAGAAAGAAATGTAAAAAATTTGAAAGAATCTGGAGAAAGAATTACAGCCCCTCCGACAGAGAAGTTTATAGGCAATCCATCAGACTCTATCACCAAAATATCAAAGCCGCCCAGTCCACCTACTATGGCACTAAAATAGAAAACTCTTCTTGCTCACAGAAGGAAATTTTTCAGATCTTTAAAGAACTCACCATAACCCCTATGTCAAGATATATTCTGGGTTCTCTTCCTCTCTTCCCCACGAGTCATCAGAAGATCAAGCTATGGACTCCGCCTTTTCTGGAATTTCACAAACTGCTTTTGCACCTCTTACGGATGCCGTAACAGCCAACCTCCTCCTCAAAATTAAATCGGGCTCTCCCCTTGATCCCGCTCCCCCAGCCATTCTCTCGCGAGTTTCAGATATTGTTGTTCCTCCTCTCACAAAAATACTGAATCACTCCTTATCTTCAGGTTCTCTCCCTTCATCTTTCAAGCACGCCATTATTAAGCCTCTTCTAAAAAAGCCTAAGCTGGATCCTTCTTTATTGGAGAATTATAGACCTATTGCTCTTCTTCCCATCTCAGCAAAAATCCTGGAGAAACATGTCAACTATCAATTAACCAGTTACCTGGAGAGCCACAAACTCCTCCACCCTACTCAAATGGGCTTTAGAGCTCATCATAGCACGGAGTCAGCTCTCCTTACAGTGACGGAGTCAGCCCGTCAACTTTTGGATCAAGGGGCTTACGTTGCCGTCATTCTACTTGATCTTAGCGCAGCTTTTGATACAGTGGACCATAATCTTCTCTGCTGCAGGCTCTCTGAATTAGGGATAGAAGGTTTAGCCCTGTCTTGGCTCTCTGCCTTCCTTAAAGGAAGATCCTTTCAAGTTTTGGATCGAGCCTTTTTCTCTGAGATTTTTCCATTGACTTGTGGAGTCCCTCAGGGCTCCTCCCTGAGTCTGACTCTTTTCAATGTTTATCTATCCCCACTGGCTAAAGTGATTGTTCCTTGTAATTTTTCCTTGGTCACCTATGCCGATGATACCCAGCTTGTGGTATCACTATCTAGTTCTGGGGATTCATCCGCGGCCAATCTTTCTTGCTGTATGAAGGATATTGGAGACTGGATGATTCAATCTAAGCTTAAATTTAATGATAGAAAATCAGAAGTTATTGTGTTGGGTAATGGTTCCCCAGCCTCCCCCCTCTCATCGTACTCAGAGGTTTTTAACAACCTTCCTCCCCCCAAGGCTCAGGTAAAAAGCCTTGGTTTTTGGTTGGATTCTCACTTGACTATGGATTTTCAAGCTAAAAAAGTCTCTTCTACATGTTTTGGTATCTTAAGAGTCCTTAGGAAGGTTTTTAACCTTCTACCCTCCACAGCTAGAAGAATCCTTGTTCAAACTCTGATTCTTTCACGCTTTGACTACGGGAACTCCTTGTTTTTCAGTTCCCCGTAGTCAGTAAGCAGCCAGGCTTCTTACTGATCTTCCCAGACATCTGTCTGCAAAGCAGGCTCTTTCAATACTCCACTGGCTCCCTATCAAGCAACGCACCCACATTAAAGCCCTGTGCATTGTTCACAGGGCCCTCCATAATAAGGGTCCGATGTTCTTTAGAAAACGGATCCTTATCTATGCCCCCTCCCGAAGTCTGAGATCTTCCTCCTTCCGACATGTTAATATCTTTCGGTTCAAGAGAGCTTGGGGAGCCAATTCCTTCTCCACCAAGGCCACCCGCCTTTGGAATGCTCTTCCCTCTGAGCTCCGTCATGAACCCTCAGAACAGATTTTTAGGAAGAAACTCAAAACTATCCTTTTTTGTAGCTAATTTTCTGGATCTTCCTTGTCTCTGGCAGTAGTCATGTTATGTTAGCACTGGGATGCCTTTGGGTAACTATGCGCTTTATAAGTCCATAAACTAAACTCTTGTGGAAAGACGAATTTGCATATAATAACCTCAATCTTGCTTCAACCAACATGTCACCAATCTTTGCTAATGGTTTTTATAACCACTTCTTACCAATCCTAACACCAAAGACCGATAACCATCTACCAAATCTGCCATCAAGGTTGCAAGATATGTCAAAACGTGTACTCCAGCTACACATCAATGTGACCTAAGCCAAGCTCACATTTTAGAAATTAGCAGACCAAAAAAGAAAAATACCTAAACTTACAAACCAGGGGACAAAGGCCCTCATTACAACCATGGGGATCAGTGATAAAGCGGCGGTAATACCGCCAACATGCCGGCGGTAAAAAAAAATGGAATTATGACCACGGCGGAAACCACCCACACAGACATCCACTTTAACACACCGACCGCCACGGCGGTAGCAACAAGCACTGTGGCGGTAACCGCCAACAGCCAGGCGGAAGACAATGTACAGCCCACAGTATTACAACAGGCCTATCCGCCACCTTTTCTGTGGTGGTACCAACGACATCAAAAGCAGGGCAGAAACAAACACAGAAGTCAAAGGACTCACCTCTGGACCCTCAGGGAAGAAACACACCGCCTTGGAGCCCGAACTGCAGGTGTTACCCATGCTGGTCTACCTCCTCCTACACCAGGAATACCAAAGCTGGCGAAGACGATCACGTTGAGTAATGCTGCCTAGCACCCTGGGGAGGAGGGAGGTAAAAGAGAGTGACACATACACGCAACACCCCCACCCCAACACCATACACACAAACAGATGCAAAGACATTACACATCCACCCCATACCCCTCAGGAATAATGCAAGGACAAAAGGAATTGATTGAAGTGAGTGTAATAAGATAAAATACTAGAAATACGTCCTCAAAAATCAAAACAGTATTTACATATATGCAAATGGAGGGACACTGCCCAGTCCATAATGTCCGTGGGCCACAGGGCCACATCACATAGGCCAAGGCCCCACTTGACCCCTGCATCATCACGGAGAGAACACTGCAGGGGCATCAGGTCGAAAATCCATAGGCACCTCAGAGGGACGGGGAACGAGGGGACACCTCAGCCCCTGGAGGGGGCAACATGCCCTGTGCGATGTCCTGTGGAGTGCAAAGTTACAGTCTCTCTACTGGGTGGTTTGCCCACTGCTTGGTCCTGGGGAGTGCAAAGCTACAGTCCCTCAAGTGGGAGGTGTGCCCACTGCTTGGTCCTGGGGAGTGCAGAGTCACAGTCTCTCTAGTGGATGGCTTCTCCACTGCTTGGTCCTGAGGAGTGCAAAGCCACAGTCTCTCTAATGGATGGCTTTTCCACTGCTTGGTCCTGGGGAGTGCAAAGCCACAGTCTCTCAAGTGGGTGGTTTGCCCACTGCTTGGTCCTGGGGAGTGCAAAGCCACAGTCTCTCTAGTGGTTGGTTTGCCAACTGCTTGGTCCTGGGGAGTACAAAGCCACAGTCTCTCAAGTGGGTGGTTTCCCCACTGCTTGGTCCTGAGGAGTGCAAAGCCACAGTCTCTCAAGTGGGTGGCTTCTTCCACTGGTTTTGGAGGGGGCTTTGTGCCCAGTGTGCTTCATCCTGGCAAGGAGGGGGTGAGTGGATGCCTTCTTCCACTGGTTCTGGAGGGGGCCTTGTGCCCAGTGTGCTTCATCCTGGCAAGGAGGGGGTGAGTGGATGCCTTCTTCCACTGGTTCTGGAGGGGGCCTTGTGCCCAGTGTACTTCATCCTGGCAAGGAGGGGGTAAGTGGATGCTTTCTTCCACTGATTCTGGAGGGGGCTTTCTGCCCAGTGTGCTTCATTTTGGCAAGGAGGGGGTGAGTAGATGCCTTCTTCCACTGGTTCTGGGGGGCTTTGTGCCCTATGATGCAGATCTTGGGGAGAGCAAGGTCACAGTCACTCACCTCGGTGTCAGACCCACACGATTTGCAGTGGTCAGAATGCATCACAGGCCATGGAGACAGGACTACACACTGCCCGCCGGCAGTGATGGCTGCTCAGTGGTGGCAGTGCCGGTGCTGGTGTTGGTGCTGCCAGTGGTGGGGGGGGGCTCCAGCCCTTCCCCTGCAGCCTCGGGCGGATGCCCACTGGGGCTGCGGGTGGCGGTGCTGACGGTGGTGCTGGTGGTGGTGCAGGTGGCGGTGCATGTGCCGGTGATGGCGGCGGTGCTGGTGTTGGGGCTGGCAGTGGTGGAGGGAGGCTCCAGCCCTTCACCTGCAGCCTCAGGTGGCTGAAGTTCCATGGTTGGTGTTGGGGGTTCAGAATCAGTCCCAACACCAGGCCTCCTGTCCTTCGTGCCTGCAAGGGCAGGCCTTTGCCCTTCCACTTGTTAGCTGCTGGTGCCTCCTTACCCTTGTCCTTGCCATCTGGTGGTGCCTCCTTGTCCTTACCCTTGTAAGCTGGTGGTGCCTCCTTGCCCTTCCCCTTGCCAGCTGGTTGTGAATCCTTGCCCTTCCCCTTGGCAGCTGGTGCAGGCACACTGCCAGTGCTGATGGGTGTTTCCTTGGAGCCTCTCACACCTGCAGTAGCTGCTGAAACTACTGTGGCCGTGGACTCGGTGGATGAGGTACTAGCCTGGGTTGTGACCACCCTGGCCCGACGTAAAGGACGGGGGCAGAGGGAGGGAAAAGATCAACAGCAGAGAGGAAAAGCTTCTTAGGGAGACTGTGGCAGGAAGAGTGTGAAGGTTTGGGAGTGGAGGAAGAGGGAGGGGTTGTTGGAGGTGTCTGTCTGCAGTGTTTGGGTGCAGGTGCATGGGCTGGATGCTGTTGTGAGGAGGATTGCTGTTGGCTGTCTGAGTGCTTGCGTTTGTGTACTTTGGGAGGAGGGGGCACAGACACAGTGGGAGAGGACACAAGGGACGTGTGCATGGGGGTGGGGGTGGTGACTGCCAGTGAGGGGCATGTAGTAATAGGCATGATGGTGATGGAGGCAGTGGATGTAGTGCATGCAGGTGTGAGTGGAGACGCTACTGGGAGGGAAGTGGACGAGGAGGAGGAGGGGACACAGTGGGGGCAGTGGATGTTGGTGTGTCTGCATCTGGATGGTGTTTGTGTGAGTGCCTGTGGGATGATGTGTGGTGCTTGAGTTTGCCTGAGCCACTCCTGTGTGTGGGTGCATGCTGGTCTGAATGTGTGCTTGGGATAGGTTGGGGTTGAGGGGAATGGGACTGGGCAGAGGAAGTTGGAGGGGGAGGCTAGAGACAGGAACAATGGCTGCCATCAGGGAGGAGGCCAGTGCCTGGATTGATCTCTTTTGGGCTGCCATGCCACAGTGAATGCCCTCCAGGGAATGCATTTGTTTGTTGCAAATGCCCTGCCAGCCCCTGGATGGCATTCACTGTGGTGGACTACCCAACAGCGATGGATTTCAGGAGGTCAATAGCCTCCTCACTGAGGGCAGCAGGGCTAACTGGGGCAGAGCCTGAGGTGCCTGGGGTGAAGGGGATGCACACCCTCCTGGGTGAACGGGCATGGGAAACTCGCTGAGGGGCTGCTGAGAGGGCGATGCTGGTACAAGGGTGGCGGCTGTACCTGTAGTTGGGGTGGGCACAGACCTGTCCACCACCACTAGGGAGCTTCCATTGGAGGAGGTATCACTTTCTGAACTGTCCCCTCCTGTCTCTGCCATGCTGCTCCCCTCACCCTCCGTCCCACTGGTGCCCTCACCGTCGGTGGATTCGGCCTCATGGGCCCTGTGGGATGCAGCTCCCTCCGTCGCCGGTGCCTCTGCTCCCCCGCCAGATGAAGCTAATGCACATAAGGACAGGATGACAAAACAAAAAAGGGGGGGAAGAGACCGAGGATTCACTTGGTCAATGGCAGCAACAACACCACCGTTGCCGTACATGACACACACATACACACAGGGAACCTCGCTACACACTAAGCAATGCATTACCAGTCACAATGTAGTCACCAGGCCATGGACAGTAATACCTAATGCCAATTGTAGCATACCTGAGACCCACAGAGCCCTGCCCAGTAGTGCATGCCCACTAGTTTGGTTGGAGGAGGAGTTTTTCAGCCCCTGCCCAACATGGAACCTACCCTGCAATGTCCGGCCTGGCCTAGGGGCACCAACAGGTCCAAATCCCCCACCTAAAGGCCACTCCACCACGCAAAAGTGGTGTAATGTGAAACTGTACTCCCCCTTTGTGGCTGCTGTTATGCCCTGAAGCGCCCTTCCAGATAGGCCACCGCAAGTATACGGAACATCAGGGGGGTCAGAGTTCGATGGGCATCCTTCCTTGTTGGGAGGCCATACCTAGCTGGGCCTCTGCCATCTTCCTTGCCCAGCATCTCAGGTCCTCCCACCGTTTGCGACAGTGGGTGCTCTGCCTGCCGTAGACCCCCAGGGTCCACACATCCTTGGTGATGGCACGCCATATACCCTTTTTTCTGATGGGCGCTGACCTGCAGAGAAATACACAGTCTTAGTCATACCCTCTGGCCTGTTACACTAATGGCCCACCATATCCCTCCCATCCCCTTACGCACATACATTGCTCACCATACATGCAGCACGCTGCCCAGGACCCCTCAACCACCCCCACCTTAAACGAGGCCCTCACATACAGCACTCCATGCATTCATGCCCCATGCATCGTGCTCACAGTGTACTCACCTGTTGGTCTGGAGGCCCATACAGCAATCAGTATTGGGGTAGGACCCCATCCACCAGTCTCTCCAACTCTGCAGCGGTGAAAGCAGGGGCCCTTTCCCCAGTGACACGAGCCATGGTAGGTTCCAGACACAGGGCACAGCAGCACATGCAGTGTAGATCCTCTCCTGTTGAAGGTCAGGTAGCATGTGAGTGAACAGATAGAAAATGGCAGTCACGTCTGCAGCAGTGCGTACAGTCCCTGCTGGCGTACATCAACATTGGCTACTGTAACCCATAGGGCCCAATGACAACCAATGAGGAGTTGCACAGCGGTACTCAACCGCCTCCCGCAACTGCGCACAACATCAGCGGCATTGCCTCATTTCCACATGTCCATCGACACAGGACAGGCGGACGCCATTTCAGGGGATGGGCAGGCCATGGCACCTAACTGCGTCACAGCACACATAAGCACCGTTTGGGCCTATACAACAACATACTGTTTCTGTCACGACATGCAATGCACTGTACATTTTGGAAATGTTGAATACTGACCATATGATCATCGTTTTGCCCCCTAGATTACAACCGCTGAGGATGAATAGGAGATGGAGATATCCCCCTGTGTACAGGCCCCTGGTGGACTTGGCAACAATGGAGGACAGGCACATTAAACTCACCTACAGACTTGACAGGGCCACAATCACTGAGCTGTTTGCCCAATTGGAGCCAGACCTGATCTCTGCTATCCGTCACCCCACTGGGATCCCCCCTCTTGTGCAAGTCCTATCTGTGCTCCATTTCTTGGCAACTGGTTCTTTCCAAGTGACAATGGGCTTGGCAGCAGGAATGTCACAGCCAATGTTTTCAATTGTGCTAACAAGAGTGTTGTCTGCCCTGATTAAACACATGTGCAGCTACATTGTTTTCCCGCAGGTGGAGGATTTGGCCACAGTGAAAGCTGATGTCTATGCAATGGGACATATCCCCAACATCATTGGGGCTATTGATGGTACACATGTTGCATTTGTTCCCCCCCCGGAGAAATGAACAGGTGTTCAGAAATCAAAAGAGTTTTCACTCCATGAATGTGCAGATAGTGTGCCTGGCGGGCCAGTACATCTCGCATGTCAATGCAAAGTTCCCTGCATCTGTGCATGATGCCTTTATCCTGAGGAATAGCAGCATCCCATATGTGATGGCTCAACTCCAGAGGCACCGGGTGTGGCTGATAGGTGAGCCCATGGTTGCCACCCAGTACATGTTGATGTATGGGTATGGGGTTGGCCCTAAGGGTTAGTGTCTGGCTAATAGGTATCCCTCGAAATTTGCGTGTGACTCTGGTTACCCCAACCTCTCATGGCTACTGACCCCAGTGAGGAATCCCAGGACAGGGGCAGAGGAATATTACAACGAGGCACATAGGCGAACAAGAAGAATTATAGAGCAAACCTTCGGCCTCCTGAAGGCCAGGTTTCGGTGCCTCCATCTAAAAGGTGGTTCCCTGTGCTACTCACCCAAGAAGGTCTGTCAGATCATTGTGGCATGTTGCATGTTGCACAACCTTGCCTTACGTCACCAGGTGCCTTTTCTGCAGGAGGATGAGGCTGGAGATGGGCGTGTGCAGCGGTGGAGCCTGTGGACAGTGACGAAGAGGAGGCAGAGGATGAGGATGTGGACAATAGAACATGAATCATACAACAGTACTTCCAGTGACACACACGTTAGACACTGTAACTTCACCTTCCAATGCAGTTATGTATTGTAAATTGTCACCGGCAGGCTGATATTCCCACTACTATGGCCACTTACTGTACCCTTTGACATGTATATTCACAGATATATGTGCCCCACTCTGGCTCCTGGTGTATTGATTGCAGCAAACTACAGGTTATACCTATGTATACATTACTGTACAGTTGAATTGAAATGTCTACAGATTGTTAAACGAATACATAGTTCAATCACTTGGCAGACTCAATACTTTTATTTTTTACAAGGATGTTTATTTCTGTGCTATTAAGTGGATGGGATATTGCTATAGGCTGGGGGTGGTGGAGGAGAATCCAGGTAAGAGTTCAAGTCTATTTGTATCACAGGTTCATTGTCCAAGGGGGTATAGGAAGGGGCACAATGGCAGTTCAAGTTGGACAGGGTGACAGAGTGGGACACAAGGGTGACAATCAGGAGAGTCTTATTTTCTGGCGGGGGTCTTGGCAATGTGATCTGGCTTCTGCCTGGAGCGCAGGGACAGTTTGCAGGGTGGTTCTCCTTCTGCAGGGGGAGGGGTGCTGGTGGCCTGTTATTCCTGTGGCGGCGCCTCCTGTCCACTAGCGTCAGCGGAGGTGGAGGGTTGTAAATTGGCGTGGCTAGTGTCAGTGGCCTGTTGGTGTGCCACTGCCTCCCTCATGAGGTTGGCCATGTCTGCCAGCACCCCTGCAATGGTGACCAGGGTGGTGTGGATGTCCCACAGGTCCTCCCTGATCCCCAGGCACTGTCCCTTCTGCAGCCGCTGGGTCTCATGCAACTTGGCCAGTATCTGGCCCATCGTCTCCTGGGAATGGTGGTATGCTCCCAGGATGTTGGTGAGTGCCTTGTGGAGAGTCGGTTCCCTGGGCCTGTCCTCCCCCTGTCGCACAGCAGTCCTCCCAGCTTCTATGTTGTCCCGTGCCTCTGTCCCCTAAACCGTGTGCCCACTGCCACTGAACCTAGGTCCAGATCGTCCTGTGTTTGTGGGGTTGCCTGGGGTCCCTGTAGTGGTGGACACACTGCTGATTGACATGTCCTGGAGACAGAGGTATGGGCCAGCTGGGTGGGTGCTGTGCTGGTGTTTCCTGAGGGGGGGGACTCTGTGGTTTTATGGGACTGTGCCTGGGTAACCGACTGTACGGAGGTCCCTGATGGGCCAGGTTTGTCATCCTGATACAGGCGTGCAGAGGTGCTGTCATCACTGGGGGCCTCTTTTGTGGGGGGACTGGATGTTGCTGGCACCTCCTCTCCGGTGACGTTGTGTGGGGAACCTGTGGACATGTAAATGCAGTGTTATTGTTTCTGCGTGTGACATCTTGTGCATGGGTGTGTTGCCCTGTATGGTTGTGATTGCCCTGGCAGCTTTGACTTGTGTGAGTGGTGATTTGGTTGGATAGGTGATTGTCTCAAGTGTGCATGCTTTGGTGATGGGTGTCCATGCAGGTCGGTGAGTGGTGTCCATGCATTGGTGTTGCATGAAGCGCTTGGTAGTGGGAGGGGTGGGTTGTGTTGGTGGAGTGTATGTGAGGTGGTGGAGTGATGGGGTGATGGTAGGGGTGGGGGTATGTGATGGCATGCAGGTAGTGGGGGTGCAAGCAGTAAAGAGGTGACCTAGCAGAGTCCAGTCCTCCTGCTACTCCTGCCAGGCCCTCAGGATGCAGTTTTGCCAAGATTTGCTCGTCCCATATTGTTAGTTGTGGGGGAGGAGGTGGGGGTCCACTGCCAGTCCCCTTACAGCTATCTGGTGTCTTGCTACCATGGAACGCATCTTCCCCCATAGCAATGGATGTCTGCTGCACCTGTGCTCCAAATAGCTGTGGCTCTACCCGGAAGATTTCCTCCACCATGACCCTTAGCTTCTCCTCTGAGAACCTGGGGTGTCTTTGTGGTGCCATGGGTGAAGTGTGAGTGGTGTGTGTGAGGGTGTGTGGGGTGATGTGTTGGGGTGTGTGCTGTGAGGTCCGTGGATGGTGTATGGGTGATGGAGTTCTGTGGCTCTGGTTGTGTGGGTACTCTTGCTGTATCTCTCGCTAGTGGCAATTCTTTCTAGTCGTAGAGTGTTGTGGGTAGTGTGGGTGTGTGTTTTATAGTGGTGTGGGTGTGGTGTGTGTAAGGGTGTCAGGTGTGTGTAGTTTGAATTGTCCAATGTGGTGTTGCTATGTTAGGTTGTGTGTATTTTGAGCGCGGTGTTATGTACCGCCAATGGTTTACTGCATTTGAATGTCCGCCGCGGTGATTCATGGGTCAGAATGTGGTGGGCATAGTTCTGTTGCCGTAATGGTGTTGGTTTTGGTACCTCCAGTTTATCACTGACCTTTGGGCTGGCAGACTTATATGTGTGTCTGTATAGTGACGGATTGCTATGTGTGTGTCATAATATGGGTAGCGATAAACCGCTGCAGCGGCAGTCGGTGTTGGCGGCAGTCAGCATGGCGGAAACCAGGACTTACTGCCAATGTCATAATGAGGGCCGAAGTCTGGTTGTCCACCAAGAACTTAAAATTCAAAAGACAATATAATTTCCGCCAAAACTTTATTGGGCCTTTACAAGTTCTAAAGTGTATTAATCCAGTGGCCTACAAATGAAAGTACCCCAACACCATGTCAGTAGATCCCGTTTTCCACATCTCACTACTGAAACCTGCTGGGTCCATGGTGTGCTTTTGACCTCCTCCCCCATGTACGATTCCCCAGGACCACTTCTTCAAATAAAAGAGAGCAGGGGTGTGCAGCCCTCCCCCCCTGAGTCTTTTTAGGCCGTGGAGACCCCATCCTCAGGGCTGTTTATTTTAATTAAAGAGGAGATGATCTGCATGCCCCCCTCCCTTAGACTTGTTAGTTCCTGGGTACCCCATCTCCTAGGGCCATTACTACAACTAAATAAACAGCCTCTTTAGGCCTTGGGGACCTGAATCTCCAGGGCTATTCATATAAGTTAAAAGGGGGGCACACAGCCCTCCTCCCCAGCCTCTTTTCAAAGGTATGGGGGCTGAATAGCTCTCGATGGCCTAAACTAATGAATGCCGCCTGGCCGCCATTTTGTTTTTATTTGTATTTTCAATCCTGCTGGAGTCCAGCGGGATCACAGCATTTTTTGCAGATTTGTTTTTCTTTTTGGCCCCCATGGGACCTAGAGGATGAGGGTAGCTCTTCCCTGGCCCCTTAAATTGTTATTTTCTTTACTTCAGGACAGGGGACTAAGTCCCTGAGTCCTGTAATGGCTGCCAGCAAAAATGTCCCCATGCTGCTAGTTGCCAATCATAGCTCACTCCTGTGGCAGTCTGACTCCTACGGTAGCGAATTGGCCCAAGGGAAAAAAGCTCCCTGGGCCAATCAGAATGCTCTATTTTTAAATTGGCAATCCTGCGAGAGTTTCTTGAGACTCTTGCGGACCCAACTTTCCAGATATACAACTATTTTTAACCTACATTTCTCAAAATCTACTGTCACATTAAAAAACATAGAACTTCACTGAAAAAAACTAACTTTACAGGAACGTTATAGTTAGGAAACAGAATTTAAAATGTGTTCATCCAACCACCACTGGGCACGGCCTTCGGCAATGTGCAACAGCAGTTTGCCTGTGGCCAGGCCCTGCGGCCAACCCCTATAAACACCCAGCCCAGTGCTGCACACGCCCTTCGGCCGTGCACAGTGAGGGTTGGGTGCAGAGCCTTGCTTGGGAGGGAAGGGAGGCTGCGTGCCCCCTGCTGCAGGCCAACTTTGGCCTGGGGACCCCAGGGCCAGTCCTAATTATTGAACTTCTTGGGGTAGGGGGCTGTCTGGACCTCTTCCCCAGGCTGATCTCAGCCCCTGGGACTCCATGCCCTGGGCAAGGGCTAATTCTTTTTTTTGCAGAGGATGGCTGCATGGCCCCTATCCCCAGGGCCCAACCTAATTATTGACATTTCTTTATGGGAGAGGGCAGTGTGGCCCACCTTCCCAGGGCTAATTCCAGCCCCAGGGACCCCATCCCCATCACCCGGCCTAATTAATAATTTTATATTTGGGATCTCAGCCTTGGGACCCCATTACCCCGGGTCCGGCCATGTGACCTGCGTACCCCCTAAGGCACCCAGACACAATGTTAGGGACTGCAGAGGGAGCTGGAAGGCCCCCACAGTCCCAGCTGGTTACCCACCTCCTGTGGGAGCCGGCATTGCTGTCAAAGACAGCTCCCTCTCTGTGACAGCATTGTTTCCTCTGTTTCACTGCCTCTATCTCCACAGGCAGGGAAACAGAGGAAACCTCCACTCGCATTGAGGCTGAGTTGTTTGACAAAGCTCCCACCAAGTCAGATCAAACAGATATCTACCGGGGGTGGGAACCCCATGGGACATAGCAGCAGCTGGCCTGGGGGCAGAGAAAAGGGAGGGGTCAAAAAAGTTGTGTTTCCCATGTTCATTCCCGTTGGACATTTAGAGACGACTATAGCCTGAACCACTTGATGGAATTACACCAAATTGGGCATAAAGCTAGGTTTTGGTAAACAGATTAGGCTTTCACATTTTTGGTGTAAATCCATTTGGTAGCTTACGAGAAATTAAAGAAAATACGAATTTGTATATCTGAGGTTGCAAATACATCTTGAATATTTGCAAATTTTCGTATTTAACATATAGTACTGAGAATTACTTATACAAAAAAACATACGAATTCACAGAAAAATAGAAAGGTTACAGAGACATTATAATTAGGAAATATAATTTTAAAAAACATAGAAATTCACTGAAACAAAGAAAGGTTGCATGGACGTTATAGTTAGGCTCACATTTTAAATGTACAAAATCAATGAAATTCACCTGTTATAGTTAGAGTTACCTCAAGTAACTATAACTTGTGCCCTAAAGTAACTATAACTCGCACCCCCATGCACAGTTTTTTCATATTTTTTTTTACTGCAAACGTTACACTGATATTATCAGTTATATTATCAAAGAAGTCTTGAGTGTTGCAATATGTTCGGTAATTACTATACATTAATCCTACCATGGTTGGGTTGGCAACGGGCCCTGGCCTGTGGCCAGGCCCTGTGGTCAACCCCACTATAACCACCCAACCCCCTGTAATGCACAGCCTTCAACCGTACGTGACGGGGGTTGGCCACAGGGCCTTGGCTTACGGCCAGACCCTGTAGTCAATCCCCATATAACCACATAACTCTGTTAAACGCACATCCTTTGGCTGTGCATTTCAGTGGTTGTCTAGAGGGCCTGCCCTGTTCTCAGGCCCTGTGGTCAACCCCCCCTTTAAGCTCCAATCCCCACGCCAAACACAGCTGAAGGGGTTTGGAGCTTAAAAGGTGCAACATTAAATATATATAGTTAGGGGGTGGGGGCGCACGAGCCCCCAGGCCCTGGCGACCACCACCTCCCAGGGCTACATAATTAAAAAACATAGGGGGGCTGCACAGACCACCACAGTCCCAGGGACCATCACCTTCCCAGGACAACACTAAAAAAATATATGGGGGCTGTACAGCCCCCTGGGCCCAAGGGACCACCAACTCCCGGGCATTATATTAAGAAAGTTTAGGGGGCCCCCACAGACCCCTCCTGTGTCCCGGGGACCACTTCCCCCGGGACAACATTTAGAAAATATATGAGGGGGCCGCATGAACACCCCTGGGGACCACAACCTCCCTGGGGGCACATTCTAAAAGTATGATGGGGCTGTGTGGACCCCCTAGGCCCTGGGGACCACCAGCTGCCTGGGGCAACTTAAAAACATATTTATACAGGGGCGCAAGGACCCCCCCAGGGCCTGGGGGCACTATCACCCCAGGGTCATATACTTTTTTTCAAAATAGAGGGGAGCCACGTGGCCCCATCACTAGGCCAATTTTGGCCCCCAGTAACCCCATCCCCAAGGTCCTGGCCACATGTTACTGGATGTCCAGGGTGCCAGTGTACAGTTATGGGGGCTGCGGGGGGAGCTTCAAGGTCCCCCCGCCCCACCAGCTCCCATCTCCTGCGGGAGCCAGCATTGTGGGAGCAATGTTTTCATCCCTTTCCCTGCACACATGTTAGCATGTGCTGTCAAACAGCTCCCGCTTGCTGAAAGCGGGGTTATGTTTCCTTTTGCGTGACGGGAGCTTTCAGCTCCTGCAAAGCAAAAGCAATCAGCTACCTCCCAAAAGGAGGCACTTCGGGAGGTAGCAGGAGCAGGCCCTGGGTGGCGGCGATCCTCAGGGCCATGTATGGCTCCAAAAAGGAGGGCTGTGTTCCCCGCACCTTTTAAAATTTGCCCCTGGCAGAGGTCCATGACGGACCCCCCCCTAATTTCATTTAGTAGCCCCAGGGAGGTGGTGGTCCCCAAGGCTTGGGGTTGACTGCAGGACCCTCCCATATTTTTCTATTATCTTGCCAGAACCCCCTATTATCTTTAAATCATCTTGCCCCTGGGAGGTTCCTGGGGTGAGATGGGCCATGCACTCCCTTACATACTTAAATAGCATAGCCCCAGGACGATGGTGGTCCCCAGAGCTTTCAAAAGCCTTAGGAGAGGGCCCTCTCTTATCTGGCTACCCAAAAAGCCCCCAGGACCTGGCCCACCCAGGGGCAACATTAGTGAGAAACGCAGGAGACTACTTTTTTAAAAATCACAAAGAAATGTGAAGATCTTCTGCGTTTTTTGTCATGATGTTAAAAAAATACTTTTAAGCCTGGGGGCTGCCCCATTTTCTTCTTTTTTTATGCATGTTTTAGAGGCTTGGATGAAACCGAGTATCAAAATGGCTGCCAACAGTTCCTGGTTGAAGTGTTGGCAGCAAATCATATCATTACACGAGATCAGGAGTATTCAGGAAACCTTTGAACCTCAAGATATACAAATTTGGTTTTCTTTTAATATTCCAAAAACTACTGAAAAGATTTACACCAAGTAACAAAAATCACTCTTTCTGGATCAAGAGCTACCTTACTGCCAAATTTGGTGAAATTCGGACTGCAGTGGTAACTAAAATCTCCATGGGATTTAAAATGGGGAAATTCACTTTTTTCACAATTCAACCCCTTTTCCTTGGCCCCCACTTGATGGATCACCCCAAAACTTCGATTCCACACCAAGTATTTTGGGCACACTTTCTGTGTGAAATTCCGTGACGATTCGTCCAACAGTGGCAAAGATATAGGCAAGTCAAAAAACGCTTTCTCTATGGAAACTAGGTAACCGCCAGGAGGTTATTTGCATATATATATATGTTAATTTTCTGCTGCCTCTAATATGTACCCTGTTTCACTTAAAGTGCATAAGTTCATGCGATTGAATATGCAAATTGCCATGGTAGAGTCACCCTGTCCCCTTAGCTCTCAGAAACAGGGAGCTGCATGTTTAGCAGCTACGTGATTGTGACAGCAATGTTGCCTCCTGCAGGAGGTGAGGAGCCGCACCCCCCCCCCACGGTTTTATTGTGCAAATGGCCGGGCCCCAGAGGATGGGGTCCCTGGGGCTAAGATCAGCCTTTGGCCATGCACAGCACTGGGCTAGGTGGGTATAGGGGTGGCCGCATAGCTTGGCCATAGGACCTGCGGCCAACCCCCGCTGCACAGAGCTCCAAGGTAACTATAACTCACGCCCTCGCCATGCACTGCTAATTACCCCAGATATTACAGCACTCTTGACAACATTTATAACGTCAACAAAAATATCAGTGAAAGATTAGAAGTTAAATTATTGAAGAAAAAGCTGTGCAAGTGGGGGATGAGTTATAGTTACTTGAAATAACTCTAGCTATCACTGCTCAATTTTTCTGGTTTTGTGCGAGTAAATTCAGAACCTAACTATAATATTCCTGTAACCTCTGTTTTTTTTAACTGATGTTAACCAGTCTACCCGTTTCTCTGGTGCTCTGCAGCAGCCATACATCATTTGAGTGTATTCTAAAAATAATAAATTAAATAAATTAAATAAACCTTCAAGGAAGCAAGAATTGGTTTTATTGTACCATTAACTTTCTCAATTCTAAAAACACAATTATCTTCTACCAAAAGGGGCATCCCATGCCTATGGGCGGAAGGTCCCGCCCTCCACCTTTTTGCAAATATGAAGAGTGTCTGTCAGGATGAGCAAAGTTTAGCCTGACAGAAACTCTTCATACTCAGGTCAGGCAGCCAGGCCTTGTACATGCACTAAATGGCTGCCTGAGCTGAACTTGGCCAGGCCGAGGATTTCACAACCCCTAGATCTAACCTTCACACCTTGGTAAAGCACTTGGAGGTCCTCCCCCTCATGATGAGGGAACATGTCACTAATAGACTTGGACCTGTGAGCTTCAGTTTAAAGCTCTGAAATGGCCAGTTACGTGTGTCCATCAGGGGTCACTCGTCACAGAGTGGGGTGAGGTCAGCAACTCTTAATGACCCCCTCCCAATTACTGATGAGTAAGGAATCGCCACCTTCTCTCACTGGCTGGCAGATGGTCAGGCAGTGATCAGAGGCAGCAGTCCCAACCTTTCAGGAACCGCAGAGGCTTCCCTCCCTCCACCCGCAATGACTGCTGCAGCATGGTCAGTTTTTCTTATATATATATTTGGGGTGTGCGTGATTGCGTATGTGTATGTATATGAATTAGTGTGTGGACAGTGAATAAGTGTGTGCATGTGTATGCATTTTTGAATGGTGGGTTTATGTGTGCCTACGTGTGAATGTATGGGTGTGAGTGAATGTGCATGTAGATGTGTGGCCAGCCCGCCCCACCTGCTAAAATTACTAGCTGCCACTCTCTATCACATCAACGCATCAAACCCATTCTTTAAAAGATCTGAGAGAATCTAGAGTAGAATAGACCTAATGTTACCACCTGTATACTACTGCTGCTTACATATACAATTGTGTCATTTATCACATTTTGGCTAACTATTTTCTTGTCCACCATTTTCCTATTCCACTAGCCTCTGTTTTGCTTCTTCAAGGAGATGATGCTTTGCAGATCCTTTGTTTGATTAATTCGGACTCCCTTCTCAATCTGTGCTCCCCTCTGAGCTGAGTAGCTATGCTTCTACACTTGATCCTTTAATGTGCTCTTGCCTTAATTGCTCTTGTTCTAGTGCTGTGGTTACCAATCACCTGTAAGAGGTGTTTCTTGCTTCCTTACTTTGTAAAACCTTCAGTAGAGCCAGCTATTCCACTTTCATTTTCATCCTATCTCCCTCCTTTCCCTAACTCCGTAGGTCCTTCAATCTGCAGTCAATTAACTGCTTAAGCCTTTTATTGAGTCTAACAATATAATAGGCTCACCACAGTGATGAGACAGAGGTAGGATGGTTGCTGTACTTGTTTATTTTCAGGCATATTAGGTGTAGGTGGACACTGGAATGTTGGCATTAAATACAAAGCAATGTCCTGGATTAAATTATATTTAGAGAAACATTTGTAGGCTGTTTCTATATAATTAATCTGATTTTCGCCCAATTGGGAATGAGGTTCCATCCCTTAGCGCCACTCCTTTCAAATCTTAAATAACACTTGTTGATTCAGTTATTCTTGCCTATGATTTTGACATCATTGCATTTGCAGGCAAAATTCTGATCTTTATTTGTCTTTATGGAGAATCCTCTAGTATCATCGATAAATGTCACACATATGGCACCCATTTCCTGCTCGATGGCCAGTAACACTTTAAAACTTAGTTCAGATACAACTAAGGTCCGGGTGCTAGAGCAACCAGTATCTGTTAGGTCCAACAAGTGGTGGCCATCCTCCGATGGCCATCTACCTTTGCCAGGCACCAACACGCAACTCCTAGGTTGCATCTTCAATTATTCTCTTGCTGTGGTCCTTTAAGTCTATAGGGTCTCTGCTATCTGTTTTGGCCTTCTTAATATCCATCAGAAGATCTTTCCACGCTTTCTACTTTCATGATAAATAGAATATTAAAGCTTTGATTACCTTGATCCTTAACTATAGCGATGCTATTTATTTGATGACGCTCAAGTGACTTTTATTCTTCCTCCAAATCACTCAGACTGCAAAGGCAAGGCTGGAGGTGGTGTAAAAAGGGAAACATGTTATCCCTCTTTATCTTGAGAAACTCTCTTACCTTCTGACCTTACCTACTGAATAGCAATTTAATTCTACCAACCTGGTTTACCCATTCAAACTTCCTCTAAAAGCTTGATGATCCATCGAAAAGTTTTTGAATTATAACAATGGGGTTGGTCCTTCTCAGTGCTTAATTTGAGCTGAGCACCAGCACTTAATTGTCAACACCAGCACTTATGACCGTCTGCCACGTGGTGGCACTCTTGGTCTAATTTACAGATGAGCAAAGTAACAGTTGTTTATTAATTCAATTTACATTAAAAATAACTAACACTTGCCGCCCAAGCCTTGCCAGTAGCTATAGGCTGAATTGTCACGCTTGTAGGAGTGTTATGGTTAGTAGTTGTGCTAGTACTGTCATTGGCAGTGCTGAGGGGTTCCTCAGACTGTGGATCGTGCTTCCCATTTCCCATATGGGAGGAGCAGAACCTTATCTCTCAGTCATTAAACAAGCGAAAACCTCACTTGTGCATGCTCCCTTTAATGCCTCGTCTGGAGGCAATCATACGACGTGAACATGAGTACTTAATTGGTGTGCATGGTTGCAAGTGGTGGACACTTGCACTCCTTACTGGTGACCAGGACTTACTTTTCCTCATCTAATTTTGACATAGAGCAAGTAAGAGTAAGGCAGACAAGGACAGAAAGAAAGAGAGGGAGAAAGAACTTAAAACAATGGTAAAGGGAAAAGCAAGGATGAAAAACAGCATGCAGAAGTAAAATAGAGTGGAAATTTAGGGTAGAGGAAGAGCAGGCATGAATCAGAATCAAAGCGAGGCAACCTCTGTGATCGGCAACCCTAGCAATCATCTGTGCCAGTAGTATGCCCATAAAACATGTTGTGGGACATTTCGTTTTTGGCAAATTTAGGCACCCCAGTACATCCGTTTCTAGTACAATTGTAAACTAAACCTGTGCATCATCACTAATTTCTTTAATGAAACCATTATTTATAGACACACACACACACACACACTCAATCAGCTCCCTAGTCATCCAAGCTGAAATATGTCTGCCTGCAGTACATTTTTGTGATGGGTGAAATGAGCTGTCCTTCGAGGGATAACAAGATAGTTTGAATGTAAAAGGAGCCCACATAAGTACTGTTGGAGTGTAACTTTAAAATTAATATTAACATGAGAAGCTTGCAATATAATGTGTAATGAAGCTGCATAGAAAATGTGTTAGCATAGAAAATTAATGTACGCGTTTGAAATGTGCCCACGGGGAGTGGCCACCAATGTATACGATGATTAATGAAACTGACAAATGATGAATTAACAATGTACTACTATATGACTTTGTATTAGCATTAAGGGTTGTATTAGGGTTTTGCTAAATTACTCATTCGGCCTTAGTTAGCGAGGGTCTGGGCCTAGTTGCCTGGTCTCATATTAACTGTATTTTTCTAACGTGCAATGTGCTGCTTTCCTGAAGGACACAAAGCTGTACTTTTCCAGAAGCTAGAGATATGTGTGTGTAGCTGTAGTAAATTCTTTCTCATGGGACCTGACTTGCTCAAGGAGACATTCTTGCGGAATGCAACAGTGTAATTCGCAACAGGTGCAAGGCCGCCTGGACTAGGAGAAGACAATGGAACTACTGAGTGGAGCGTAAAGTATAACTTTTGTTACCTAACATTCCACCCGATGAAAATGTCAATCACAGGAGCCAATAAACTGCATGAGAACTGTGTTAAGTGAAAATTCTAGTAAAATGCGTGGAGGATTATTGGAAAGAGATAATGATGCACCAAAAATTGATCCAATGAGGAATTATGGGCTAGTTCGCCTGTTTTAATATAATCGCATGACTCAAGGAGAAGGGAACGATTACTGAACATTCCACCGAGCTATACTTTTGCCATTATGCTTTGAGACTTTGCTGTTCTTACATCTTAACCATTCTCTTTGTGAATCCTTACCTGATACTGACTTATCCTCCTTATGAGGGAAGAGCCTATTCTTAGCTATGCCATACTGAGACTTTGCCCTGTTCTATCCTTGCTGGTGTCGAACCGACTGATGTCCTGAGGACGAAGACTGACGCTGTTTTGCTGACTCATTCGGATGGGTAACTATCTGATGATAATTGTAATTGTCTGTTTGCCTTTTCTTTCTAGGTACCAACTTTCTTTTGATACAGGCCATAGTTAGATGTTTTCCAAATTTGCGTTGCTAAATTGTTTGGCATGAAGCCCAAAATGTTGATGCTAATTTGAGGTTAGCTAAAGAGTTCACTAATACCGGATGCAAATAGACAAACTAATAGATCTTGCTTTGCTGAATAATGTACTAACGTTACTCTGTTGAAGTTGACTCATAATACTGGCCTGTTTATCCTAAATGCCCATGACCTATGCTTTGATAAAGTTTTGCTATGATTGCCAAGTCATAGTGGTTTTGATGTGCTTGTTGATATTGAAACTAATAAACATGACATTAGATTGTGACTAATAGGGAATAAATATCTTAACTCATAACTAGATTTGTTGTGGTTATTCATGGCTGAAAGGTCATGGTGCGTTTGTTGTATTGATCTATGTTAAATGTTATTGATTAGCTGAATTGATTAGTGATTGTGAATATTGATGGGGTTATTGACCTATTGATTGTGATGCCAAAGGATATCTCGTTCTGGGAAGTCTCCAAACATGGTCAAAAGGTTCATTGGCCTAGATGTGTCTCCTCGTAAGTTTACTTATCAAGGTTCTGATGCGTTATCAGTTTTGGTAGCAGAGGATGGTTTGGCCCTTTGGAGCCCCAGGACGAGGGACCACTGTTTGAACGTTGTTTTAAAGTAATGCAAATTGGAGAGATGATGCGCCCCTAAGTCCCAAATGACTTTCCCGGAATCTCGGAGCTTGCCGAAGTGAGTTAGATATGTTCTCGGCGTCCAAGTAATAGTGTGAGTGAAATAGAGTTTTGCGCTTGCACAGCTTATGCATATCACAGGTGAATTGTGAAGTTTGTGAGGATTTAGGCCAAATGATGTTGTTTTAGTAGGAGTGTGCGTACTCCGCAGTATGACAGTAGGGAAGTTGGTAAACTTCATGTGAGTGTGGCGCTTTGTGCTAAAAAATTGTCCACGTGGTTGTTGGTGATGTACGGAGTCTGTGTGGTCTAAGACTCTAGAGTATATTGATAAGTGTATGAGACACATGGTTTATGTTGTAATTTGTGTGGTTTAATAGGTCAATCGGGCGTGGTTGACGAGTCGAGTTTGAGTCAAGTTGAGTGAATGGAAACTTCGATGGAGATTTGGTGAGTTCTAAAGTGCACTAGAACAACCCATTGACAAGTCGAGAGTAGAATTGGCGGGTCAAATTTTGCTTGTGAGTGTGGGATCTGAGAAGGAGAGAGAAGCGGCCGAGGCTAAGCAAAATCTCTGTAAAGTTCTGAAGCAATTGTGTTACCCTTTCCTGTAGTAGACCGGCAAATTTGAGTTTTGATAGTGCTCGCAATATATTGCATTAGTTTTTGTGTGAATCGAGAGTGAGTAAGACAAGCCGCAAGACTTTGTCAGCCGCAGTGTGTGTGAATGGGACGTCATTGGATCCGCGCTGGGATAGGTCGGTTAGTGTGAAGGGTTGCGCATGGATTGGCAGCTGTCCGTGAGAGCCAATTGGTTGAGAAGGTAGGCAAAAAGAGTTCTGGGAATTAAAGACACTTCCTGATTCGATTGTGAACAAACTAAAAGATGCAAAAATGAAGTTTTTCAAGGCTCTGAAGAGCGCTTTGAGGGGAGACGTGCACATTACCGCGAGTGTAGGGGAGCCTACACCGCCAGAGGATACATCAGCTTATGCCGTAATGGAAGAGAGGGGAGTTGTGCCATGTCTTTGGCTAAAGCAATGGTGCAAAGTGACAGAGAAAGAAGGGTGTTTGGCATTTCCGGAGCACGGAACGTTCAATATAAGGATTTTTGAAAATTTGCAGAGGGTGTTAAATGAGCTAAAGCCCCCTCTGAGGCCAGCACAGTTTGAGGCGCTAGCAATTTGGGAACTGATGGCAATACGACAACAGCAACAGAAGTTTGAGAGGAGAATGAGGAAAGCAGAAAATACACTAGCAGAGGCTAGGTGGGATAGCGCACAGAGGGTTTGGAGAAGAGAAACAAAAGACGGAGTTAGGATGTTTCCAGCAATCCAGAAAGCCACTTGTAAGACTCACAAAGGTTCTAGCAAAGAAAAGGAGACTAAGAAGTCCTGGGCAGAGGCAGATGACTCAGATGATGATGAGTTCCTTAATCAGTTACTAAATGATCGACCACCGCCATATGCCCTCGATGACAATAGACCAAGTATTAGTGCAGGTCCTATAAATTCGACCCAAAACCAGGGGACAACAAATATGGTACAGGTTAATACTGTTGCGACACCAGTTCCGGTACAGAATAGTGCCAGTGTGTCCACTGCTCCAGAGATGCAAACACAGCTGCAGCCACCACAGGTTGAGAGATTCTACCCTGAGGTCCCAGTACTAGAGATCACTACAAATTTGATGGTGCCGTCAGATCCGGCATATACATGACCAAAGCTGATACAGACTGAGCCAACTCCACTTTTACTGCCCAAGACACCGCAACAGATGGTTCCAAATTATACTTCGGTAACAGGACCGCAGTCAGCCATGGCACCAGTAATGAACCAGAATATGGGAGTTAATGCTCCACAGGTTTTGGGAAACAGGCAGCCTCCAGCCGCCATATCCTTGCGCATTACAGTCGGTCTGCCAGTACCATTGTATGCACAGGCAAAGCCTAGAGTATGCGATCAGGGAGTAATGACCCAAGAGATGACAAGAGGAGGGTTTGCAGGGAGCTCTCAAGGGATGACTCCATTGGAACGGAGATTCGAAAGATCTAGATCTCTATTAGACTTCAGTCCGATTGAGGTTCCTCCAGATACCATGAGACAATCAGGTTTGGGACTGCTGACTCCGCAGATCTCAAGTGCGAATGTACCGCAAACTCCGATGATGCAGGCTGGGAATATCTGTTTGTAAGGTTTAAGTGTGCAACAACTGAATGAATGGTTAGACAAGTTAAATTCACCGCAGACCACTCCCGCGACAACCGAGTGGTCAGAAAGAGAAGAATACCTGAATTTTGTGAGGTTGGGCATGGAGGCAAAGGAACTAGTCAAGGGGAGTATGGGAGTGAACAGGCTAGAGTCATACACTGAAGCAGAATTGAGGTATCTGTGTCCAAAAATAACTAAAGAAGTGGGCAGGGTTCACCAGAGGTTGGCAAACCTGGCAAATAAATAAAGAATAGATTTAGAAAATACGAAACATCTGAAGAGAAGTTATAGGTTAGATTTTGAGCCCAAAGATTTTGAACACATGAGGTCTACTGGGATGAAGGAGCACCTCAAAGAGATACTGCAGAGTGCACAAGTTTGGGGAGCATTAGAGAAGTGGGAAGGCAGATGGGCGAAGAAAAGAGATAAAAGGAAAAGTGACGGCATAGAGCAGCAGGTGAAACCTGTGCCGGATACCGGTACAATAAAGATGTTACCAGTGAGGGAAACGGCCGGAGGGGTTCTTGTCCATGTACTCTTGGACCAGAGGTGATATTTTGTCATTCACAAATGATTTCCCCAGGCTGAGGGAGAAGCCAATAGAGTGGTATCAGCAGATGGACAGGTTTGTGAAGCTTGCGAAGTGTCTTTGGGAAGACCTGAATACTCTTTTTGAGATCATAATTCCAGCTGATTTATGGCTTGAGTGCAAGAGGAGTGTGGATTGGCTGGCTGCGGAACCGGCAAGAGATAGAGTCACAGGAGCACCGTCGCCTGAGGTGATGAAATACTACTATAAGGTGATTGAGTTCTTGAAACAGAGGGTATCGCCGCAGAATATTGATTGGCAAAAGATTGATCGGACAGCGCAGGAGGCCAAGGAGTCGATACATGCCTACTATGAGAGGTTGTTGAAGGCGTTCAAGCACTACAGTGGTACAGAGGTTATAGAGGCGAAGGACATAATTAAGGAATAGAGGAAAGAAACCGAGTACAAGGTCAGCCTATACAGGTTTGTGCTGTGTCGTTTTTCCTATCATTGCAAAAATGACAAAGTCACTGAGTGGGTTAAAACAATAACAAAATATGTCAGCAATTCGAAATATAAAGTAGACTGCCATTGGCTCCTTCGTACATTAGGTATGAGTGAGCCAGCAAAGCAAGAGATATGGATAGGACTTTCTACATATTCTAACAGCGTTTTCTCTAAGTCATTTTTCACCTATTTTTGGATATTGTACAGCTGTATTAAGGAGTATTGAAAACCTCTGGAGCATACCGCTGCCCGGATTGTGCTGCACTGCACTCAATATCATCATGTGGGCACGTGGGCAGAGTACCATTATAAGTACAGGCTTTAGAAGGAAAGCGGTGGAACCCTAAATAAGACACGAGACTGTGAAATACCTCACTCGTCCCCAGTATCAGGTATTAGTTAAATCTGTCACACCTTGAAATCACTGCATGTTCAAGCAAAGCAGGCCAGGGGTCACATCTGTTCTGATTTCACCACTACAGTATTGTATCTATGGATGACCAAAAGACAAATTACTGATCTTTATTAGCAGTTGTGACATGGATTTCATTTAAGGCTACCTGGGGATGGTGACTACTAGTCGAGTCCTGTCATCGGCTACCACTGACACTGCTACTCCTGATCGTAGGTTCAAGAAAGTAGTGGCTGGATCAGAAACTGGCTCTGAAAACCACGTTCACTTTCTGTAGTATCCACGCCTTGCCAATTCTCCTTCCCCTCCACCTGCGAGAAGAAGGCTGTGGCGGGGCAAATAGAGGGGCAATGGGTTCAACCCTGTGATGTCATTAGAGGATCAAACGATGTTTGATGTCACTTCCACTAACCCTGGCAATTTGTGAATTGGGGTCCATGTTGGTGCAGTTTACGGGTCACTGGCCAGTGCTGATTTCACCTTTATTATGGGCAGGGATGCTCAGTATATCAATTACAGATCTCACTTTTTTCATCTCTTGTACCTACCTTTTCTCCTGAATATGAGTATGCTGTATGCCTACCCTTTGAGGGGAGTATATTATTATTATTGGAAATGGATACGTCAAGTGGGGCTGTGCGAAGTTTAATTTTCACTAGCAAACTTTTGCGACGCTCGAGAAGGCCTTCCTTTGAGAGATTTCTTAAGTTTAACCTCTTCATTCATTCAATGTTTTTATGCACAAAAAATGATACCTGTCTTTGAATCCATCTTAGATGGACATGTATACAAACTTTTTTAATGCAATTTTCACAGTTTGCAAAGGTCTTCTGTACACAGTGGTACAGGTATGCATAATTGTTAATTTTTACTTTTTTTAACATAAATTATCACAAAAATGTTGATTTTGACGTAAATGGGACAAAGCGTGGAATTGAATGTAGGTTGTGAAAGAACAGAAGTTTCCTACCATTTTACACCATTTTCAGCAGTTTAAAGACCTGCACCCTAATCTGTTCAGTTTACTCTTCCAGCATGACAAAATAATGAGAATTACCGGTAAGTACCTGGGTCATTAGTCTTACCTCTCTAGTCCATAGCACCACCAGCTTGCAGTACAATATGCAGACCCTGAGTTTTGCTGGAGAAGATATAATTCTTTCTTTTGGCTTCAGAAAGAATTCTTTCTTTTGGCTTCATGGTCTTAAAGCATATTTTACTAATTTCCCCAGGTTTTTGACAACTTGTTGCAGCTACTAAGTCAACTTAACTATTCTCTTCATTGTTTCCTCTCTCGGAATACATCTTTTCCTCTACAAGGTGCCATAATTCTTACCACTAATCGCCTTTCATTTGACAAAAACCCATGCAATCCTGCTGTTGCCCTACACTGTGCCACAATTAGTTGTTGCTTTGTTGTGCTGCACCGCAGTGACATAGTTTATTTTTTTATATATTTTTTGATCCAGGTCGCTACCTTCGTTACCAATATCAGAAATATTCTGTCCCTCGTGTACCCCATGTCTGCAAACACAAGCACTAGCAGAACAATCGAATGTTGGAAGCTCCATTGAAGTCAATGTCAGGGTTGAAAGCAAATAGTGGCTGGTACTGCTCTCAGCTCCAAAATTCAAATTTGTGACATTTGTTTTCCCCTGCTTAATTTAGACCATTCTGGCCTCAATGAGCAATGTTACAGACCTTGTGCCGTTGACCATACAAGACTATAAATATTCCCTCTCCTGTTCTACGATTCTGACTGCGGCTGAAGCATGTACCTTGATAGTGGAGATCTAACAACAAGTATAGACTTCAGCAATGGGCTTGAATGCTAATTACAACTCTGGAATCTTGAGAGCTGAACTGAAAACATTAATGTTGCTCAAAAGTGACATTTGCTGGTATAGATGCTTTGCTCCAATATTCTAATGCTTGTCTTTCTGTTGCTCTCTTTTTAGTTTAGAGGATTCTACCCTCATTTGATGGACTGTTCTAATAGCATTGTAGCTCTTCAGCCTGGGTTAGAACAGTGGTTAAAAGCCATAACCCTCATTATAGGCCCTCACCTGTGGTTAGAACCTGTTACTCATGTATAGGGTCTTTAATAACTGGTGCAACCCTCTTCATTGGACTATGTTGCTATATTAGAACCTTGGATGGAATGTAAGGAGTGTGCAAACCAGTCAGAATATGCACTTCACAGGCTATAGCTGCTGTTGTAGGCCTGCAAATGGAGCCTTCTGTTTTGCCAGCTCCCTGTCCTCATGCGTGCCTTGTAATGCCCTTTACTTACCAGTAATTTTCATTACTCCAAGTACAGGTCTTCCTGTTACAGTCCTTACACAATGAGCAATTATCCTGCCTCACAGAAACCAATCACCCATCTAAGTCTAAAACATTTCCACAAGATTGTGTCTATTACCCATGATGCAAAAATGGAGGAAATAATCATGACCACATCCTGTAATACTAAGATAAAAACAGAAAAACAACAACTACCATTTTAACCAGCATGGGATGGAGGGTGGAGGGAGGGGCTACGACAGGAAGACCTGGACTCGGAGTAAAGAAAATTACCAGTAAGTAACAGGGCATTCCCAGCTGAAGATGATAATGGGAAATAAAAGAATTAGTTGAAGCTCAAGTTGCAGCATTGCAAATGTCTTTAATAGATGTCCCTTTAAGCATTGCCCAGGAAGATGAATACTCCTCTTAGCTCGACCCTGGACTGAGGAGGGACGGGACAATTTAGCAGGTTCATAACCATGGATGATAGCTAACCTAATCCACCTGTAAAGAGTAGATGAAGATGTATTAAGTTCCTTTCGGGATAGACCAAAATTCACAAAAAGAGATCACTTTTCGAAGTGAACTCGTTCTTTCTTGATACATAGAAAAAGCTCTGAGAAGATCCAGGGAATGGAGCCTCTTCCCCTCTGGAGACGAGGGATCAGGACCATAAACAGGGAGGACAATATCCCACTGGCCTGTACCTTGTAATGGTGTGCAGCACCCTGGGGTCCACATGTATCTTAGCCATAGCTTACTTGCTCCCTATTGGTGACTTCTTGTGTCTGTCACAGCAGCAGGCCTCTCCTCTTAAGCAGATCTCGTTGCCAATTACATGCCAGCTGCTCCCTTTCCTTGACAAAAGAAAAATGCGAGCCCAAATGCCATAGTCCCTTAAAAAAAGGAACAAACTGGCATTTATATATTTTTTTCCATAATTCTGAGAAATGTGGCTTATAGCGCCCCTTTCGACGAGGAAGGGGAAACACCGATTTTAGTGGCAGCCAGAGTGGGCGCTGAACAGGGACTGCTGCTGTGGCTAACAAGAAGAAATGTTTGTTCCACATCCCCATAGTGAGGTAAATTCCATGCTTGGAGACGGGGAGGTGGGGTATTCTCGAAACCTTTTTGCGTTTCCTACAGAACAATGAGGGCTGTTATTTATCCTCTCATCATTAGGAACCCTCACATGCAGTTCGGGCCCACTTTTACAGGGAGGGTACTCAGCAGCTGTTATTGCCCTCGGTCAATAACGCTTAAGAATTTTTCTAAACAAAGGCATTTAAATGGACATGATCACACGGGCAAATGTACCCAAAACAACTCGCAAGTAGCTGAAGGAAACGTGTACTTCGACTTTAAAAACTAGGTCTGATATTCACTGAAATGAGAGGGGAAGCTAAGCTTGCCTTGAAAGTTTGAGTCGCTTAACAGCTAAGCATTAATTTTATTGCAGGAAACAACATGTTGCTGGACAAAGAGGTCATCAATTACCGCAGCAATGCATTAAAAGAACAGACCCGCCATTACTAATTCATTCTCGGTTTATTGTTGTAATTAATCACGAGCTAGCTGAATACCTGAAAGTGACACAGATGTAACGTGCACTTCATTATGTCTTTCATATTTGGGCTGGAAAGTCGGCGGATGAGAGGGTTATTTATCAAAGGAAGCGGCATAAATATGGAGTGCCTATTGCTATTTCTGCAGACGCAGGCCTGCTTTTTCTTCCACTTGGCGGATTTATCAGACGTACCACGATGCCTGAAACCTAACGCTCCCTGGCATTTGCAAATGATGCGTCAGGTTGTTTGTGGAAAGAGTGCAGGTGGACTATCTGCAGAATCTATATTTGCCTTGTAAACAAAGTGCATTCTTGAAATCTTCACTTTTTATCTGCTGTTCTATCGTGTTTTTTTTAATTGATCTCTGTTTTTTTCTCCATTCCTTTTCTTTTCAACGAAACTTTTTTTTCGAAAACGGCAATAAAATAATATTACTGAAAAGGTAGAGCTTCAATTTCCACTTGGGGAAAATAAATATTCTTGTTTTTAAAGCCTGTTAGGTTTGTTCTACAGCCCAGGTTTACTGCTACTCTATATATTGCTATTGCGTATCTATCTGTGCATTTACCATCATCACTGTGGCATTGAGCATTACCAGATGCATTTATTTGAGTTTTACTTTACTTCAACCTGTCCTTTACTTCGATCTCCCTAATTTACTATTCTAAATAAAAGTCCTATCAATAGAGGAGCAAGAGTCGTCCATTATAGGTGAGGCTAATCGAAGTCATGGTGGTTGAAGTTTCATTGTTGAAGGGCTTGAGGTAAATTATTCTATCCTCCTTCAGGCTTCTTCTTGTTTTTGGTGACCTCTAAGGTTTAACGACCTCAGACATGTGCAATTTCTATAAAAATATTTAATTCTTTTACAAAGATCATTGTTTCTCTCTAGGGTCACTCAAGAATGGCAATTGTTTGACTTTAGAATTGATCTCATTGGGATCTGCTGCACTTTCATGGTTTCACACCTGTTGAGTCTGGATTTGTCTCATGCATTTCATGATTCAGTAAATGTCACATTTGACACTCCTACTTACCTTTTTTTTTATCCTTTTGCTCACCCATTTGTGCATCACAGATTTTTCATGTATCACTTATAAAGGTAATTGTTGCAACTACCTTCAATGGTATAGAGCAGAATGGTCAGGAATAGGCATGCAAATAAAACATTCTAATTAGCAATATATTTAGATGACGTTAAGCGACAATCACTTTAGCAGTCCAATCACAGTGGACCTCATCAATAGAAAGTGGCATATGTGCTTTCATGGGGTCGCTTCTGCTTCTGGAGATGCATTCCAACTTTTCTGGAAAGCACAGAGCATCCTAGGAGCACTTCATGAAAGCTGTTAGAGTGATAGATTTACTGGAGTCGCCCAGAGTAAAAATAATGAACTTAGATTCTCCAGCTGGTGGAAACTTCTAAACAATACAAGCTGAGTACATAAATATATACATAATCGATAATGTGCAGTGTCACCTTAATGCAGGAAATATATTTTTTCTGTCTTGTTGGAATCCTGTTCTTCAGCACCGCACTCAGCAGCTGCACCCCCACCTGTGGGACCCCCCACAGGAAATGGAACAAAATCCCCAATGAGCAACTCACCTCATCGCTCGCCAAATTCCTTCCTCCTCCCTCTGAAAATGCCAACACAGCAGAGTGCAACCTCAACGCATGCATCACCAAATGCGCCAACACTCTAGCCCCTCTCTGACTGACATCAGCCAAATGCGTACCTAAGAAGGCCAGCTGGTTCATCACCGAACACCAAGAATCAAAGCATACCTGCAGGCGTTTAGAGAAAAAATGGAGGAACAGCCAATCGAGCGAAGACCTCACCTTATTCATAGCCGCAACCGCCGCCCACCGATGAAAAATCAAGAACACAAGGAAGGGCGCACTCAGGGAGTGCATCAACTCCTCCACACACATCTCAAAGGAACTCTTCTCAGTCATCAACAAGTTCACAGATCCCCCCTCTGAAGCCACCAGCATCCCCCCATCACAGGACCTTTTTGACAAACTTACCTCCTTTTTCCACCACAAGATCCAGTACATCTACAACAGCTTTCTGTCACCTGGCACCAGAACCTGCGACCGACCCACCCCCCCAGAACCCACCCAGACCATCCACAACTATTCCACGCTCACCACAGAGGAAACAGTCAACATCATGAACAGCACACACTCTGGAGCTTCCTCCGACTCCTGCCTGCCCGCATCACATATACATCAGAGCCAGCGCATCCATCACCCCTGAGCTTTGGAACACAATCAACTGCTCCATCAGCACAGGAATATTACCTGAGGACTGGAAACAAGCCGAAATACACCCTCTCTTGAAGAAACCTTCGGCCGGCTCATCAGAACTAAAGAATTTCCGTCCCATCTCGCTGCTACCCTACCCGGCCAAAGTACCAGAGAAAGCAATCTAGCACAACTACAGAATTTCATTGAGGCCAACAACTCCCTGGACAGCTCCTAGTCCGGCTTCCACACAGTCACAGCACGGATACAGCACCCCTGGCAGCCATCGACAACATCCGATTACTAATAGACCGTGGCCACACCGCAGCACTCATACTCCTCGACCTCTCAGTAGCTTTCGACATGGTCTCCCACAGCACTCTGCGCACCAGACTCCGTGACATAGGAATCCACGAAAGAGCCCTGGAATGGATCCACTCCTTCCTAACCGGGAGGACGCAGAGGGTCAGACTCCCGCCGTACTCCTCCAGACCCACAGAAGTCAACTGTGGAGTCCCCCAAAGATCCTCACTGAGTCCCAGGCTGTTCAACGTATACATGGCCCCTCTTGCTGCCATGGTCAGAAGCCACGGTATGAACATCGTGTCAAATGCTGATGACACACAACTCATCATTTCCCTCACTGAAGACCCGGACACGGCCAAAAGGAACTTTCACGCAAGAATGGAAGCTGTCGCCACCTTAGTGAGAGAAAGCTGCCTCAATCTCAACTCCGACAAGACGGAGTTCATCATCTTCAGAAATGCCACCTCAGATTGGGACAACTCATGGTGGCCCACATCCCTCAGCGCCCCCTCTGCGTCAACCGAGCACGCCTGCAAGTTAGGAATCATCCTCAACTCCTCCCTATCCATGACCCGCCAAGTAAACTCTGTCACCTCAACTAGGAACATCAAAAAACTTCAACTCATCAGAACGCTGCCGCCGGACTCATTCTGGACCTCATTCTGGAACACATCCCCCAACACCTGAGGACCCTCCACTGGCTACTGGTTGAGAAGCAATTCACCTTCAAGCTTCTCACCCACATGTACAAGGCCATACACAACGTAGGACCAGCCTACCTGACCCACCACGTCTCCTTCCACACCCCCGCCAGATCCCTCCTCTCTGCCCAGATGGCCCGGCTACGGTCCCTCGCATCCGCAAAATCACAGCCGGAAGACAATCTTTTACCTACACTGCAGCAAAGAGCTGGAACAACCTCACCCTGCACTTCAGACAAAGCCCGTTGCTCACCATCTTCAGGAAGAACCTCAAAGCATGCCTCTTCGGATGAGGCCTCTCCCCTACCCCGCGACTTGAGACACTCACAGGTGAGCAGCTGCGCTTTAAAAATACTGATTGATTGAGAATACATCAAAACTAACAAATGTTGATGAATATTGGATGACTAAAACAGCTAAAGTTTCTCTCTCTCATCCTCTTGTGACCCACCACAATAGACCTATGGAATTAACTTTTGTTGAAACTACAGACAGTTATTGGAATAGAAATGGATGAGTAGGAGTTGCTGATCACCTTTAATCAGATGGATGATGATAAAGACAAAGATAGACTTTACTGAAACCCTTCCTTTCAAGGATAATGTCCTCAAAAGTTGTCTTACTGATTTTCTAAAAGCTGTTTTCCTATCCCATTTTCCCTGCAAACTAACTCTAACCCTGTACATTGTTTTCCATTGCCTATTGCTATGGTCTTCCAAACAGGAAAGGCCCTTTTGGACACTGCACCAGTGGGTTTGAGGCACCCTTTCTCTCTTTTTGGCTGCTGTCTACTCTCACTGTCTCTTTTTCTCTCTCTTGCTTGGTCTATCACTTTCTCCCCAACTCTTGCTGTACTCACCCTTTGGTATTGTGGTTGTTTTGCTTTGTTTTTCTGCCTCTGTCATTGCCCTGTTTATGTTATTGTCTGTTTACCTGCAATTTCTTCTGTTTTTTCCACTTCTTGTTTTTGTGCCTCTGGTTTTCTTGTTTCTCACTACTTTCTATACAACTGTTGTCCTACTTCCCACTGTTTTTGTGTTTTTGCTTGGCTTTCTCACTCTCACATTAAACATTTGGTTCTCTCCAACTTTTCGCTTCTCTCTTCTTAAGCTGTGATTGCCCTTTTTTGCTTTCTTTGCTCTCTTTTGTATACCCATTTTTGGTTTCACAGCTTTTTCTGTGCCTTTTTTGCTCTTCTCTTCCATGTTTTTGGCCGCCCACATGCTCCTTAGCTTTGCCATATAATGCTTGCAGTGCTTTCCGGCTCTACAGCTTCCTGCCACTAGCCTCCTCCCAGGCCCTGCGCTCCTCCTCCCTCCTGGACCTACTTAATGGTGGCTGCACCGCGGATGTGTCACAGACAATCATGTCTGCTCCTATCCATGCCCTACCTATGCCAAGTGCAAGGAACCTTGGTCCTAGCCCCTCACGGGTACCTTTCCATTACCCTCCATGATCTCAACCCTGGAAGCCTCTCACTACGTTGCTGAAGCACTGCATCAAGCAACACCAAAGGGGGCATGCACCTGCGCTTCCTGAAAATTCTCCGGCAGGTTCTCAAACCCACACAGCACCTCACCCAAAGCCCCCAACACTCATGCACAGCCATCTGCACCAGGCATGAATTGCATAGCACCCAATCTATTCTGCTTACTCCTCACAACACGCTCCCTCACCGAGATAGCCATTGATGTTTGGTAACTAGTTCACATACACTCACTGTATCTGCTGTTCCTCATAGAAATCTGGCTGACTTCCTCATCTGCTCCTGATATTTCCACAGCCATCGCTCCCAGAAACAAGATCACCAGAAGAAACAGACTACACAAACCCAACAACTCCATCATCTGCAAAACTAAACCAGAGGAAACACTGAGTAAAATGGAGTTCCTAAACTTCAAGATCCACATTACCGTCAATTTCACCCTGAGCGTCTCCCTTTCTAATGACCACCTGAACCATTTAGTGGCTTTGCCATCACCATTGTAAACTTTGTTGCATCCCACTTCCTTGTCTCAAGTATTTTCATTCTCCTCGGAGACCTTCATTTCCTCCTATAAGACCATGCTGACCCAAACATCACTGCACTTCTTGGAGACCTGGAAAACCTTGGCCACATCCTACTAGTGGATATTGTTCATGCTGTGGCACACCTATTGGATCTGATATCTACCACCTTCAGCAACATCACAGTAAAGGAGCCAACACAAGTTACCTGGGCCAACAATACTCTCATTGTTTTCACCATCCCCACCCCACACCTCTGCAGATACAACCCTGCCAAACCTTCCTACTAAGAATGGAACAAGTTCTCAAAAGAAATCTGGACCACAGAACTTATGGAACACTGCCTCACCATCAGCATCAGCCATCTCCAGTTTAAGGGGGTTATTCCAACTTTGGAGGAGGTGGTAATCCGTCCCAAATGTGACGGATTTACCACCAGCCGTATTACGAGTTCCATAGGGTATAATGGACTCGTAATACGGCTGGTGGTATATCCGTCACTTTACCGTCACTTTTGGGACGGATTACCACTTCCTCCAAAGTTGGAATAACCCCCTAATTAACTGGATCATCGGTTGCACCAACATCCTGGCTTTCTTGAAATCCATTAAAATCATAGGGTCCAGAGTGCAAACAAAATGTTATGTGGAGGAGTTTAGGATGCCAAATGCCACTGCAAGCAACTGGAGTGCAGATGGAGGAAAATCAGGACAATGAGCACAGGAAAACCTTTGAATGTGACCTCATATATTACCACCAACGATTCAGGCTACCAAATTCTCCATGCTTGCAGACCCCATTGACACCAGCACCAACAGCATTAATGAGGTCTTTGTCATCGTGAATGATTTCACCTCTCCTGCAGCCAGTTCCACTAACATCAGCCTTTTGAATTAAACTGTCCCACTTTTTCTTCCACAAGATTACCAGCATACATGACAATTTTGGCTCTGAACCAGACCTCACCAACCTCACAACGAGTCCCCCATCTTGACATTAGGAATCACACTGATGCCCTGACCAGCCATCAACACTGAGGAAACCACCTCCACCATGCAGTTTATCACCTCTGTGGTTCCTTAAAATGCTTGTCCCCACCATACTTTCATCAAACGACTGTAACCCATCAGGGCAGCACTCACCCCAATCCTGAATACTCTCATCATAAATGCCTCCCTCCTAGACACCTGAAAACATGCCACTGTACTCCCGCTCCTCAAAAAACTCTTGGTGGTGTAACCAGCTACAGACCTTTCCCCCCAGCTACCCTACCTGGCTAAAATACTTTATAAGCTGATCAACAAGAGACTAGCAAACTACCTCAACACAAACCATCTACTTGACCCCACCCAATCTGGGTTCAGATGGCAACAGCAGGGAAACCACTGATCGCTGCTACAGATAACCTCCAGATAATTTTGGACAAAGGAGGCACCGCAGCCCTCATCCTACTTGATCTCTCTGCAGCATTCAACATGGAATCCACTCAATCATCATCAAGCAATGCCACATAGCTGGCATCCGAGGACCTGCACTCTGCTGAATATGATCCTTCCTGTCAACCCGAACACAATTTGTCAGCCTGGTCCCATACTACTCAGATGCCACCAAACTCATCTGTGGAGGCTCACGAAGGATCATCACACAGCCTCCTT